>NC_047058.1:12265803-12565803 GCF_000738735.6 Corvus cornix cornix | reverse complement strand
TTGCCAGCACTGTTTAAGCTGCCCAAGGCCATTAATTCTCAATTTTGTGTAGCCACTCCAAGAGGCCAACACAGATTTTTGTGCAGCCCTCTGATAAACCAGACTGGAGAACTGATTTGGCTGAAAAATAATTGAGGGGAAAGAGTGTTTTTAAACTTGATCTTCTGCCTCACATCTGCACAAACAGCTGCATGAACACAACAGTATGGGTGGGGCAGGAAAGAGAACAATTAGCTGAGGTAAAGCTGCTTAAACCAAAATTACTACTCCTGCAGAAATGCACATGGAACCACAGCCTAAATGTGCTATTTTAAGTACCCTTTTAAATCCCTCACCTGTCACAGTTCCTATTAAAAGAATTGATAGTAATAAGGCAAGGATTAGATCTCTCCTGCCTACTGATGGAGCCAAATTTTGGCTCGTTTCCTTGCTCTGATTGATTTGTCTTCTAATTAGATTGTAGGATACTGGGAAACATAAATGATCTTTTGGCCCAGTTGAGAACAATCCAACTTCTACTACAGTCAGTGCAAATTTTACCTCAGATTCAAAAGGAATTAGACCATGTCTGTTAGGATATCATTTCCCCCAGACACTAAGCATTCTGATTATTATGTTTAAGAAGAGCAATCCTTCAGAGCAGGCTCAGATCACTGAGAAATATCTTTCTGAAAATAATTCTGTTTTTCTCAGAATAATTTCTTTAACAGCTCTTTTCAAGAATAATGAATTGTGACTTTTAATTAAAACATTAACTTTAATCTGTTACTTGTAACAAGTGGCTATTCTGAAACCATTGGGGCTTTAGAACATGAGGAGAGCAATAGTGCTAAACAGCTGAAGTCATAAAGGAGAGCTACATCACTCCAAAATTGAAGTGACCTAATTGCAAGACCATTCTGATTCCACTGGTACTGCTAAAGAGTTTGTTTTTCATCCAGAGTTCACTTGGGACATTTGACTGCATATGAGGCACAGCACAGTCATCAACCAACAGGAGAGAATCTTCTAAACTTAGCAGAGTATAGAAGTACTTTAAGGAACTGAACACATTCAAGGTTTCTTGTAGTAAGAAATGTAGAGGTCCTTGATACTTAACTGAAACAAAGGACCAATGAAACATGTATTACAGTCAACCAAAACCATATTGTCCAAAGAATAAATGCTCCTTCAAATATAAATGGAAATTTTCCATTGAATTATGAAGAACATTTCGTGAGCCTGCAGTTCTCTCCACTTCAAGATATTTGATAATACTATTCTGTCTTCCTGATTCCACTAGTTTCCACAGTTGTATTCATATATTTGTTGTTGTCTTTACATACCGATTCGGTATGCATTACATGCACTGAGGTAAAATAGGAGCACAACTATAGGCAAATACAGCAAAGAACATCAGCAGAAGTGGAAAAAGTAAAGTGTTTTTCGTGATTAAGTAATATACGTGGTTTATCCTTTCAATCAGGGACCATTTCAATACCATATTTAATCAAAAAGTTATCACTATGCACTGTCACTAGTCTTGATATTGCATAAGGATATCAGTCCTAGCTCTGAGCCTTACAATGAACCTTCCAAATATCTGTCCCAGTGGAGTGAACAATTAATATTTGTCTGTATCATAAGCTTTTGCAATTACTGAATATTTTTATAAATACTGGTGTTAAATAACATAGGATGTTAAAAAAATGAGAAAAAGCCAGAATTCAATACCTGGAGAAACTATTTTCCCGAAAGCAACAGAAGGTGTCACTGCTAACTGATTTTAAACAAATGAATCCCTAAGTGGAAAACGTTGCCTTTGTTTTGAAAGAAACTTGAAAGTTGTTTGAGAAGGGAACCCAGTTCCCTTCTCAAGTATTCTACTGCTCCAAATGTAAACATTACATTTAAAAATGGAAAAGACTGCTTCACACCATCTAATTCTCCTTTCTATTTGCTATAATTCCGTGCAGCTGTTTCACTTCAGGTTATGATTCACAGTCAAAGCAAGAGGAGTTTAGGCCAGTATTTGGACAGAAGCCCTCAAAGAGCCTTTTAACCCATTAGTATTAGAGATCTAATAATTGGGGATTTTCTGTTCAAATACATAATTTAAGATGCAGCCAAAATTAGTATCATGAGGATGTTGGAGAAACCATTTCCATCAAGAAATGTAAAACTGAGTCTCTAAGTAATTTGAGACTGAAATCTTTCTGTATACAGAATTTCAGCTTGTGTAACGACTGTCCCTCTAAACTTGTGACATTATTTTAACTCCATGTGGCAGCCCTCACCCCCTTGTCTTCCCTGATACTGTAGTGTTGCTATTCTATGTTAAGCAGCTGTTACATCCCATGCCAGAGATGGCTGCATAACACTGACGGGTGAGGTGTTATTTTCTAAATATACATACACACAGATTCTGAAGTACTTCATGGCTGTTTGCAAGTCTCTCCATATATTCAGATATATCTATATGTGAGGCTAACGTAAAATAGTAATATAAAACACATTTCCCCTCCTTGATAAGCTTAATTTTTGATGCCTGGAGGACAGCAGGCACTCACATCCTTTTTCCTCTGGACTTCCCTTCCCTACAGGTTCCCCCCGGGCTGCCGGCACCCGGGGCCGTGGTCTCACCGGGTCATGGCTGCTGGCTCTGCAGCTGCGGGCCTACGCTCTGAGCTGCTACTTACTGGTTGTGAAGTAATTGCCAAAGCTATAATTTAAAATATATATATATATATACATACATACATATAAAGCCCGTGGCTTTTAGCCATCACGATTGCATGCTTAATAGCTGCATCCAAGCACTCTCTGCAGGCTCCCAGCCTGGCGGCTCCAACACAGCCCTCCCCTTCTCTTCCCCAGAGAAAGGCATTTCAGGTCACTTGAATTATTTAGCGGGGTGTTTTTAACCATCTCAAGGGCTTTGCTCCTGCCGTGCGGCGCCTGCAAAGCTCGGGTTTGTGGGTTTATTTTATTTATTTCCTTTTTTTTTTTTTTTTTTAGCACGCGAGGTGGAGTTGCTCCACTTCCCTGGCAGAAGGAGGAGATAAAGCGCGGGGGGAAGGCGAGAGGGGCGGCTCGGCGTGTGGAGGGGAGGGGAAAGGCCGCCACACCTGCGGGCCGCGCTGCCCCCTCAACCCCGACCTTGCCCCCCTGGGCCGCTCACCGGGTCGCTCTAACACAGCTCTCTCTGTCTCTTCTTCCCCCCATCCTCCTCTTCCTCCTGCTCCTCATTCATCCTCCCCTCTCCCGCCCCCTCCCCGTGCAGGCGGAGCGGGCGCGGCAGGAGGCGGAGCGGGCCGCCGCACGTCCCCCGGCCGGCCGGCCGGCCCCCCCGCCATGGGTCGGAAGCGCTGCGTGGGGGGAGACGGCTCCAAGATGGCGGCGGGTTGCTGCGGGGTGAAGAAGCAGAAACTCTCCAGCTCCCCTCCCTCGGGCTCGGCCGGCCCGGGCAGTGGCGGCGGCGGCTCCCACTGCGGCGGGGCGGCGGCGGCGGGGGGCGAGCCGGGGGCGCTGCCCCCGTCGGGGGCCCCCGCATGAACGGCCTCGGGGTTCTGGCGGGGGGCGCCGCCGGCTGCGCCCTATCCCCGCCGCTGCCGCTCAGCTGCGGCGGGGGCCCCGCCGGCCTCTCCCCGCCGGCCTCTTCGCTGCTCGCCTCCCCCGGCGCTGGCTCCGGCGGGCCCGGCTGCAGGAAGATGGTGGTGTCGGCCGAGATGTGCTGCTTCTGCTTCGATGTGCTCTACTGTCACCTGTACGGATACCAGCCCCCGCGGAGCCCCCGCTTCACCAACGACCCATAGTGAGTATCGCCGCGACCGCCCGCGTGGGCGCCTCGTGCGCGCCCGTCCCGCCCGGTTCCCCGCGGCCGGGCGCCCTCCCTCCCTCCCCGCGGCTCCCGCCTCCCGCCCGGCACCTTCCCGGCTGCCGCCGCCCGGCCGCTGTCCTCGCCTGGCCCCGCGCCTGTCCCGGGGCCCGGCCCGCGGGCGCCCCCGCTCCCTGGGAGCCGCGCTGCCCTCCCGCGTCGGGCTCGGCCCGGGGAGCGCCTCGCTGCCCGCCGACTCCTTGACCCCTCCCTGGCCCCTCTTGGCCCGTCGCGCACGGGGCTCGCTGGTGGCATCTCCCCCGTGGTCCCTGACACCTCTGGCAGCGCCCTGCTCCGAGCGGCCGCCTTTGTGCCGGGCTTCGCGCCCCGGGTTCTGGGCCACCTTCGGCTGCTGCGCCCCCTGGGCAGTGTCCTCTCCCCGCTCCTGGGTTGTGTTCAGCAGCGCCCGCGTAGCCCGCTTCCCGCTCATTTCAGCGGTAGTCCTTACTGGGACCCCTTCACTAGGCAGCCTCTCGCTGTCCATGTGTTCTGCATGAACGCGGGCCTCTCCTTCACCAGTGCTGGATGGTGAGTACCCAGTGTAAGAGCCCTGTCGTGCGAGTCCTGGATTTGTGAACACTGGTGTACCTGTACATTCTCTGTGCCAGGCACTTGTAACGCTACTTTGGTCTCAGATCGTGCAGAGTCCTTGCTTTGTAATGACCCCTGAAGATCACCCAGTGTTAGACATCCCGAGTCCCCGAGTAATCCACCACATCAAATTCCCAGAGTTTTGAACAGATCACATAAACACCTGTTACTCCCATCCTTCCTCTGCCTCCCAAGCTTCCCAAGCAAGAGTGTCCACCAAGGGCCTGTTTCGTTCCCATCCCTGGCCAGTGTTGTTCAGTGTTTGTCTTGAATCCTGTGCCCCACTGCCTTCAGAAGTGACCCGCCAGGACAGTGTTGCCCAGCATGTCAGCACCTGTAGCCTGCCTGTGCCGGGAAGCCGGGTGTGCTGCTGCAGATAGAGCTCAGACACTTCAGGGAGTAACTTCTCTCTGACAGGAAGTTACTTCCTCTCAGCTGGGATGAGTTACTGAGTTGCTGCATGATCCAAGTCCGTTTGATTGCAAAGTTAACGTAAGAGGTTGTTGAAATTGAGTTTCCGCTGTTTTACTTTGCTTTTAAATGGAATGGAGCTCATGTGGTGTTTCCAAGCTCCAGCTGAGACTCGAGTGCATTGGTCCACCAGAGTGCATGTCACTTCTTTCCTCTAATGTATAGCATGAGTATCAAGTCTGTGAAAACCTGTGCTTTATCAGTACTTAATGAGTTACAAGTTTTTCGTGTATGTCCTGGGCCCTCGTGCACCCTCACCAATGCAAACGGTTATCATGCAGTCTGTGTTTCATTAATGAGATGTAGTGTATGCTTTTTGGTGTTTAAAAATGTAATGTATTAATGATCTTATTTGTAGTCCTTGCTGTTCTAACACCCAGGATCTATACAACTCTTGCATACTTTCAGCTGCTGTCATGACAACCCAGCTCTGTGGATTCCTACTTAACCTGCCACCCCAGCAAGTCTTCCCTATATGCTCTTCATAACTCCTATGTGATTTCATCAGAGTACCAATAATGAAAGGAGGGCAGGGAGACTCCACTGTGAGTTTCTTTACCCAGGTCTTTTGCAAATCCATGTCTATCCTTTTGTAGATACCAACTGTTTAGAAACTGCTGCTCTGAGTAGCCATTTTGCTGTGCATTGTCCTGTGTCTGTTCTCCATCCCAGACCACTGTAGGTTGTAACATCAGCTTTGTTCTGTTTCACTCTTTCATTGCTGTAAGAGTTGAATTCTGTCTGTGTCTCTCTGTAACAATATTACCTTGGTATTAATGTTTTTTTATTTGTGTTGCAGAATGTTCTGTTGAACAGGTTAGTGCTACTGTGTCTGTTTTATTAGTGGAGGAAAGGGAGGCAGGGGTAAAGATCTCAACACTGAAATATTTTCCAGCAAGCACTTTGATTCCTCTTAGTAAGCAGTAGATCACTTCGCTTTTTTCTCCCACTTCTTACTTTAACAAGAACACAATAGAAAATTAAGTAAAATTATTTCAATTTTTCTGATATTCATATGTGTTCTTCAGATGTAGTTGATAGACCTGCTGAAAAGTTGCTGCATCAACTTCTGGACTTCTAAAAATGGTATTGCCATTAAAATTAGTAATGTAATTTCTGTTTATTCCCATGCTTGTGCCAGCATGCATGGTTGTACAGATCAGGAAATGATCTAATGATAATTTTATATTTTTCCCTGATTGGTTTCAGAGTTTGATTCTCTCTGGATCATTGCATGGCTTCACAAACATTTGTGCCTGTACAAGTGTGAGGTGGGAATAAGCAGACAGATGGCAGAACTGCTGCTTTCAGCAGCCTTGTGAGCTGATTATGTTTGTGCAGTTGGGGATGCAACTTTGAAAAAGTTGTTCAGTATTACATGTAAAATTCTAGGTCGGTGAATAAATTGCTTCTGCTAGGTGTTCAGAGGCAGCATGATTTCTAGCATTCACAAGATTTGCAGGCAGTCTTATTGATAACTGGGTAACTCACAAAGATAGGAAGTTGACTTTGAAGCTGGGCTTCATCCTGTATGGCAAAAAAACAACCTGAATGAGAACTGGTGTTTTTCAGTGAATGTGTATTGCAGCTTTCTGCCTCGAATTCATTTGGAGGTTTTGTCCATATTCTGAAACGTCTGGTCTTAGAGTAGTAGCCTAAAATAAGGGTTTGTATGTAAAGTATAGAATGATTTTTGAAAATTATGTTAATTACAGGGAGGATGAAAGACCTGTGAGCAGGTATCCTCACCCAAACATGACTCATATCCTTGCAGGTCTTTGAACAATGAAACTGGGCATGATCAAAGAAAAGCAGGTGGCTGAATCACTTGGACAAGGAGTTCTGGCATGTTGTCTTTAGAATAAAACCTGCTTGTGACACCTGGATTTTTCTGACTTTCTGATGTCAAGATGAGGACAGCGTCAGGGCAGCAAATTTGAGGCAGTAGGAATGAGTGGAAAAGCTTGTTTTGAAAGGGAGCGGGTTTTGAACTCCGGGACAGCCCATACATAGATGAAATAGTTGGCATTTTCCTATCTCTGGAGTTCCTAAAGCATGGAGAACAGGGTGTTGAGGATATGGCTAGGGAGTTGTTGGGTTGGGGAGGGCGGTGACTCATGGAGTCAAAAGAAGATAGCTGGAAGACACTGAATCTCTCCAGCAGTATTTTGTCAAGAATAGGCTGAGCAAGTCATTCCGGCCATGGACTTCCTCTCCTCTTACAGGCTCCATTGATCTGCTGACATTTTATTCTGTCACTCTTATTTGAAGAACTTTCTCATATCTGTAATTTCTTTTCACTTTGAGTTGCTCTCTAAGCCACCCTTTCCCTTCTTCACAGGATATGTCCTGCAGGGCATGTGCCTTGCTTCTACCAGTGTGGTGGCTCTCCAACTGCAGGTGCAGAAGGGATGTAGAAATTATCCTGGCTTTGTGAACACTGATACAAAATTTGAAAGTTGCTGACCCAGACAAAATTGTCTCTTAGACAAAGTGTCATTTAGACACTGTTTTTGAAACTCAGTTTGATGTGTAAGGTTAGAGAACACTGGACTTGTTTAAAAGCAGGTTTTCTAGAAGTGTCCGTAGAAGTTAATTTTAAGGGGATGCAAGAAGGGTTGCAAAAGCATTTTAGTCCACTCATTTTAGGAGAATGAAAACTGAGTAGCCTTTTTTCCTGTGTTTCTTGTCTTTCTGATGAATAACTCCTATCCCTTTATTACCTTTCTGGTTTGGTCTTGTGCAATATGCAAGATGGGCCATCATGATTAATGGAAGCAATACCATGTCCTGCTTTCCACTGTGGAAGTGGAAAGGAAGTGTCTACCAGTGTGAAGGAGCTCAAGGTTCACACTGCTCACTGCTGTTTTCCTTCTAGTAGGAAAGTGAGTGGAAGTGCAAGAAGGTTGTTACAAGAGGGGGAGGGTAAATGCGTGAAGAGGAGTTCAGTTGAAGCTGTGCTGTGGGGAATGAGGACTTTTTTTTTAAAGAATCTCATGTCTCTGCTCACTGTAATGATTTCCCTTGACACACAAAAATCACCTTTCTGAGTTGTTGTCCTGCACAGTATCTGCTTCAAGCTCTTCATCTTGCCTACTTAATTTTAATAGCAATGTCTTTGTGGAGAAGACATTGTCTGGCAGTCCAGCAGGTTAACTCTTTTGCCAATTGTTTTTTGTACTCCCTTTTTGACGGTTTCCTGCTGGTGAGCAGGATTATTTTAGTGATCACCACCTGTACTTGATACAGTTTGTAAGGGGAATCATTTGTTCTGCTCCTGTCATCTGGTACTTGGTGACCAAGAATAACAGTTTGCAGCTGGAATGAGTGATGGGGCCTGTGCTCTTCTTCTCACCTGTCTGAGCAGCTCTTTGGAAAAATATTTACCATGAGTGTCTTGCATTCAAATGCCTGTATGAAGACTGGCTCATATCTTCCTCATCTGTCAGGGGACTGTGCAGAGGCATTAGGTGGTGTCTTTAGTTGACCTCTGTACCTGTGGTTGTTCTTACGCTTTAGGAAAGCTGAGAGCCCTGTGCGTATGTTGAAGTGTTGCTGGCTACCACATTTGTTGCCACAGAAATAATCTGTGTGGCTTGACCATCTTCTGTGATTGAAGACCTCTGGATTAAGATATTATCCAGGTGATAGCCAGTTTTGACCTAAAGAGTTAGCTCAGAAATTTATCTGTTCCTTTCTTCATCGATGACATCGATTTTGCAGCAACTGTTCGTTTGGCTACAGGACAGAGATGCAGATCTGCTATCGTGTTGATGTTTCCAACTTTTGTATTTTGTTGTGTTTTCAGGTCTAAGGTCTGTTAATTTACATAATCTGAAAGGGTATGGGGTAGCAGTACTACCCTACCTTAATATTTTGTTAGTGAAGTTTGGAAACATTTCAATTCAATACAGTTTAAAAATACAGAGTTAGCTAGTCTTGTGCCCATTAGTTTTCACACTCAAAGTAAGTTGTGATTCTGCTCAATGTGAGTGTAACTTAACCTTGTAGTAAAGCAGTGATTCTAGGGTTACTGGACATCCAAGTTTTTTCCTTAGTTACTGTGTCTTGGTAACGTGTTGGTAATAGTGGTGGAGAATTGCTGGTGATTTAGATTGAAATAGCTTAAAATCTTCCTGTACAGCCCCAAAGCTGATTTTTTTTCCCACAGTGTTAATTGTCTGCTTTTTATTAAGGCACTGAAGAAAGATGAAGCTTGTCTGTAGATGCGTACATATGCTTACATATACGCGTGAATAAAAATGTTATGGCTTGCATTTGATAGGATTTCATGCTTTTCTCAATTTCTTGTTTCTTGGCTGCAGCCTGACTTCCTGCTGTAGTCTCTACAACTTACTGTAATGTTGGAACCTTGCACTTAACTCCTTGCTTGCTTTGGTATATGTTTCTTTACAAGCTTTTCTTTGAAACTTTGTCTGGAAGCTTAGGATTTCATATTGTCTTAAAAAACACAGCAGTGTTCTTTCTCTGCAATCCCTACACAGAGGTGAGCTGTAACTATTGTCATTACTGTTCTTGATGCCAGAAATACGAAATTCCGTTGTTTCTCTGCAGGATTTGGTTGTATGGCAGTGGAGATTTACACTGTTGTGTGGCAGACTCAGCAATAATTTGTATTTATTCTTACACCCCAACATTACACAATAGCTATAATGATTGCTTGGTCATGGCCAAAGATCAACAAGGAAACACAGACCGGGAAGCATCGTTTCACATCTGTGTGTCTGACTTCATTCTGGCTTTCGTGGGTATGTCATGTGGATTTGTATAAGCTTCAGTATATTTTCTTCTAAATTAACAGGGTCTTTACTGTTGAATGTTAAACCTTGGAATATGAAGTGGTGGTTCTTTCAGAGTGGCATTCTGTGGTAGATGCTTTGAAAATACAGTGCAGTAGAGAATGTGTATTTTGGCAGTGCTCAGCAGGGAATTCCCAGCATATTTGAAAGCAGATCTGCTGAATGCGTCTTGGTGCAGCAGAGGGGCAGAAGGGATAAAGTTGCATGGTTTCAGAAAGAAGTTGCCTTTGCCAGTAGGTTCATCTTCTGATATGATTGGTGAATTGAGAAAATAATGCTATGATAAACTCCAAATTAGGTTAACTGTAATTTGAGGGCTTTTTCCTTTGTAAGTTCATTTTAGTGAGCTGTTCTTATGTGCAGATAAGGTAGTTTCTATTAGTACAGGAAATCAAATCACTGACAGTCTCAAGGATAGACCCTGGTTTTGTTTCTTTTGGTAAAAGCAGTCACCACAAAGTTATAATGTGCTCTGATTCACTGCAGTACCAGTTCTGCAGAAGTTAATTGTTCTCCTACTCCTTGTAGGATGAGGAGTCAGCAACCACCTCTCCTTGTGCCATCAGTCTGGTCATTCATTTTTATTGCCTCCTTTGGTTTAGTTACATTCATATTGTTTATCATATTTTCTTTATTCTACCTTGTGCTTTATCTTTCTGCTAAAGATTTTAATGGAAATTCAAATTTTAATATTGTTTTTGACATTTAAGCTCTCTGACTTTCAGAAAAATATATTTTGTGTCTAGATTTGGTTTACTTCACATGTACATCTAACTTTAATATTTTTTTGCTAGAAATTGTTGAGAAGTTAATGATTTAAGAATGCAAGTATTTTATTTGGAGTTGCTGAAAGAGTAGGCAGTTCTGCCTTCTCTTCAGTTGTGAGTTAAATATATTTGTAATGTTATCTAGCATTGAATACTAAAACAAGAGAAATTTAGTGTTGGCACTTTTTGCTTGCTGACAGTTAAGAAATAACCAGAAAATAAAAATTTGGAACCCTGGGCTAGCTCATTTTGCGTAGTTTACAGATCTAGACTGTGACCAGTCAATGAATGAAATATATATATATTTAGTCCTTAGTTTTTGGTTCTCCCAAAACTCATGCCATAATTAATGGAGCAAACTCAGTATGCAAAGCTGCTTTTGCATTAAGTAGCTGTTTACAGTTACATGCAGGTTTTCTGTAGCATCAAATTATTGTCTTCAGAAGTAGAAGTGTTAGTTGTTTGAGCCATATAGTGGTGGTTTGTGGCAAGAGTCTCCATGGAAGGCAGGAAATATGCAAATATTTAAAAATAATAGTAGACTCACCAGAGTTTGGCCAATACAGAAACTGTTGCTAGGCTGGAGGCCAAAACAAGTCCAATCAGGCCCTGACCCTCATTAGCAAAGCATTATGAAAATGCTTGACTTTTTTATGATGTTTGTGCTCCTAAGGAGTGGGTTATTAAGACTGGTACTCAGCTTAGCATTGCAAAGTTTGCATTTTAATAACAAGATGGGCCAGCTCTACTGTGGTTAATTGACAAATTCACAAAAACATGTCCTTGCTAACAAAGCATGTTGGGAGTGCAATAGCTCTCAAATGGAATACGGCTGTTGAGCTGGTCCTAGTGCTGCACTTCGTCACTGTTTGATACTACTGTGGTGTATGTTGACTGACCAAAAGCTGGGCTGTTTATTAGTTCTGCACTATAAACAAGTCAGCATCTTTCCTGGACTACTTGTATGACCTTCTGAAAGCCCTTCATTTTCATGACTGGGGTGTTGGCTAAAGGAATCAATGTAAAGAGCTTAATTTCTGAAGTGGGATATCTTCCTGTTCCATTAGTCAGAAACATATTTGCTGAGATTTTTTTTTTTTTTTTGCATTTGTGTCATCCCTTTACAACTGGTGTCCCCTAACAGACTGCATGTCTGTGTCCATGCCTTGCAGGATATGCCTGAAGTTTTTGTAATCTGACTGGGCTTTGATAGCTTCCTGGAAGGCAGTGCTTGTTGTGAGTACATGGATATTGCTTTGCCACACGGAGTACTTGCAGCCAGGGTTATTAAAGTGCTAATTTTATGAGAATGACATCTTATGGAACACAGAACAGCTCCGCAGAGTTTGTGGCAAGGTCACTGGGACAGCAGCCATATAGAGATCTGTATGTCTTCCCAGAGCACTCTGGTGTTATAAAGATGGAGTTCTCACAATCCTTAAAGGTATACAAAATCTCACTTTATGCTTTTCTTTCCATTGGGTTGAAATCTGTGACACCTTTGGCAAGGTTGGACCTAGGGCTGCAGTGATTGTAGTGTATGTGCCATAGACATACGCCTGTAATTTATCTCTTGTCCCTCTGCCAGCAAAGATGTATCCTCTCCAGGCTTTATTGCTGCAGGATGGGTTCCAGCATCTGTGAGGCTGCTTGATTTACTGAGTGGTACTTGGAGGCCATGTTTGAGACAGAAGAGAAAGGAAGAGAAGGATCCCTGTCACAAGTTTTTATCTTTAGCATCAGTATTGCTTCTGCTTTATCTTTTTGGAAAGTTAAAAGACTTTCCTTGTTTTACATGTGGCGCTTTGTACAGAGATAAGAATTGTATGCGTGAAACTCAAGAATTCATGAGTTTTAGGTGTATTTAGGTGGAAAAAAGTGTGTGATTCTCCAGTGGTGGACAGCAGTGTGGGCCAGCTAAGTAAATCTGGTTACTTTCAGCCCCTTTTTCCAGGTGACTCTAAGAATATAAGGATTGGGTGCCACACCGTTTTCCTTACTCAGTAACTGAGCACAAGGGTAAGTTCAGCTGCCAGCGAATGGCAAGTTTGCAAGACTGTTCTTTTCTGTATAAATAAACTTGCTGAAAGATTGACTTTTGGGAAAGATGATGTGCTAGACAGAGGTGCCTTGTCAGGACCTTTATGAGGAAGAAAAAGCATATTTTTGTAGTCCTCAGTACTTTATTTGACTGCCACATTAAGTAGGCAAGGAAAGTACTGCACCAACCTTCTCTAAGTAGTGTTTCTGCAGAGAGAGTGCCTGGAGGCTGAGCGGGTGGTTGAAAAACCCACGGAAAAGGTGTATTGAGGAAAGAAGCCCTCTTCAAAGAGTGCTGCAGTGCCTGAGGGGAGGTGAGTAATTGCAATTGAAGCATCTCTTAAACATGAGGGGAACAAAACTCCAGTAAGCCACTGGCCCAAATGAAAAACTGCAAGCCAAGCAATAGAAGGCAAGTTCTTTTCGTACAGTGTTGTACAAGCAATTATCCAAACTCTGAAGAACCAAATGGTAATGTAGTATTAAAACTAATCCCTATTAAGATGCTGATAGAATATGAAGTTGTAGTAATGAGACTCACTCTTCCTTAGGAAATAGGAGCAGGATTCTGGCTCTGATTCAGTTCAACTGAAATTGAAAAATAAACAGGTAGAGAAGAGGCAGGCGGCAGAAATCTCACATGGGATATTTCCCACTATAGTACCTGAATTCCTCTAAAACACTGGAACTAAAAGTTGAGAGAATGTATAAAGATTGGGGCTATTCACTTGGAAGGAACACTGGATAAACCCAAGCATTAAAAATGAAGTGTTATAAGTAAATGGAACACAAATTACCTTTTTCTTAATTCACAGGAAAAAGCTGCAAGTGAAACAAATACTCCTGTGTACATCTAACCACTGTAGTCTCTTTTCACCTCAAGGATGAACTATTGCAGTTTTCTGTGCTTGGACAGCTTGAGCTTTGAAGGTAGAACATCTAAGCCACTGCAAAAAGTAGCTCCCAGCTGTACCTGTTTCTGGGAGAATATGAAATCTGTATTTCAGGTTGTTTGGTACCAGCTGCTTTTTTTTCCTTCCCTTTTTTTCTTCTTGGAGGATTTCAAGGTGTTAAGTTTCTTCATATATGCAATATAAATGTCTTGGAATAACCTACTCAAAGACTACCTACTACCCTATGCCAACCTGCTAATTTAAGTATGTTTTCTTCCTTTTTAAATGTGTTGAGATGCTCAGCAGCAGCAGATTCTTGCTTGTCCTGAGCTGAAATAGTTAAACTAGGGTAGATGGAGATAGAGGAACATGGCAAGCACTCTGCACTCTGCTGCTACAGTGTGAGATACTTACTCTTTCTCTGACCAGTGGTCATATGAATGTATGGATCACAGATACACATTCAAGAGTTAGGCAACATAAGCATAATACACTTCCGTGGTTGTCATTTTATGTGGAATGTTTAATGGAAATTGCTCTGGAGGAGAAAACTAGGCCAGTTCAGAATGGTCTCTGACATCTTGGCACTAAATTTTAGGGGTTTGGAGATGCCAGAAATTTCTTGGAAGAGGCCATTGCAGAGAGATCAGTAATGTTCAATGGTTCTGATGCCATGAAGATTTTTGCCTTTTCTTTTATACCCCTGTTATACCTTTTACAAATTCTGTATTCCTAGTGCTTTTTGCCTACATTCTTGGACTTGTTTGTCAAGCTAAGAGACTAAACATTTTAGAAGCTTTGTAATTAGGGATCAGTGTGCCCCAGACCCCAAGGTCCTCTCCAGAACATATTCTGTAAACCAAGATAGAACCATCCAGGGGAAGGTTCCTCAGGGAGGGGGGGGCTCACTTGAGCCTCTCATTGGGGAATCTTTGATAGATCTGCTAATTAGTAAAACCTATAATATTATACCCAATGTTGGGGGGAGGAGGAGGAAGAGAGACACAGAGACACAGGGAAAGACTCGGTGGGGTGCATCTCGATGCATATGACCTGGATGTGTACACCTAAGGATCCTTAAAAATAAATACCAAGGTAAAATCCCTTTTCCCCTTCTAACCGTGTATGCCTCTTGATTTTAAGACCAGGAAAAGGCATCAGTTCCACAGCTAAGGCTGCTACTTGTTTTTAAGTGATTGGATTAGTTGAAAAAAGAAAGAGACAATCTTACATAAGAACACTGAATGGCTGTTGGACCTCTGAGTGTTTCTGGGGCTTTGCAGGTTCTGTCCAACTTCTCTGTATGCAGGGTATTACAGGAGGCAAGTGGGACTTAAGGATCAATCACTGCAGTGGGGTTTGGAAGGGTTGTGTTTTGTTCCTGGCCATGTGATTATGGTGGACAAACCTGGATGAAATCTTCAGTTACTCTACCTTGTGTACCTAATGTAAAAAATAAGGCACCTCAACCTGCTCTTCTTTGTCAAGTTAGTATAGAGAGAAATGGGCTATTATTGCAATTGGTCTTTCCCTTGGCTGGATTACCCTGCCAAGAAGCTCTCCAGACTCGGCTCAGGATACTTTTGCCTAAATTAGCAACTTGGAGGAATACACTTCTCTTTTTTTCCTTTTTCTTCCTTTTTTCTAAACTGTAATCCACTATATCTGAAATGAATCACAGTTGTAATCATGTTAGCTTGACTCTTTTAAAGGCTATTGTTGTTTCTCAATTAAGTCACAGAATTTGCAATGATTGTTTTTAGAATAGTTTTTTCATTTGGAGTTCTCATAGTCACAGTATCCTCCTTCATGTTTTTGGCTACTGTTCAGTGAATCCTTTCCCTGAGAATAGTTCAGGCAATTTTAAGTCTGCTAATATAATTTGAAGACAAGACCTTCCAAAAATCATACTGTATCTTGTGTTTCTGTTCAAGTTGTGTGAACATCATTCTTTTATCAACATTTTGAAACTGTGAAGAGGGTATGGTTACCCATTCCATGCCCTGCTAAAGCCAGTGAGTTATGGTTGTGTGGAGAGACAAGATCTCTTGATTTACTGCGTGTTGAAAATGGAGATGAGCAGAAAGAAAAGGCAGGGTGGCAAGGAACTACAAGAAGTGATCGTATAATGATACTTCCCTAAATATTTTTCTAGTCTTCAGGAACTTGTAGTTTGGGATACCTGGAACCAGAAGTGCTGTCTTTTACCAGTAATTCTCCCCAACACCTCACCCACCCCACTAGCAATGAGTAGATTCTAGTGAAGTTTTATTGAGGTGAAGTTGGAAGGAAGATGAGAATGTTCTGCAGGAATGATTGAAATACTTCAGGGGCTATACTGTTAGAAATGGAATGAAAATCAGTATTTTTTAGAACAATGTGATGTACTTTAGGAGTACATAAAAACTGATTCTGTAAGTTAGGAGTTTCTCTCCTTAATGGTTTTCTGGTGTTACTAGCTGGCTGTCAGTTATTGCTTAGGTTTCATTATGCTGTAGATATATAAAGGGCAAGTGGCTATTTTAAAGAGTAATTATAAGTAAGAATAGAAAAATATTAAATACAGTTGTAAAAGAGAGTGGCTGAGAGCTTACTTGTAAAAGTTTATGGTTCTGCTGCTCTTGGGAGAAAGACATTTTTGTGTTTGCAGAGCAGGGCAGCCAGAGTGCTTGGAACTGTGAGATCAGCTTGCAGAGGAAGATGAGAAAAGCTGGGCTGCTTTAGAGGATCAGAACAATAACTAAAAGGTACAAAATTTGATTGAGGGGAGGTGTGTATGTGTGTGTACATACTGTTCTGTCTATCTGTCTCTCTTTGTATGTGCATATGTATGTGTGTATAGGAAGAGAAAGACAAAGTAACTCTTTAAACCAGATGGCAGTACTGTTAGAAGAACAAAAAGATATTAAAAAGACTGTGAATAAATTTTAGATTTAGAGTGTAAGGTTTCTGCTTTCTGGAGCAACATGGCATTATTGTAACCACTAATAGGATTAGTGGAGGCAAGCGATCCAAATAGTGTAGATAGATCTTGATTACTTTGATAAGATATATATATATGACACATTGCCTTTGGTAGTAAGCTTACTAGATTTGATAGTTTAAAAGGTCCCTCTGAGTTCCTTGGAGTAGACTTGGGCTTTAGGCATCAGTGTGGCGTTTTATGTTCTCATGGTCCCCCAATGGAAGGGGACTGGTAGAAGGCAATAATCCTGGTCTTTGGTTGTTTTGCTTTGGTAGTATGTTCTAGATCAAGAAATCTTCTGGTGATGAAGTTTTCAAGAATGAAGGCAGTAATTTTGCCATTGAAAGTCTCAGGCTATCAAGATATGTGGCAGAGCTTGTCTTCTCCATATCATCTTATTGTCTGTTTATTTCTTGCCTGAAAACTGCTCTTTAGTTTTTTTTATTTGACTCTGGCAATCAGTGCCATATTGTTCATGTCCTCATGTGCAGCCATGGTAGTTAGTAATGATCCACTGGTACTCCTGACGTGAAGTTAAGTGCTCTCACCAATGAATTCTGTATCTGAATATGGGGATAACTTTTAAACTGTGGCACTGATGCTTTCTTGTGTAAGGAAGATTGTTTCTAGAGAATAGCAGTGATAGATGAAGTTTATTATCTCTAAGGGCTGTTAGATGAACTGTCTGTAGGCAGTTTCGGATGGAAAGAACTTATTTTTGAGCAGATTACTTGTTTCACTGTGAGTTCAGAGATGCCCAATTTGGTACTTTCTGATGTGGTTGGGTCTCACAGAATAACTAACTTACTTAGTGGGGATTGGTCTCTAATAAATTGTTTTGCTTTGGCAGAGAAACTTCTACCTTCCTTTCCACCCTGCTTTTGATTTGATTAAGATTTATGACTTTCTTAAGGTAACGATGAATAGAAGCAACATTGGTCAATAACAGATCTCTGGAGGTAATGAACTTGGAGAATGTTATGTGTATAAATAATTTTTCACTGGATTGGAACTGAACCATAACTCAGCAATTGTTCATGTTAAACAGGGAATGGGGTATTGGTTTTCTGAACACAGTATCTTTTAATAAGAATGGTTGCCAAAATAAAATTCAAGGAAAGGATTCAAATGGCAAACAAAGTGTATGTTAAGCAGTAATTTTTTTTGGAGTAGTGATACTGGAGACTTTCCTGCTTGACTTCAGCCACCTAATAAAATGGATTTTTATTTGCACAGGATCTCATGACAGCAAAGAAATGGAGCAGTGTAGGAGCACAGTTTCTATGAAAGGGAGTAAGAGGGAAGCGAACAGACAGGCTCACCCTGAGCTGTCAGGGAAAGTTGAGGCTCCCATGTTTACATTGAAATGTCAGAAGACTTCAAGTTGATAATTTTGAAATTGTGGTATGTGAAGGACTTTTAAAGCAAAGCTGCATTTTGGTGGGTTGTTTATGTGGCTTTATTTTTTTTTTTAAACCAAAACAACAAACCTATAAAGTGATATAGTAGGTAATCATTGCTTCTAGAGCTGGTAACATGGTTATTGGTGTTTTTATATGGTTATCCTGCTGTTCCTCCTCATCTCAGTTTAGGTTTCCCCCATCAGCTGAAGTATGGCCACTGCTACCTGTGTTAGGCTTGGATGCAGTTGTTAGGGAGTGGCAGCCTCTATGGGGCTAAAACTGGAAATGATGGTCAGAGGAAGTCTGACCTCACACCATGAGGTGGAACGTGCCACCACCTCGTGTGCAGTCCGGCACAGAGCTGAGTGCTGTTCATGAGGTGGATGCTGTGCCAGTGGCTGTATCTGAGCAAAGTCAACTGTGTAGACCCATGCTTTAGTTTTCAGTAAAACTTGCTGATCATGGTGTAGACCCACCTTTCCCAGGTTACTGAAAAAAAAAAATTGGTGCCAACCTCTGGCTGTCAGATCTGGTAAATAGAGGTTGCAGCCTGAAGTCAGGTCAGGGAGCAAGATGCCACAAAAGTGAAATTATTCTGCCTTGGAAGAGGTGAAAATAGGAGATTTGGCACCTTGAAGCATTGCAGTGAGAAATCCAAAAAGGAGCAACTCTGTTGTTTTCAAGGGATGTATAGCCTTTTTCATAGTCCTTTAAAAGCCATCTGTTTACCTGTGTTGATTTTAAAAATAAATAGGCAGTAGCTTGGTTGAGTCTTTAGTTTTTTTCGAATAAAGATAAATCTTCAGTGGTTTGACCTTTAGAAACTTCATTGATTAGCCAATGTACAGATTTAATAGCAACAAAATGATATTCCTCTTTAGGTCAATGATTTGGTCTGCAGCTGTTTTATTTTAGCTAATTCCTAGAATGATTGAACCATGACTGTGTGGGATCTGCTCATAGGTGGTAAGTTGGTTTGGGGCTTTTTGGTAGTATACCAAATAACTGTCTTTAACAAAACTAGCAAATTTATACTATATTAAATTAAATACCATACATATTTTTGCAGCATAATTGTAGGATACAGTGTTTTCAGAGGACTCCTGGTACTACTTTTGAAAGGCTATATATATACTTTGCTGGTGTGCAGTGTAGTTGTAGTTTTGTGTTAGCTTCAGAAATGTGTCATTTTCAAGGTTGATTGGTCATTAGCTTTTTGCTTTCACAAAATATCTAGTGAACAAAAACAAAACATGAACCCACAGATTTTAATGCATCAAAATTAAAATGCGCTCTGGTTATCTTCCAGAGTTTTCAGTCTGATGGGATGATTTTTGAAATTCTGTTTTGACATTTGAAGGTATCTCACTGAAGGTGTTCTGTACATAGTTATGAGAGACTGTTTGCGTCTCATGCAATGTTTGAGAGAGTATTTAATTTTAGAAAGAAATGTTTAAGCTTTGTTGTGGGAACATTTTAGTGTCTTTGAGATTAATTCCAGGTCTTTCAGAATTTTGTTTTCCTTTAGCCTTGTTAGTGTTGAATAACTGACTATCTCATGCAGTGTATTTGTGTCCTGCGAGCCATATGAATGACATTATAGAACTGGAGTGCAGTTTCTGAATCTGACTTCACTCACATACCAAGACTACTGCAGGTGTAATTAATGCTCTGACTATAGTTTGCTGGTTTGGGGAAGTAATGCGAGTTAAATGCAGCCTTTGGATAAGATTCCATGTCCAGGGCAAACAAAACATCCTCATACATGTGCCCCACACCATCCCTTGAACTACTTGCATTGATTAGTGTATGCTGGCTGTGCTGTTTCTGCTTGATAAGTCAGCAGCAGATACTCTGCAGCTTTTTTGTTAGGTTATTTTTTTGCTGAGTTTTAAGACTTTTTTTGCTGAGTCTTGTAGCATGCTAAATGCCAGAGCTGGCTTAAGGGATAGGGTCTTCCCATGGGGAGAGATGGGACCCTTGCAACAAGCCAGTATTAATTTTAGACTGACAAGAACTGTAGCTCAAGTTGTTTTAACCTGGGTTTGTCTTCTGCTCTGAGAATGTAACTGCTCTCCTGGTTGAGATTGTAAGCCTACTGTTGTCCCCAGCAGTGCTGAAGATGACAGTGCAGGGAAATATTTGTGTTTCAACCTGATTTGGGGTTTTTTTGGTTTGTTTTTTTCTTATTTGGTTGTTTGTTTTGGGGGTTTTTTTGGTTTGTTTTTTGAGGGTTTTTTGGTGGACTCACCTCAATGACTTTTTCCAGCTTTTGGCACCTTGAGCAGGTAGATTGGTGCGTGCAAGTACATCCAGAGGCTGTGGAAGAAAAAGCAATCACATAGCAGATTTCCTTTCATGATTCTGCTGTTAACAGCATTGCCAATTGTTTGCCCTACATCTAATTCCCCAGTCACCAGAACAAAGCTTGCAGGCTGGACTATAAGGCTAAACAGGGTTATGGGATTTTTTTCCCCTTGTTGAGTTCATCTGAGTACATCATGGTGCTTTTAAGCACGTAGTTGCGAACATTGCAATGTACAGCAAATGTCTGCATCATGATTTTATGATGGTGAAGGAGCCTGCAATATGTAGCAGAACCATGTGCAGGCTGTCACAGAAAGTCTTGAGCTCCTTTTGGGTAGCTGAAGATTACATTTACAAGTTGGGGGTTTTTTCTTTGTTTTTTTTCAAAATAGCCCTGATGGATTGCTTCCACAAGACTATCTGGAGTCCAGCCCAAATACTCAATGGATCCAACAGTTCGGTCCCCACATTCAGAGGGACAGATAAGTTGGCATCATCATGGGGGGGAAGTGTTGTGGTCTTAGTAGGATTTTCTCTCAGAGAAGCTATGTGTACTCTTTCCAGCAGACTGGTTGTCTGTGCTCAGTGATCTGATCTGCTGCTACTTTGCAGGGATGGAAATTGCATTTGCTTTTCTGTAGCGTCAGTCCCTTTAGAGTCTTGAGGGTGCTCTGGAGTTACAATGGCAACCTGTTGCCCAGCAGTTCCTCAGTGTCAGGTTCAGAACTGTCCTATGAAGGCCTGTGCTGGCCCCAGTGAACTATGTCTGACTTGTCTGTTCAGCCAAATGCTTCCCCTGTACTTAATTAAAATTGACCTCATCCCTCTGACCTATATACTGTAAAGATAGGTGTGGATGTCTCCCCAGTTGCTCCACTGGTAAATACTGGGAACAGTGTTCCACTGAGCTCCTCTACACTGGTCTTGTCAGCTCTCTGTCCCTTTCTCATTTTTATTTGCAAGAGATCCCACTGGTTTTTCTAGTTGGTTTCCTGCTTTTGATGTAGTTAAATAACTGCAAGGTGCTACCCAAACATTTAAAGTTCTATTTCCTGTTTACTTTTGACCTACCATGTATTTTCTAATCTCTTCTGTTCTCGTTAGGCAAGCTTTCTGTTTTCAAAAGCTGACCTCTCAGATTTGCTTCCTAACTTCCCCATTTAACCATGCAGTATGTAGGCTTTTATTGCAGGGACTGATGTATTCCTTTGACTGTTTTTGTTTTGCTTCCAACTTTGAGAAGTTTTTACCTGGTCTCCTAATACAGAACTTTGTCTGCTTTTGTCTGCTACTTTTTGTAATTTTTTTTCCCTCTTTTTAGGGTTGTTTGTTCTGGGGTTTGTTTGCTTGATTGTGTTGTTTTTTAGGGGAAACAAGTTTGAGAGGATTACTAGTTACTTTTTTTTTTTTTTACACTGTTCCCTTAACATTAATTATCCATGTGCCAATGGTTTTTTGTCTCACTGTATTCAACTGCGATGTTGAAATACAATTGCATTGCAGGCACAGTTACAGAGCAGCTTTCCTATCCTTTAACTAGGTCCTGTGTACCACTCAAAACTAAGCCAAAAAATTGGACCTTTCATGTAGGTCCTAGCACTAATTTTCAAGGTAGAAGTTGTTATTTGGAGGGAAAAAAAACCTCGACATGCAATTCTGATGAGTCACAGGGTTCATTTACTTCAGGAGATTTCCGATGCCCGTTGTTATTACCTTTCTTAAAATTGAAACTCTGTAATCTTCCTGAACTGGTAGTGTAGTTGATCATGCATCTTTATTGCTTCATTGTGTGACTTCTACCATAAGAAGTTCATTGGGCTTCTCTTCTCCTGTAACACTTTGCCGTTAAATGTTTATATAACCTTCACAGACAGTGCCATTCCCCACCTGCCTGTTGTTTGTCTTTCCCATTGGAATTGCTGAGTAAGCTGGTAGGCTCTCAGTATTATCCTGTTTTGGTTTGTCCTCCTTCTGCCAAATCTTGGAGATCCTTGTTACTTTGAGGGTGTCGGGTGAGGCCAAGTATTTGGGCTTCCCATGTGTTACCTATGAAATTTCTAGCAGTAGTGTAGAAGTGTTTTTAAGTTCCAAAACTCATATTAGCATGCCAGTCTGGGTGACTCTGGCATGACTAATGCGCGTGCCTAACAAGTTCTTCCTGTTCCCATCGTGCCTAAATCCTTGCTGTCTGTATCACTGATTTCCTTTCTCAGCCTCACATGTGGATCTGGCGGCACTTGAGAAAGTAAAACCATGGAAATCCTGAGTGTAATTCTTCCGTCCATCAACCTGAGTTTCCTTTCCAGAGAATCTATCCTGTGATTCCATACACTGCTTGTTACTAGCATGGATTCAGTGGATTACTGTCTTGTTTGATTGGGGGGTTTTGGGGTTTTTTTGTTCTGTTTTTTTTTTTTGCTGGATCACCAAGTAGTCAATGTTCCGTGTAGAAGCCCTGTGGAGTTGCTGCCTTTCCATCTGCCGTGTACTGGGCCAGCTGATTGTCAGATGTCACAAATACAGCAAGCTGTGTGTCGAGTAAAGTCATCTGATAACCACACCTACTTCTTTCTAGTCCTAAGTCTGTCTACTCCAAGGAGGATTCCTACCTCAACAGGAAGCAGAGGGTTGATTGTTCCAGAGATTAGCTCTGACACATCCCAGGTCCACATGAATGCTAGAGATGGCAAAAGGCATGATGATGCATGGAAGAGAAAACCAGTAGGCAACACAAGAGCCTTTTTCAGTGACATTGCTGTTACATTCAGTGACATCTGTTACAAAACTGCAGAGAGGTTCATATCAGGTAATGGGCTTTTTTAAGCTTTTTAGATTTGTTCCCTCATAATGAAGGCATAACCCTAAAATTGTCAGTCTTCAAATAGGAAAAAATGCGTTTTTGGGAAGCAAAATTGCAGACAGCATCTCTGCACTTGTGTGAACTTGTTTGGTAAGAGAGAGTGGAAGAACTGATGTCCCCAGTGAGGATCTGCTAAGTTATCTCCCAGGGATGGCCAGTGGAAGATGCTACTGGAAGACGGTAACAACAGGGAAATCCTGTAAACATGTTTCTGTATCCTCCAGTAATTTCCTCTGCTAGAGCTGGTGTTTGTGTGTTTATGGGTTGTCTAATTGTATGGCTGGTGATAGCATGTAGTAACCAGTATACTTGCTTAGAAAATGATGCCCTGTTACCTTTATTGTGTGAAAGTAACTAAGCCATGTCTGCTGCCTTCTGAAAATTGTGGCCTCAGTACTGGCTCTGCATGTTAACTGCATCACTGTGTCACTAACTGCAGTGTATTCCTCTTCCAAAGGGATCAGTGACCAGTCATCTGGTCTGTTGCTAACACACTTCTCTGTTGCCTAAGTGCTGAGTGTGTTCTTGTTCAAGGTTAGCATGGTTATGTTTACCTCATGACCAGTTTTGTTCTGCCTTGTGCTTTGCATAATCTTCTAAAGCAACGTGTCTGAAAGCTCCTCTGCTTTTTCCAGCAGTAGTCTGCCCTCATGAAAGTAATTACCTCTCTTTAATAATCTTACTGCTATTCCCTATTGTTTAAGCTGTAATGCATGTGTTTCTTCTTGTGAGATGCAGATGTAAGCAGTCATCATCCTTGCCCTTTTTCACTGCCCCTTTTACCTCTCTTCTTTTTGAGCTGAAATCCCTGTGTATGCCCCTGCAGTGTGAAACGGAGCAGAGAAACAAACTTGGTCTAGGTTAAACTGGCAAAAAGGAGAGAGATATTTTTAACAAGATCAGTTCCTCTATCACACATGTTCATTGCAGAACAAGAAAGGAGGCTATCTGGGGATGGGAGGGTAGGGCGAGTCTGTATTTATTTAAGCAACAGCTCTGGACTTCACTGTTACTCAACCCTCGATGCAGTCAGTAGTGATTTAAGGGGTGGGAAGACACTGACAGATCATCTAGTTCATCTGAAGGCATGACATCCTGTGTTCTATAGCTATGCTGACAGAGAGATGTCTGTCGTCCTTAAAAACATCCAGTCTCCATAGACATTACCTTCAAACCAGTGAGAGCTCTGTGATTTTGAATCATCTTTGTCCATCCTAAAAGTGCTGTCTTTTATTACGTCTTTATCAAAAATATAAATTCCCTTTGGCTCTAATTCCAGCACTGTATTTAGACTATCTTTAAACTGTCATCTCATTGGTTAAATTACATGGTTAAGTTCTATACAAATAGTACAATCTAGAATGCATTGATTTAATAGTAATTAATTTATTCCAGCTGTTGAGTTAGTGAAGTCTGAATTAGATGGCAAATTCAGATTCTTCTGAGGCTTGTTTTTTGGCTGCTCTCGCATTATCATGAGCTTCTTGAAACCACTTCCAAAATAATTTAATGTTTACTAAATTTTCAAAGTTAAACGTTTTTAAAATAAATTCTAAAAATCTGAAAGTAAATGCTAATGTGTCTTCTTGTTGTATGTTTCCTAGTGTTTCAAGTCTCTTGCAAGCTACTGTTATCTAGTGGACTTTTAAAACAGGTAATTTAAAATGAAAAGGAGCAATGATT
Organism: Corvus cornix cornix; assembly: GCF_000738735.6. Lineage (NCBI taxonomy): Eukaryota > Metazoa > Chordata > Aves > Passeriformes > Corvidae > Corvus > Corvus cornix. Next base: position 12,541,147 of record NC_047058.1, on the reverse strand, counting down.
TTAAAGGAATAATTTTGAATGTTTGGCTGAACTGCAGTCTCTCCTGTCAGCTGATACCTTGGCATATAAGTTTTGTAACATATTATTGCTATAAAGCATCCTGTGTAGTTTCAATTTTTTCCTTAGGTTTCTTTAAATATTTCTCAATCCTTTGAACCATGTTCCACTTAAGCAGAAAACTCCTGTGTGTTAATTTCTCACAGGATTGGCAAATTCTAAGTTATTGGCATAAATTGTTTGTTCATCTGTTTGTGTTGTGCCCTTAGGTGCTTCTGTCTCAGCATGCATTGTGCATTTGGCAACTAAGAGAAATCCATTTGGATCTTTAAAATGCTGCCTTTTTGACTGTGTCTAGTGTCTTGTATGTATAAAGTGTCTGAACTTAATTAAGAAAGTTATTTTCCAGAACAAATCGCATACATTGCATTGCCTGCTTCTACTCGCTGATCTAATATTTTGGAAGAACAGCATGTCTCACAGTTAGCTGAAATTCATTAAAACCTAAGTTATGATTTGTCTGTAGCAGGAGAATCCCAGTTATAGCTCTAATAAAATTTTGTGTGACCTTTTATTAACTGCAGCTCCTGCTGTTCACTGATGGCTTGTGTAAATGCTTCAGGTAATGTTTCACCAGAACAAAAAAAACAGTTTATGAAAATCCAGTGGTCACTGGCAATTTGGGCAAAACTGACAAGTCTATTCAGAGTGAAAAATTCAGTATCTTCACTGGAAATGAGAACTGACTCTCTTTTAAGGTAGTTTGTGTAGACTGTAAAGGTAGGAGTAGTTTGTTAAGGTGCTGTCTGAAATCTATGCAAAACAGTGTTCTCTGGCTCCTGGTTTGTAATAAATATGCAGCAACTACTTGTGAGCATGGAATTGTTTTTTCTCTTAAAAGAATGGAAATAATGCTGTGGCACATAGCTTCCAGACTTCTAGTGCTTGGAGAATGGTTTTCTCTATCAAATTTCAAAACTAATTTTATGCCTGAGCCATTCTGCTAGTGATAAAAGGGGAAACATTATACCAGTGCCTCAAAACTAATGTTTGCTGCATTCCTGCTAGTGACTTCCAAGGAAATAAAATTACAGGAGCTGGAGCTATTCTTACCTGATTACTTTAGCACTGTCTTCTGGTCTTTTATGGGGTAGAAGCTCTGGGGATTTTACACAGCTTTCTAAAACGTGTTGCATGTGGTGTTCTTAAAACATGTGGGTTTGGATACATTCATGAAATTTTAGGAAAGGTTTCTGCTGAATCCTTTCAAAGCATTAATTGCAAAAAAATTACAGTTGAAAGGAGAATACTTTCAATGGAAATATTTTGTCTCAATTCCAGTCTGTACCTAGAGATATTTGAGATCTTTGGTGGTCCTGAAATTGCTTCAACTTTGACTTGCAAAGTGTCCAGTTATGTTGCTAGGCTGACTATTTTGCCCCTTTTAAAATGTTTTTGTTTGACCTGACTATCTCTACTTGCTCCTTCTGGAGAGGACTCTCTGCAGTGTTGCTTTGGGAGGATAAGTAGTTCCAGTCCTTGTTAATTTGAAGACTTGTTTAGTTTGTTAATGTGTACATGTGCTTTGAGTTCATTTTGAGATATGAGAGCTGTGTGTGGTTTGAAGTTGCTCACTTTCTTTGAAACTTGGGCGGGGAGGTGACTTTGGCTGGAACCTTTCTACCTTGAAACACTTCAAATGTAGCCAGAGTTTCTTGATGCAAATTATTTATTGGCTCAGATGCAGTGTTTTCCTGGTGCTTCTGTCAACAGCTACCCAAGGGAACATAAAATAGTGTGATGTCTTCTGGGGAATGAGAAAGGTAGAAATAGCCAGGGAGGAAATACCAGCTTTGCTTTGTGAATAGTTTTTGTTAACAAATCAGTAGTTTCAATGTATAGTCTGAAGTTAGTTTGATTTGATTAAAAGAAGTATAATGGATGACTAATAGTAAAGGTATCAAGGAAACAAAAGTATATTTCTTCAGAATGTTTAAATATGTCCCATAGAAAATCATAATCAGGTGACTGCAGATTCTGAAGTAATAATGTTAATAATTCATAATGACACTGAATTGATGTATTAACTTCATAAAGTCTGATTTTTCTGCTCTGGTTCATAATTGTGCAATTGGGGAAAAAGAATTGCTTAAGTAGGTCAGAGCATAAATGTGAAGAGTTCTATAATGTATATATATTGTTACATAATTTTATTAAATATTGCAAATTATGGTGCCATAATAACCTAGAATATGGTGACACTTGTTCTTGGGTGCTTTTGACATTAGAGCAGAATTTTATCTGGAGTTACAGTCCTTTCCCTGGATGTGTTTAATAAGCATGTGAACTGTCTTGAAAGATTAAGTATTACTTTGATAAGAGAAGTTCCAAAGAACCTTAAAGTCTGCATTTCAAAATTCAAAACACACTTTCTCATAACTTTTTGTTGAGTTTTTTTGGGAACATGCTGAATGCTCCAAAAGTTGTAATCAAAATGAAGGCTCCAGAATTTATGAAACAAATAGAGACTTATTTAGTGAGGGTTGAGGACTTTCTCCCTGATTTGTAATGGTCAAGTGGAATGCAATAACTTGAGTATTACATTTCTCGCCCTCCTTTTTAAAAACTGGTTACAAAGAGAGATTTAAGTATGAAAAAGATGGAGGGAGGACAGAAATGGAAGAGGAGCTGGAAGGAGTGGGAGAAGGGAAAGAAAGCCTAAAAACACATGAAATACAGAAATGGGCGCAATGAGCAGAAGATTGAATTTTGAAAGTTCAGAGTGTGATGGAGGCAGGAGTGCATGCTTATTCTGTAATACCTTGTCACATCTCAGATTGTGTGAGGGTGATAATGCTCATCAGAGGAGCGTTACATGTTTATGGCTTTGTTACAGAACAGTGCACACTTCAGCAATTCCTGATCTAGTGCTTAATGAGAGCCAGAATCATCTAGGCCGAGTGCAGAGCCATCCTATCTGCGCTCACACATATGGCAGTGCACTGCTCAGATAAACATGCTCGCCTGGAACTAGTCAAGGGATGTCTGTCTTCAAGCTGCATTGCTCCAGACCTGTGCTGAGAGACTTGTAGGCATCTTTAATGAAAAGAGTATGTATGGAACAATAAGCCTTTTTAAAAAGCAAAGCTGATGAATTATTGTCTTTTAATTTTTTGGTGTTGAAATAGAGATGGTTGGTTGGTTTTGAGGAGCAGGTTTGTGTGTTTACCCTGCTGGTCAGGACTTGGATAGGATTAGCTGAAGTTTACAAGATAGAAGGCTAAACGGCCTAGTCAGAGGTAAATATGAAAGAGCAAGGGATCATGGTGTGCATGATCACAGAAAGTACTGTGATAATACCCTGGTGAGGAGCCTTGGCATCGCAAGTGCTGTGTTGTAAAGAGGCTGTAACCCCTTGTCCCATTGTGATAGTTCTATTCTACATTGTTAGCTTTTATTATTTAAAACTTAGAGACATGTTCTGCTCGACCTTCGGAGGAAGGTGAAAAACTCTTTCCCCACAGTTCCTTCACTTCTATAGTCTTTTGAGGAACAGTGAATTTTCCATTTTATTCTTCCTTGCTTTTTGATTCCTCCTATCTGCACCCTAATCATGTCCTCCCCTCCCTGTTTTGTGTGGGTGCCGGCTTCGTGCCACTGTTCTTCATCATTGCAAAGAGTATTTTCAGTTTGAAGTGACTAATGGTTTCCCTGTTGCATGGATGATTCTGACAAGAAATAGTAAACATAAAGACTGTACTAGCCTTACTGTTGCTACGATCAACAGCCAAGGTGCTGGAATAACCTTGTGATACTGCATTGGCTAATGCTTGGGTCATACTTGGAAAGCTTTCTTCACAGCTGTATGGGTTAGAAATATTTTTAAGGCTTGATTTATTTATTTTTTTTAATTTAAAAAAATCCTTCTCAAATAACACAGCCATGTCTATACCCTGTCTGGCCTAACTGCAGAGGATCTCTGTTGGATACTTAATTTAACTTACTATCTAGGAGATACAAATGGCTTTAGTGACTAAAGTACAGCCGTAGGCTTTGATGCTCTAAAGATAGTCAATTCTAGATGACTTCAGTTAATGATTTAGTACCTATCCAGATGTATAAAACTGATACCTGCTGTCTGAGGTATAAAACAGCTTGATGGTCTTGGAGTTTGTGGTAGACAAGAGCTGCGGTTGGAACATTAAGTGCTGTAATTTGAAGCAGTCTGAGATGATGAACTGGTATGTCCTCTTGGTTAGTGTGAGCATACTCAGCTGTGTGACACATCAGTCCCTTGTACAAACTCAATTTATACCCAGTTGAAGTTATAATGTTGGGAATTTGGGGAAGAAACATTCCATTTCAGAGGACAGTTCAAGTGTCTCACCTTAAAACAAGATATATAGGCCTAAAGATTCATCAGTAACTGAGCAATGAAGTGAGTAATTAGTTCACCTGTAAGGAAGGTGCCATCCTGGGGAATTTCCAGGTGCATTGTGACCTGTAGGGCTGCAGGCTTAAGTGCTCTGACTTGTCACCTGTACTGCCCTGAGAAATATCGCTATGGAGAATGTTATGATTTTGAAAGTTGTTTCTTGAAAGTGCAGTCTGAGGAACTGTAGACATTCAAACTTTTTTTAGCAATGCTTAATAAGCTATGCATAGTAAACGTCTGTGATTTCTGAGGCATTCTGGGTTTTGTTACATGTAAATATTTATTTTAGCAAAGTGAACAGCAAACTTAGGAACATATGTCATAGAAACTCAATTTGTTTCATGAACTTGAGGGATTTTCTTGTGAGAATTAAAGGGAGAAGGTGCAAAATAGTGACTTTTGTTATTTGTTTTGATGTTTTGTTGGTCATGTCTGACTAAGCATCCAGTCTGAACATACCGAAAATTTCTTGTCGTCCCCTTACAAACTGTTACTTGTACCTTCTCTTTCCCGGAATGCTGCCCATATTGCCTGAGCTCGTGCAATAGAGTGTACAAGAATAGCAGTTCTGATGCTGCAGCTGAAGGAGCAGACACATAGTCTGGCTGTTTGTGAATTCATGTCGTTTTTTAAAATAAATTTTGAATGCAACCTTAATTAAGGTGTTGTAGGTTCACTTTAGAAAACGACCTGCCAGGTCATTTTTAACCCTGATTATGCTCTTGTTTAAACTAGATATTCTTAAAATAGTAGCTGCTTTCTGACCTTCCTTAAGATTAGCTGCTTAGATAAGCAGAACTTGCTCACAAATTCACACCTAGCAGCTCAGGGCACATGATCATTTTGGGAAAATCACTGAATATACTGAGTGGTTTATATGCCTAGAGAAATCAATCTCTAATGTTGATTTCTGAAATACAGTAGTTGGAAGAGTTGCTCATTTAGTCCTGAGAATCACTGAAAGAATATGCTGTACCCTCAGAAGTAATTAGTAACATTTTCAGTAATTGTATAGTATTTTAAATTCAAAAATTGCAGCTCTTTCTTCTGGCTTCTGAAGCCAGTAGGTTGTGATTGTCTTTGGATCACCATACGTTGGTAGTAATGAACCTTCTTCATTGACTAAATGTGTTGAAGGAGTAGTGCAGTACTGGCTGTTTTTAAGAAGCTCAGCATGTTTCCCACGTGGAAGAAGAAAGTTATGGAATAAATTTCCTTCTGTTTGGGGAAATCTATGCTTGACATGCTCCAGTCTTTATGGATTTTGCTCGATGGTATCACTATCCTAGAAAGTTGAGGTTTCTTATGTATATGTGACTGGACACAGGCTGGGGAACAGATTTCAGACTTAACTTGGTAGCTAATTCCTTTTTTGATTGTGTAAAACTAGTCAAGTAAATTGTGCTATTAACAGCTAATGTTAAAATATGTGTTAAGTGGCACTGTAGTGAAAAAACCAACTTTTCGTTTGCAACTAGCCCGAAAGACTCTTTATATTGGCTTTCAGAACAGGAAAAATGTTATGTATGGGCTTCTCTAAATTTTTGCTTTAGAATTTACTGTGAGCTTGAGATGAAGAAACTGGTTTCTATTCTGTATTCAGAAAATGTTGAAGAGCACCTTGAACCTCAAGGAAGCCACTCAGTTTTCTGTTCCTTGAAGCAATAAATAATGTTTTCTGATCCTTAAAATGTGGTTAATATTACATATCTTATATCTTTCTTTCTCTCCTCAATTCCGTAATACTACTACGTTAGAAGGAAACATACAGAAGTATAATATGAATGTGGGTTTTTCAGATTTTTTTGTGTTTTGACCATGGGGGTTTGTAATGACAGTTCTCTCCCACAGTGTTACACAGTTTCATGTGTGAATTGTCCCTTTGTTACCTTATCTTGCATCATACAAAATCAGAAAAGGAGCCTGCAGTGAATATCAGGAGGCCATTTTTCTCTTTTCTCTTGTTAAAGGATGGAATCAAATATATTTACTGCATTCCTGACAGTGGCCTGTTTTTGGAGGCCTTTGAGGATACACTGGTGATGGCAGCTGTAAATCCTCTGAGGCAGTCAATCCCAACACTTAATGATTCTTACTGTTAGGACTTTCTTTAACTGAACATCTTACAATGTGGGTTTCTTAGCATCTTCTGTTGCCAGATGTTCCCCGAAGTCTCTGAGTTAAGTAGCTGGCAAACAATTTCCTTGTCTTTCTTTTTCTTCTCATAAATGATTTTATGAGAAGAGTGGGGGTTATTCCTTTATACTCATTTATATTCATATGTTGCAAATCGATCGTCTCTGTTGTGCCTCTTCTTGTGCTTTGCTGTTTTTCTGTCTTCTCCAGTTTTTCCAAGTGGCTGTATTGCTGTGATTGTCAGTCTTCATGCACTTGTGCCATTTTCCTTCGAGGAAGGAGCTTGGAGCTCCTGTGAGAAGCTACTGACTTCTTCCTTTTGTTGCTTCTCTTGGCTTCCAGAAAGCTTTATGTATTAATTGTCTACATTTACCAAATTCTGTCTTTGTAAATGTGGATGGAGGGCTATTGCTGTTCTCCCTTATTCTCCTTTGGAAACTCATGAACTCCTGTCTTGACTTTCTTGTGTCTTACCAGACTTTATCTGGAATATATCTGGTGACCTAAAATGTCCTTGACCCGCATTGTGTGTTTGCATGATGACTGTTTGAGAAAGACACCAGACTTTTTTTGTGGTCGTTGACCAGCTCCGTAATTTCATCCACTGAGTTTCCCCTTTCATCACAAGCCAGGTACTTCCAGCATACCTGCCCTCGTCCTGTGCCTCAGAGGTCTGTGCAGGTGCCCTTCATAAGGCTGTTGAGGGGGGTATGCTGCTTCCTTCACTCCTGAGCTGTATTCTCTTATATCGAGTAATGAGACTCAGCCCATGGAATTGTGACAGCTGGAAATACCCCAGCCTGGAGAGTGCGGGAGTTGAGTGCATCAGTTGTAGAAGGGAGGCTGCTCTCTGTGCTTCTGGACAGGGCTGGCACTGCACCTGGGAGGAGTCGCAGCAGACTGTTCAGTGACGAACTTGAATTCCTTTTCTTCCAGATGCTTCTAGTTGGAAACAGTGTTACATGAACATTTAGTGTTATTAGAAGGTGCAGCATGATCACAAATAAGACAGGGTAATTTTATGTTAAAAAATATAAATCTTAAAATTTCTTGAACTGGGGAGCAATAGCTCATTCACCTGTGTGAAATAAAGAGGAAAATGCTGGAAGTGCCACTTTGTGTGTTCTGAGTGCTTCCTGGGCATGTGAGAGCTCGGAGATCCTCAGAGCCAAAGGGGAAGCACTCTCGTCTTTCAAAGAGGTGAGCGTGCAGCTTTTCAAAGTGTCAGATCCTGCAGCTCTGGGTGTCAAATAACATGAGGGCTGTAGAGGCTTTCTTATCTTCTCTGGTTATAAAAGGTAGTGGTTAAATAACTATAATTAAAGTGTCTGTCTAAATATCATTTTACCTTCCAGTTCATCAAGTTTAATCCTTTTCAAAGTCCTCTAAGTTTTTCATTACTTGAAAGTCTTCAAATGAAACAAAAACATTTCTCACTCATCTTTAATAAAAGTAGAGAAGTATTCTTCATCTGTTACCCTTTCTTTCCACTGTTCTTCTCACCTTCCCCCCCTTTATTTTTCTCCGTATCCATAACAAGGAAGAGCAACTTTTCATACTGGTGGTATCAGGACAAGACCAATTTATTCATAGTTCTTGCTTTCTCTCCCACACCCAAACTTAAAGAATCCCTTCACTTTTTTGGTAAATAAGAGGCAGCTTGTATCCAGTGCTGCTTTATATTGAAAGAAGGTATTTTTAACAGTGCATTCTGCATGATGTCAGTGTAAGTTATTGGCATGATGACTCTTAACTGTGATAGCTGACTGATTGCTAAAATAGCTTGCAGACTTCTGCTTTCAGTCTAAATATTTTCAGTAACATATAGCAACAGGTCAGTTATTGATTTAGGCGATTTTGGTTGTGAAAAATTACCAATGCCCTAAGCACGCTTTTTAAGTGTGATGTATCAGAGACTATTCTGATACTTGCTTTCAATGTTTAGACAGGTTTATAAATTGTGGCCTGCATGTGAATTGTTCCAGTTTTCGAGGAGTTGTAACAGATTAATGCTCAAGTACAGCACTGTCCTAGTTTTTTCATTAATGAAAAGGGTGTAATAGTAGCTGGAGTGTGACATGGGCAGCACTGATCGGGTGACCCAAGCAACTGGGCTTCAGCCACACATTTTCTGGCTTGCTTTTAAAGTCGGTGTTCAGGGTGTTGGATACATGCATGTATTTCAGAATCTGACAAGGAGACAGATTGTGTAGGTATGCCCCTTTGATGAGTGCAGTTATATATAAGGAAACAATATCAGTTTAAACTCTTACTGTTTGCAACTGAAAGGAAAAACAATATACATGATCAGCTGGATTTCATGGGGTAGTGCCTGACAACCTCTATAGCAAATAACTGAAACAGTTCCTGCTGTTTAGATTAGAGCTGGGCAAGACTTTTCAATAAATAGTAAGTTAAGCAATGTTTAGATGGCGAGTTTATAGTCTTCAGGTTGCTTGTGAATTTGCTGTGGCACCTGTAAGTAGTTTTGGATAGAAATACTTTTTCAGTGTCTGGCTCTCAAACAAAAGAAATCAAAATGTAGACTTTCATGAAAGAAGAATGATTGTCACGTGTACAGGGCTTCAGAGGGTGTGGATTTGGTCTCTTCTTCTGTTCCTGTATGGTTTGAAACATCTTCCACCATCTTTCAGCTACTGATACTTGGGGGTGCTCTGCAGCACTCCTGCTAACACTGTCAGCAGCATATGTTAGAGGTTCCTGGCACCACAAAGAGAAGCTGAACAAATAAGTTTCCGAGTCTGTTGGTTCAAGCCAGCTCACTCACGAGCTTGGAGCTGTTCTGCTTTTATGCTTCATCCTAAACTGAGTAAGAGAACTGCTTGAAGCTGATTATTAGAGCACCTCCCAGGGAAGTGCAGTGTCTGGTTTTGTGAATGTTTTTTTTAAAACTAACAAACAATCACATCTGCAGCTTTCTGACTGCATCAAGAGGGAACCAGACAAAAAGGTGAGAGCACTCCACCCAGCATACTCTTTGGTTCTTGTGGGATATGTGGCTTCAAACTTCCTTAGGCAGAAAGAAGACCGATCTCCAGTATGCCACGCATATCCTTGCTGTACATCATTGGATAACAACGACTCCAAGCATCTGCCATCTTTCCTGCTTTTTACTGAAGACTTTTAGGTCTAACAATGTGTTGCTCAAAAAACCCCTTGTTTTTATTTTAAGAAAAACAGGTAACAGATGAAAAAGCTGGGTTTTTTTCAAGTTGAAAATGAACCAATTTACTTAGCTGCTTTTGACATCAATATCTGTGGAGTTGGTACTTTAGATTTGCAGTTATATCAGATAGCAAGTCTATTTGTGGGTTATTGGCTTTAAAACACAAGAAAATAATTGCAGGCTTGAGGAACATAGGCTGGCATCTGAAAACAAGGATGCCAATAAAAAGCAAAATAACATCCCTAGTAAGAAAAATATTCTTTTCTCTCCATAGCTTGTCTAGCTTCTATGAGCATGTTTGCTATGGTCTTTGTTTAGTGTAAGAGTCGAAATGCTTTCTGAAGACTTGGACTTCATATTGGGCTGTAAGAGTTAGTACTAAAATGTAGCAGTCAGTGTTGAGCAGCTAGTTCAGAGATGGAAGCATCAATTCAGGTGCAAGACCCTCCTCTGTAATTCTGTCTGCGGTTCCAAACATGGATGTTCAAGAAGGCAAATTTAAACTGGAAAAAAGTGTAGAGAAGAGATGTGATGGTCAGAATGGAAAGGTCCGCTTTGAGAGGAAACTGAATGAGCACAACCCACTCAACTCAGCAAAGTGAAGTCTGGAGAGGCATGAGAGTTATTTCTATAAATACTTGGGGGAATAATAACCAGGAAAGGAAAGAACTATTTAAACTAAAGGACAATGCTGGCACAAGAATAGCTAGGTACAAGCTGGCTGGGAAAACATTTTGGCAGGAAATCACAGTGTTTCCAGAGGTTCTGAACTTCAGCAGGGTTTTGAGGCAACCTTCAAATTTTTCATTTTGGGGGTTTTTGTCTCCTTTATTTCTATTTCTAACAGTAGAATGTGGATCATTTATGAACAGAATTATATAATTATTCCTTATAATTGCAGGAGCCCTGAAGGTCTCTTTCAGCCATATTTCTTGAATCTTAAGAGTTAGAATCCTCTTGGGTCACTGACTGTTCTGAACCTGTGGTCCATATTACACTTTGAAGACACCTGTGATGGAAATTGAGTAATTCTGTTCAGTAGGCTTAGATTTCCTGTGTAGACATCCTCATACCTTTAGTGGCACCTGGGGAGAAATACAGAAGTTGAAAGGTTGGAAAAACATCTTTAGTCAGACTTTGTGTTGTATGGTAATAATGTCTACCAGTGGTGGTTCATTTACCGAACTCAGTGTGAGCAGTATGTTTATACTCCTACTTACCACTAGCACAAAAATATATGTATATAACTTTGACATTTTCTCTTGGTACTCATTGATAAGGACCTTCAAACTGTATGCAAATGTTTCAGTACTATTTGACATTCAGTGAAGTTCTCTGGTCTTCTCTTGTCCTTTTAAAGTAGCAGTAATGATGCATTTTAGAAGGAATTCAGTTTTGACAGGAACGTAAATGTGTATATGTTTCCCTGAATTACGGCCCTCACCTAAGTGTATTACAGGTAATAAATCTCATAATCCAAGAGAATCCAAGGTCAAGAGAATAGTGCTAAAGTCCATTTTAAGTCTTACTCATGCTTATTTCTGTTTAAGGAGAGAGAGTGGTTTCAGCCATTGTGATCTAATAGTTTTGTTGGTACCATTAAGGATGACTGGGATACCTTTCTTGCAAATGTAGTAAAATGCCACTTGTTGATCTGAGTGGAAAATAGTGCAATAGCCCATGTTTTATTAAGTGTTTGGTAATGGGCCCTTCTGGCTTTATGCTTTTCAGTATTTATTAAACAACTTTGAAAAGGGGAGAGGGGGTGGCAGTAAAAAAGAAAAGGAAATTCAAAAGAAAACTATGACTTCAGCTTCCTCTTTTATTCATCATCATTGAAAGAAGGGAACTTGTCCAGATCAATCAAGTAAGGAGGAAGTGGCTGTACCAGCAGGTGATAACAGGTTTTAGCAAGTTAGGAGAGGACTGAATGCTGCTGTGTTAGTGCTGCAGACTGAGGCATATCCTTCACTGCTATCACAGGACGAGTATCTTGTGCCACACCAGGCAAAACTAATGGTGTGGAAGGAGAAAAGGAATATGGGCTGTTCCTTGAGAGTCCCAAACTGCACCCATTCCTATGTATGTACCCCTGTACAGTTAAACCCATCTCTGTTACACTGTGCAGCTGTGCAATGACTGATCTGCTTGTGTAATTAAATGCACTCTTCTCTATGTAATACACTTTGGTTCATCACCTTTCTAGAAAAAGAGTAGATTTTACATGCTTTTCTTCTCAAACCATCCCTGTTCATCTCAGTATTAGAAATCTTTGTTAGGGTTGGTATCCAGGAGCTACATGCACTCCCTTGAGAAATTCAATTTAGTGTGGTTTTCTGTTGCTCGTGTATTGATTGATGCAATGCTCTAGAACTGCAAGGAAAGGTTTGGTCCCCAAGAGATGTATGGTTTGCCTCTTTCTTTTTAATTTAGTGTATGGATTGTTTGGTTATTAGTATTTCTTTGTAACTGTCATGCTCATGTGATCATATTAGAGATTTTGCTCCACTTCTGGTTGCTTTTGATATTTTTAAATGCTAACTTCATGGAGAAAATATCCTTTCCTCTGGTAGTTCTTTAAGTTTAGAGAGCATTCCTAAATTTTGTTGTCTTCCATGGATTCCTGTTTCTGGCCAGCAGTGTTAAGGACCAAAATATTCATGTTCAGAAGGAGGGATGGCTGGTGTGACAGGTATTTTTGCCTTCCAGAAAGGGTTCCTTATGTACAGATCTCTAAGGTAAAGTTTTTCCCATTCACAGAAGAAGGTTAATGGGTTAACAGTAAGGTACACTGAGCATATCGGATCTGTTACCAAGCAGTTTCATTCTGCCCCTAAACTATTCCAGTAATTTTATTTTCTATTATATCAGATGAACAATGTTTCTAGAACAGTCAAAAGAATTGCGAAGGACATTTCTAACTGCTTTGGCCTGTTCAGATACAGTTATTTTAGAGATTTGGCTCCCTGTTGCCTGAAATGGAAGGGCACTGTTACTGAGATTTCACACTGTCAAAATTGCTCCTGTGATCATGTCTCTCTTTTCCTCCCTAACACAGCCCACTGTTTGTAACGTGGAAGATCGGTCGAGATAAACGATTGCGTGGATGCATAGGTACTTTTTCCGCCATGAACCTGCATTCAGGACTCAGGGAGTACACACTTACTAGGTAAGAATTTGTTTTCTGTAGCCTTGACTCACATATTTAAGTAGTCCGTTGAGGAGATGATAGGTGTGCTTTGGTTTGTTTTGGGTTTTTTGGCTGTGTCACTGTATGGGTCAGTGAAAACCTGTGTCTCCTTTTGATGCTAAGTGTATTGCCTGGATATTTGACTACTGGTGTCACGAGGCCGTGTTTTCAGTTAAAAACCATAAGTTGAGCATATTCTCTTTTTATTGGTCTGGAAACTACTCTCCAGTAGCTTATTGTAACTGATTATTACAGTATTTTTCCAGTGTTCAGACAAATTTTAACCTTAGTAGTTAATGTCAGGGCAGAAGACCAGAAAATCAGATTTGGGGATGATCCTATTCACGCTTCTAAAACAGCAGGTATTCTCACCTCTTCTCCATCAGGTGCTTCCAATCAGCTGCAGTTAATTTAATGCTACAAATTTCCATTACATGTTACTCTTCAGATACATCCCAGCCCCTGAGTGGGAAGCTTCTGGATGAGGGAGGTAAGTGATGATAATCCTTCACTCCCTGGCAGCATAATCCTTCATGTTTTGATCTACACCTAAATTCATTCACCTTAATATTGTTCCATTTCCTTTGCATAGAGTGAAAACTAATAAGTTTATCACTAGAGCTAGTAGCAAGCTTTCTACTTTTCTAAGAGTTTTCTTAAGTTTATTCTCTAAAGAATCAATGGAATTTTGTTCCTCTCAGTTACAATAGACTTTATTGTGCTTTAAAATAGAAGCTGCATTCTGGCATGTGTAGACCTCTAAAATTGTCATCACTTAAAATAATTAGTGCTTCCAGATCACTTTAGATTTGAGGCTTTTGTCCATTACAGGATCTTCCTCTTTGCTGTTAAAATGCCTTGTCCATCATGGCATTAAGTAATATTAGAATGAGACATGTTCTTTCTTACCTGTCTCCCTAGTTAGTTGCAACCTGAAGTTCATTTCATGCTTCTCTGCTCAGTTTGAAGAAGATCAACTGCCTATCTCCTGGAGTCCTTACAGACTTCTGAAAGACCTAGTTACCATTATTGTGTTCAGTTTATTTATTATGCACTCTGGAATGTTTCTGCTTGTGTCCTTTAAAACCTCAGCATTCAAAATGGTCAATGAGAAGAAGCTTTTAATAAAATTCAAAACAATTTCTTTGTTGAGGGTTAAAAGGCTTAAAATCTTAACCATTAGTGAGCCAGACTGAATGGAAAATGACTTGCCCCCTGCACTGGGGAGTGTTTCATTTAGGTGTATGCTTTACAGTGCCTGATTAAGAACAGTGAGCTTGTACAGAAAATTTCCCCCTAAGGCTAGGAATAAGGTGATAGCTCAAGAAAATAATTTTTGTTCCTTGTAGATTTTTCCATTCTCACAAGTTAGACAGGGCTGTCCTCTTAACCTTTAAAACTGGTTATAAGATTCCTGTCACTGCATTCTGACTCTGAAAGCTGAAGTCAAAATACATGAAAAGTGATGAAAATTAAAGGGAACGGAAATAATTTCAGTGCAGTATTTACAGGATGGCCACATGCTGTGGAAGTTTATACTAGGCTATTCAGAGGATAGATAGTTCAGTAATTTTCAAGATGAGAAAAATGGAACTATATACCAACCTATTTTTTAAAAGAATCTTCATAAGCACATAAGTTGTTTTAAAATAAACTATAGTATTTAGTGGCATATTGGATTTTGTTACCTTTTATAGTAAATCTTTTTTTTGTTTTTGGTACCTAAAATGTTTCCAGGTTGGTTTTTGGTCTTTTTTTTAAATAACAACCAAACTTCAAATATGACCGCTCAAATGTAAAGTTCATATCAGAAAGCACAAAAAAGGTGTTCCCTTCTATCAGTCATTATATAAAAAATGAAAAAGAGGGTTACCTGTGATCAGTTTCCTTCTTGGGGTCAGTCTTTTCAACTATGGGCCTTCCAGAGGAGAGCATTTGAGGAACAGAAGGAGCACCTTTGAAATGTCCATGGGCTTTGCGAGCTTGGAGCTCAAGAGGCCTCCCTAGGAGGGATCAGAAACTGGGGCATTATAGCTTGCTTCAGCACTATGTGGGCAATAGGCTTCTGCAGAAGATGTGACAATTCCTGAAAGGGAAAAACTTCTTCAGCGAAAGCAGAAATTTATCAACAAAGTAGGCAGAATGAGAATAGGCTCTACTGCCGAAAGTGGAACTTGAGCAAAACTTTCAGTTGAGGGTACAGTCAGATATTCTGCTGATTTTATTTTCCTTTGACACTGGGAGGCACTTTTCTTCAGTTATTTTGAAGATACAACATGGATAAACTGAACCAGGTTGTTTGCCTAGTTCATTCTTATCTTTTTTGGCACCTTCTGAAAAGGTTTTCTTTCCACCTTCTGTGGAATTGTGGCCCAGCTTTCAGTCAGTAAAATGGTACAAAAAGAACAGCTGTTTTTAAATGCCCTGGTGCTTAGCAATCAAAATATCCACAGTTCCCTTCACACATAATTTTATTGCAAATATGCTGACTAGTCCTTAGAATCACAATAAATTTCTTCATTTCTAGTGGTGCTCTCTAGCTGTATATTGTATCCAATGTGTAGCATACACCTCTCTATCCGCATACAGTCGTGTAGTTCCTTTGAAGTACCATAATGATAGTTCATCTGGGAATCTGGAGTGAACAGTTTGTTTCTTGGGACACTCCCACCCTACACTTCCAGGTTTGTAAACAAAATGGTGGTGATCTGTGACCATTTTGAGCTCTGTAGGTTGTCATGCTGATATTGCCAGTATGTTCTAAACAGGAAATTTGTGTGGAATGATTCATCATTAATTGGATGCATCTGCCTAAGTTGTGAGGAGGGATGAGAATACCCATAGTTTAAAAAGCTATTACTGCACTCCTAATAAAAATCTACATGTTAAATTCAATTTTCTCTGCAGTTATATCAGTGAAACACAGGGGAAAGAATGTGTATTATTAAAATCTTCTGCCGAACTTTATGAAGAGAGAGATTCAGACTTGGTGATTTCTATTTCATTTTATTAGGAGGTAAACCATGTCCAAATGTTCTACAGTGTTGAATATTGCATTTTAGAATGAAGAAATTTTACCATAGGCACAATAGTTCTTTAGACTGAATATGTTAATTGTATATCCCACCTGAATCCATAAAAATAAACCAATCCAGATTATGAAAAACACCTTATGTTTTACAGCTCCTTCAAGAAAATGCTCTGAACTTGGAAGCAGGTTACCACAGAATTTCATAACAGGTTGATAAATTACTTTTTCATGTATTCTGTACAGCAGTAAGACTTAGGTTTTGGCACTGAAGTTTTAAACTCCTGCTTTCATACACTTGAGATACTGAAAAAAATGGTTTCATTTGATATTTTAGTTTTGTTTGTTAACCTGTTTCATAGAATTTGAAGTAATATTTTATACCTATGTAAAAGTGTAGGTGCATAAATTTTTAACTCTGTGTTGGTTTAGCCCATCAAGGCTAGAATATGCGTCTGGGGAGGGTGATAGAGAACAGGCAGGTAAAGAGAGATGTTACATGGCAGAGTCTGCTGTCGCAGAAGAAAGTAGTGAAGAAAAATTGGAGGACTCCAAGGCTTAAGTATATTAACCTAATGGCTGAAAACTGGGTTTAAATTTTAAAATTAATATGTAACCCACCTTCCTTTAACTAGCATAGGCTACTCTACTGACTATATGATGTAATCAGTCTTTGTTGTGTGTTCTACTTACCACTCCACCTGAGGGAAATAGGACTCCTGTCAGACACTCAGCCTAGATGTGGTTGATCAAGAAAAGGAAACAAAGAGAAGCTTGGGATGAGAAGCACAAGATGGAAGGAAATGAAACCTAAACCCCAACTTTCTCATAACTGAATTTGGGTGTACGTTCCATATGAGGATTTCGCTACTGCTGGCATCAAGTACTGCTCTGTCTTCATCAGCAATTTCAAGAGTCTTAGTCCTTGTTGCTGCAATATTGCCTGCTCTCTCTGTGAAAAACACTAACTCTTTCCTCCTGTTCCAAAGTTTACCATACAACTGTAAGACAGCAGTATGGCAAGCTAATTTAAGGGGTAAAATTGAAAAATATTTGATGACTGATCACATTAAGATTGATGCTGGCCTTATTTGCTAAAGACTAGTGACAAGTATTTGTGCAGACAGGACAACTTTCTTCATATGTTCAGTTGAGTTTACTACTCTAACCCTGTAATCAGTCCCACAGGTCAGTGCTAACTTCCCAAAACCTTTTTCACCAGGCAGTGTTGCTATGGGTGTAGATAGCCATTACCATTGATCCAGGGCAAAGCATACTCATCTATCTGACTGCAATTTTTTGAACTGCAGAGCTGGGGGAATTACATGTTTTTGACTGTTTTTGTGACCTTCACTATTGACAGAAGCCATAGGTTGAATTAATTTGTGCAAATAATATTTCATGTAATATTTCAGAGCATATTTTTGTTTCTGTGTTGCTCACTGATAATACTTTGCAGGCTGTCTTACTTTTGGCTTTGATTTATAGTAGACCACTGCTGAAAGTCAGTTTTTTTAAATTCTACTAATGCACTGTCTGGTGGCCACCAGTGGAAAAACACCTGATAATTAATTGTGAGAGGAAGCTTACGTTATCACGCTCAAAATTAAATTCCGCAGAGAGCAGTGTAGGTTCGTGACAGCCTGAACTCACCAGGGTTATGCTGTTCTTCTATGTTTAATATTGTTTTTAATGTCAGGAAGCTTCCTTTCCATTTGTACGTGTCTGTGAAAAGTGGGTGTCTGCTGGTCACCTCTGAGTTCTTCAGGTTGTCTCCTAGTTCTCAGAGTTGCCTTATTGAGGTAGAGGGCACAGATCTCCAAGTGAGAAGAGGTGCTTAGGGCCATAGGTGGTAACATGGTTCTGTGTCCAGTTGAGTGGACAGACAACAGCTGTGTACCACAGAGCATGTGGGAAGCCAGTGGTAATAACCCTCTGGAATGTGTAACTCCTATCTCCACTTAACAGCAAATTGCACTCACGCAAGGTAAATTTTTTAAATCCACTAAGTTTTAAGAATAAAGATGCCCCACGTGCTGTCAAAGCTTGTTGAACCAGTAAAACTGCAGGCAGCTGGGACTCCTCAGATACTCGTCTTTCATATTGAATCATAGAATTGTTTACATCAAAAAAGACCTTTAAGGTCATCAAGTCCAACCATTAACTCAGCACTGCCAAGCCTACCACTCAACCCTGTCTCCAAGTGCCACATCTACATGGCTTCTAAATCCCTCTAGGGTTGGGGACTTCACCACTTGCCTGGGCAGCCTGTTTCAATGCTTGACAACACTTTTGGTGAAGAAATATTTCCAAATAGCCCCCGGTACAACTTGAGGCCGTTTTCTCTTGTCCTATGGCTTGCTGTTTGGGAGAAGAGGCTGACCACACCTGGCTACAGCCTCCTTGCAGGTAGAGCACAGAAGGGTCTCCCCTGAGCCTCTTCTTCTCCAGGCTAAACATCTCCAGAGTAAACAACTGTGTTACACCATCGTTTTCTCTCACTGAGTTACAAGGTTCTGTAGGAGTGATTTCAGAGCATCCTACATTCCTGGGGAGGTAGGATGTGGAGTGCCAAACTGACACTTAAGAGGGTGTACTGAGTACTTTTCCTTCCAGGGTGGGAGCTCCCTGGCCTAAGGAGAGTTCAAGGATGCTGAAGAAGTTTCAGGGCTGCTGTTCTGCTAACTTGGGCCCCCGTGGATTGGTTGCCATGACGTGGGCATCACCCAGTGCCCAGTATAAGGCAGGTCCTGCTCGCCTGCCAGGCAGCAGCAGAGAGAGGGGTTTATTTTCATCATTTTCTAGCAGTTTCATATCACGAAAACTCCTTAGCAAAAGAAAGAGGTGTCTGAGCCAAAGCTGTGTTTGAAAGATATTTGGAAATACATAAGTACTGAACACATGTATTATGATATACACATATACAGTCATATATGGCATATAATATACAGCACATATGTGTTCTGAGTCAGAACTGGGCTGAAGTATATTAAGGCAGTTCAGCATTCAACTTCACTTTACAAATTAGAAGATGTATATAGATATGTATATATTTATGATGGTGTTGACCTCCAGAGGTATTAATAATACTGTATCTTAGAACCCCTTTTTGTTTTCAAAAATGCTTTTATTAAAATACAAAATTAAGGTATTAGCACTGTGATCTTTAAGTATTTACTGATTACTTCTACTGAAACTGAGGCAAAATTATTTTAACATGTAGACATTTTTTACTGGCTCATGGCTTTGCCTGCCACATCATCTGTATATAGATGAGACTTTACTAAAACTTGGAGCTGTTCATATTTTAAATTTTATCTAAGCCAATAAAAGCTAATTGCTTTGACTCTGCTTGTAGACACTGACTGTACAGATAACAAACACTTTATTTTGGGTAAATCCTAAGATCTGTTCTGGTGGAATATATGTTTATTAGTAAAATGGTTTGTGGTGGAAACCCACAATACCAGAAAGTCTAAATGAAGTATATAAATTTGAATTTATTGAGCCAGGCTTAGTTACTCTGTGTGAGTCAGTTCAGTAAATAGGTCTGTAATGATTTTGTGCGCACAGTGCCAGGTCATTATTTCAGGGAACTCTTGTTTAACAAAACTGTCTGCTGCTTTTTCTCAAAGGGCAAAGCTAAATACCATACTGGCTCTTTAAGTGAAAAAAACCCCCAAATTTTTGCTTTCATGATTGGTTAAATGCTTCCCCTTATTTTGTTATGAAAGGAAATTCTTGTTTAGAAGAGAGGCGCACGCCCTAGGGAATATATGTTTTTGCATATTGTGTGTGTTGGGAATGTAATAATTCTGCCTTAATTTTTTTCTTTATTTAAAAACAAACAAAACAAAACAAAAAAAATACTGGTTTTGTAATTGTTGGTCTATTATTTCTGAGAAAAACCTTGCTAGACCCTTGGACCTAATGGTAGATGAGAGTCTTGTTTCCTTAGCAACACTTCTTTAAAGAAAGCAAAGGAAAACGCCACAAATGGAAGGACAGTCCTTAGATTATTATCTTTATGAAAGGAGGAGAGCATAATGATGCTCTCCCAAAGCTTTTTCAATAGATCCAGGGTTATCAAATATTGATAACCATTTTACTATTTTGCTGGGAAAACTGAATTACAGAATATGAATGCTTTGGCACAGGAGAATGCCTTGCTGTGTTTTGTAGAGCAAACTTACTCTGTGAGTTGACTGTTCATGAAAGGTACCTGAAAATCAAGGAAAAATAAATTTTATTATTAAAAATTATTGCCAAATTGCTGTATCTGTATAAAGTGGTTCCATGAAGTTTAGTGGGGGTTTTACTGAGACTGTCTTAAGTTTAAGGTCTCAGCAGTAGAATTTGGTATAACTAAAGAAACTGGCCAGATTTGAAATACTTATTTCTTCATCTTATTTTAAAAAATGCATTAAAAATTGGGAATTTCAAAAATGTACTTCTTATAAAATATGTGCTTAGAAAAAGACATGCTCAAGCAAGATAATTTTCGTTAGTTGATGTAACTTGTGCTATTTGGAATAAATCAGATGTTGCTGAGATTTGATTGAATGTGACTAACTGGTGATACCCAGCAGTTACTCAGACTTTCCAGATGGGTTTCAGGGAGGAGCCATGTCATTTGTGACTCTAGTCCTTCCCATGATGTTCTTGCATTTCATGTTCTTCCCACACAGTCTCCTATTATGTGAACAAAATGATACACACCCTGTAAGTTCAAAGACAGAGTTCTAGTTGAGTTGAAACACTAGTTTGGTTCTAACTCAGATTTTTATTTGTCTTTGAATATTACTTGATAGAAGTGTTTGAAAGGGAGGGTGGAGGCAGAGGAATTGGCCACCCTGGCTTTCCTAGCAAAGCTCTATATTGCCGTAACGTGCTTTTCCTTTACTAGTACAGATACTTGGTACTTCCATGGGTTTTACTCAACTTTTTAATCTTCTTGTGTAATAGTCTTAAGGGGAACATCACCAAAACATTATTATAATGGTATTTGCTTTCTTTTGAGACTCTTGGTGACATACTGATTTCTGAAGTGTTACGAAGATGTGCTGAGTTATGGGCCAGTGCTACAGAACACAAGATAGGACTGTGCTCACAGCAGGCAGAGGTGTAGGTGAAGTGTGTCTCAGAGCACTTCCGTTGTAAAGAAAGGATTTGTCCACTTGGAAACAGGACAGAATGGAAAAAGTTGGCATAGAAGTTACCTGCTTCTGGGTGAGTTTTTTTTCTCTGGCAGTTCTCAGCTTAGCAGTAGGTGTTCATTTTTAATATAGAGTAAGGGATGTTTTCCACAACTTTCTTGTGAGGGCAGTAAAACATCCCACTGCACAGACTGACCAGTGCTTATACGTGCTAAATATGAGACATCGTAAGTACGACTGGGAATTGAGGTGCCGCTGTGGGATATTAGATACCTTGCCTAGTAGAAGTATACTTTGGCTCAAGGATTTTTACTGAAATCTGATGTTTTAATACCAGTTAGCAGAGATTAGGCAAGGTCACAGGAAAAAGAATTGTCTCATGCTTATAAGCTGTTAAAATCTTTAAACTCTGCAGCTTTGTGTGGGAGGCACTGTGGGAAAGGAGTCTTAATTAAAGTTTTCAGTCTGTCAGCACCTCCTCCATTTAGGTGTTTTCTGATGCTTCCTTTTAAGACTATAAAGAAGAAATAGCAGAAACTGGGTGTGGGGAACTGGGCTCCAAAAGCCCTTGTTATCCCTGTTCACTTTAACACAAAGGTGTTGAAGCTTTTGAAATTGTTTTTTACCATTTTCCATAGATCAGAGTAATGAGTTAAAATGCTCTTGTAAACTGTGGCAGAGTTTTCTGGTATTTTTAAATAGTACTGACAGATACCTGTTTCTAAAATTTGTTCCTGTTGACACTAGGAAGAGAGAAGTTATGTCCTTTACGAGAGCTGTGCAGTTAAGATGGTATAAAAACTCTTGGAAGAAGAAGAAATAGCCTATCCACTGCTGGAACACAGGCGGCCATATAAAATGCTGAAGAATGTCTGAAGACCTCTAAAGTTAAGCACCACTTCTGAGGTAGTCCTAAAGTCTTAAAGGCCCAATCACTCTGCACTGTTTCAACTCATATCACGTGTATTTGTGAGCAAGTGACCTCAGAGTGGGGAGGGAGAAAAAACACACAGGAAAGTCTTGAAGGACTGTCTTGAACTTCATCATTGACAAATAACTGGAGTTTTACTCCAGTTCATCTGCTGTGTTTTACGGGAAGATATATACTTTACCTGAAAATAACCAGGTTTTTCTTTTCTAACATTAATTTAAAAATATAATATTAGGGAAAGAAGCACTCCAGGTTTGTCTCTTTCCTTTGACTTGCAGATGCACTTTCCAGATTCTGCCATTTTCAACTGTACTCCTTAGGAAAATGCATGGAGTGCTATATACACTCTATAAACAAGTGTATATTTTTGATAGGCTTTATTTTAGAAATAAACTGAATGTACTTAGATTATTTTTTTTAGCTCTGTAAATAACTGTGTATTGATGCAGTTCACAAAGCATCTACTGCTACAAAAGTATGTAAATAAACCATTACTTAGAAATATTTGTTGTAGAACCAGAAATATTTCTAATCTCAAAGATTCCTACTTTTATGTGAATTTTCAAAATTTTTCATTAAAACTTTTCTTAATATAGTTGTAATTTACATGTAGAGAATAGCTTTTGACCATGGTGGAGAAAAGCTTTTTTTGGCCATCAGTACAAATTTCCGTAGGACTGCTAACACTCAGTTCTTCAAGCAAGGATATTCTCTGTGGGGGAATGGTGACATGTGCCTGTGTCTTAAATATAATACGTAGGCTACAAAGTGTCAGCTCACATACTTAAATTTAGGTTTGCTGTTCCAGTGCAATGGTATAATCTTTATTTCTTAGTGCAGATTACTTGCATTAAAGGGTCAGTTGTCACGCAAGCAGTCTCTCAGGTTGGAGAAGTACAGTATATAAATAACTCCCACAAGAACTTGGGGAACTGGTGCAGATGTTAAGAAGTGCTCTGCTGAGCCTTGGCACAGCTCCTGGGAACTTCCCATCTGTCAGAAGTTGCCACTTTGAAAGGGGCCTTTGTGATAATGGCAATTACTATCAGTTGTGTAAATTTATATATGAAATCAGGTATTGCAAACTCTTTACCAGCAAGGAAAGGTGACTTTTTATTTCTATTGCATTTTCCAGTTCATTAAAATTCCCTTGGTTTTGATTTGACAGGGGAAAAGAAGAAAAGCTCCTGGGTTTTTTTGACCAGTACAACTTTCTGGTACTTCTAGTTCAAATAATTTTGATGACTTCTATAATACCACAAACTGAAATAGGTGTCAAGGTTCTGGTAATGTGCAATAATTTGCTGCTTTAGATAACAGCCTAATTGTGAATTACTTTTTCAGTGCTTTACTGATAAATAAAAGCCAGGTTAGAAATACATTCACACTGATACATTAAAACAGTGTTTCTTACTTCAGGAAACTCTTCATTTCTTTTATTTAGTGATGCTAAAGTGAATGATGCAGAATAAAACTAAATTTAGTATGTAATAAAAGGTTAGCAATTATTTTCTTCTAATATTGGCTTATATCCCATTTAACTGAAGTGTCAATGTAAAGCCAAAATATAATATGACTCAATTGTACAAAAGTTGAGATTAAAATGTCTATATGTAAGAAAAAAGTTCTGTGTGCATATGTGTATGCATTTAACAGCTTCAGTTGTTAGGGAATTAGAGTTAAAAGAGCTGCTATCTCTGGGCCAGTTACTTCCAGATGCTGTTGTTAAAGCCCCACAAGTAATGTGTTCGTTTTCCCATTAAGAAAAAGTGCTTGTTATATAAGTGAACACAAGGGAAAGGAGAAATGTAATTTTAAAGTAATTGAGAGGTCATTGAAACCTCAGTTCTACAGCAGGGCATCACTGCTTTTCACCAGAAATATTTTACATGCTCTGTCAAGAAATTGACGCTGATTTTGTTTCTGTTCCCAGAAGCTTCTGCACAATTTGCAAGCTGGTTAGCTGGCCCTTTCTCATCTGTGCTGAGGATGCATTCTGCAGTTTGCTCACTTAGCTACAGAGAGGCTTTTTTCCTTTGACCTAGACTGCTAATCCCTCATTGCAAAGAGCAGCAGCTGTGCTTTGTCTGTGGAGGTCTCTGCACCGTGTGCAGCCTCGTTTGCCAGAGCCACCCCTCTTTGTGTACTTGGCTTTTCCAATTACTAAAAGGGTGACTTTCTGGTTTGTTGCTCAGAAAACCCTTTTCAGGTTTGTGGAAGTCTACAATGCATGATCTTTTCTTTTTCCCCCAAAAATGTAAATTTCCAAGAGCTGTTACATATGATTTCACAAGACTGTGTTTGACTAAAGCATTCCTGACATTCAGGAGGTGAAACATTTCGTGAGTTGCTTTTTAGAAAGGTGATGACATCTATTTCCATTTAAATATTAACCACTTTAGATAGATGTGTTGAATTGTATCTCTAATGGTATGATTATGACTAAACGATTTTTTATGTGTCCACACTGTATCCTCATTTAACATTGAGTAGTTGGGATTCAGTTGCTCTTGGTACAATTCCCTCAGTTAAACATATGTAGCAATGCGAGATGTTCATGGTAGTTAAAAGCTGAATAGACACATGGACACAACAGTCCTTTCCTCGTTTAGACATTACTGCAGTGAATGGCAAAACTCTACTACCTTCAAAGGCAGAAGAATTTAGCCTGTAGTTTCTCTAAGAAGATGTGATTTAAAATATTTAATTCATAAGCAGACTTTTCAAATGTATATAATGCTATTGATTCAAATGCATTCCTTGAATACTTGAGTTACAGTTTTTTGAGGTCACAGACAGATGTAGCCTAACCTGGACCTTTTGCCTTTTCTTCATTTCAGAACTTCCTTTTCATTCCACTCCAGCTGTTTTTATTTGCTACTCAAAACCTGGTTTAGAGTGAAAAACATATACAGAGTGACAGCTGGCAGGCTTGGAACTGAATGTACTGTTTATCTGAGCTTGCAAACGTTCTGTTGCTTGGGCATCTTGACCTTAGATAAGAGTGAGTTGCAAATGCCCCATCCAGGCACTTCTGCAAGCTGAGTAGGTAGCAGGTGGCACAGAGCGTGCCACCCCAGGCAGACAGAATTGTGACAGGAATCTGGAAGGAATAAAAGGATGGAATCGTGACCCGCTCTCGTGAGCGAGAGAGAAGTGGCAGAGTTGCTAAAAGGAGAATAAGAAGATGGCTTAGAGACAACTTCTTTGTGTGTGGAAGATAAAGGGAAGGAAATGCAGGAAGCAAAGCTTCCAGATATATAGAATGTGTTTATGTATCTAAAACGTACTCTATTTTTTAATTGGGGATTTGTAGAAGTAATGTCATAGCTTGACCTGTTAATGGGATTCATATATGAAATAAAAATGTGCACACATACCAAAGGAACAGAAAAAATGTTAAGCCTTTTTGGTTGCCTTAAATCGGAATTAAATTCTGTTGATGCAGCAGTTCTGATGGCTGCATTCTAGAATAGTTTCATGATAGAGGGAGCAAGTGCATAGAAACCAAAACTCTCATGAAATAAGGAAGGACCTTTTCTTTCCCTGAGGTCTTGTTACATGTGATGTGCCACAAGGGATTCATCTTGTGCCTGTCTTTTACTATATTTATAAAAACACTGAGAATTAGTAAGATGCTATGAGCTCATACATCATCCTCTACACTGACAACAGTCAGATCTGCAACTCTTTGCAGATGCACTCGCAAGATGTGTAAGAGATTGCATTTAGCTAAAAACCAGTTGGTTTAAACATAATCCCAGTTGAGTTGAGATACTGATGAAACACAAATCTTGGGAAACAAGCCAGGATATTATTCTGTGTTCTGTATTTTGAGTGGTCATATTCTAGACTGTAAGGCAGTGTGGACCTTGGGTTACTCTCAGTTTATGTGTTTGTTGAAGAATTTCAAGCCTGAATTCTGTCACCTTTCATTTCTCAGACTATATTTACTAATACCTTCATATTCCAGCATGTTCTCTTGTCTTAATCTTTTTCTGTTAACTATTTTCTGCAATACCTCAGGTAAGCAAATATGATTGAGCCAACCTGGTCTGGTGGAAGGTGTCCCTGCCCACAGCAGGGAATGAAATGATCTCTAGGGTCCCTTCAAACCCAGAACTATTCTGTGATTCTATGATATTTGTCCTTCTTAATTGATTTAGTGCATAATCTACCGTGCCTGTTGCTTTCCTTATATTTAACCTGATTATGCATATTTAATTTGTCCATCACTGTGGTTTCAAAGTCCTGATCAAAAAAACACAGTTTCAGTGTTTGTGGCAAACAGTACTGAAACTGAGCAATAAAAATTCAACTATCATATTTTTACATAAAAATATAGTGTTTCTGGTGACAAAAGAAGTGTTGAGAAAGTGAAGTACTCTTTTGTTGTAGAATCTCAGCAGCACAATTAAAAAAGACCCTCTTCTTGCAAGCTGCAGGAAATTGAAGATGTAAATGTTTAAATTACCTTCCTGTATTTACATATAACTGCATTGCTGTGACATTTAGAAACATTTTTATGTATGTTCTTAAGATGAGGTCTTTTTAAAGTTCATAATAAATTAAAAATACCTCATTAATTTGTTCTTTTATAAAATTATGACTTGAATGCGGCTTTAGAGTGGGAGCAATATCTTGTGAATTGCCTAAATGAGAATTGAATTCAGTGATTATGTGGCCTTAAAGATTTTTGTGTTGACTTCAGTATCTGTTTTGGGGTAAAATAATGATCTTAGGTCAATATTGAGAGACATGCTGGAGATGTAGAGAATTCTAGGGATTTCTTTTTATGTTCCCAGGGATTTGGATGGTTAACGTTGCTCAAGCTGTGTGGTTCTAAGTGTAATTGAGCAGTTCATTTTTGTTGAATATCTAAACTTTGCCATCTGGTGGAAAGCCTTTTAGTGACATTACAATTTAGTCCAGTTGGAGCTCAATTAGAGTTTTCTGACTAGTCTGTTATCATATGTTCACCAAACAAAAACATACACACCAAACCCTGGTCAGTTTTGTCGCTCAGTTTTTAAACAAGGGTCTGGAGTCACTGTGACAATCACTGTGTTATGCTGGGAGATTGTTTTAAGTGCTGTGGCTTTGGTTTTTATGTAGCAAAACAAGGCCATTTCTGTGGCAATTGACACCTTTCAGCTTTCTGAATGTTTATGGCATAAACTGTCATGCCTTTGTGAATTCCATTGTCATTTATCCCAACAGGATGTATGATGCAGGGACAGGTGAGGGACAATACAGGTAAAGGCAGAAAAGAAGCTGCCCCCTATGAAGAAAGTCCTGTATACAGCTGCTGACCTGATGTTCCCTTGTAGTCAGAAGATGTTGTTTGTGGTCCATGCTGAGCAGTTCCCAGTGCAGGCAGCTGTGGGGCAGTGGATGTCCCAAACTGCCTTGGTTCAGCTTCTACAGTATGGGGTAGATGAAACAAGGAGTTACAGCTCTCTGCCTGCCCCTGGGCAAATGCACAGTAACTGCTCACTCTGGGCTGTGCTGTGCTCCAAGCTGCCTCCCTCTCTCACTGCGCTGTGTGATGGGAAGATTTTGGATTTAGCACACCTGTGTCAGGGTGTACCTCTGAAGTGTTACTGAAGCTCTGCTGCATCTTGAAGTTAGCATAGTTTAAGATTTTAATTTTTTTTTCTGGTGTAATAGGGTATATTGTATAGTAATGCAAAATGATACCCTCATGCTCTACAGGACTAAAACTGTGAGAAAAATTGAGTCTTTACCTTATTTGGCCTTTTGAAAGGTTGATAAGTCCGTTAGAGCCACAGAAGCAGTATAGTGTAAGATTTCTGGTTTCAGGAAACAGTAAGGAAGTTAAAGTCACAGAAACTTGACTCTTATGAATGTAATCAGGAACCTACAGTATTACTTTGTTGGTCTTTTTAGTTTTAACTGAATTTTTTAATGGGAACAGGTTGCAGCAGCTGTGACTTCTGTGATCATACTTTTCCACTTGAAGTCTATGACAGCACATACACAAATTTCTCCTAAACTTCAAGAACCTCTTCATGCAACCTTTGTTGTTTCCTTGATACTTTATGGCAGAAAGAAAGAGAAATTCATTTCAGGCGTCATGTCCACACAGTGTAATATCATCATGGCATAATGATGAACTAGATTTATTTGGTACAGTGTGATAGAATATTTCCCTGGGTAATTGTCAGAGCAGTAGAAAAAACATCTTTGTTTCTTTCTGCTAAAAAGCCCGGAATTTATGGGAGTGTTGGCTTTTACAGCTTCATGCTTGTGAGCTTTCTTTTCTTAAATTTTGTAACAGTGAGTCAGTGAGGAGTTTGAGTTTTCATCTGCTACATACACAAGGCTGACAGACCCAGCTGAAGAACCAGCAGTAGTTAAACTCCCAGGAATTTCAGCCCATTGTCCCTGGGCAGGTACGCATTAGCTCTGTGTCTTAGCAGATACTCAGAGTGACTACAGAATTCCTGAGCAGCATCTCAGACCATGTCAGTCCTTTGTGTGTGCTCTGGAGTGGATCTGTACCATGTAGCTAGAATAAAAAATTAAATAAGGATTTGTTTGGAAATTTTAAGTACCCCTAGAAATATTCTGTAAAGGTGTCTTTAGATTTAAACAACTCGTGTACTTCTTTGTAGAAAAACAAGGGCCCAGAATATTGTGAGCAATACCAGTATGGTTTAATTTTTAATTGTGGGTATGTTTTCCACAATACATGTGTGCACATAAAAATATTCTTAATATAACTGAAACTGTTAAATAAGGAGAACATACAGACAGCTTATTTTAGGAGCCTCTGACTGTCTAAAATAGAGTCTTAATTGTCTTATGTAGCCAACGCAGGTTGCCTTTTCTGATGAGCTTTTCTAAGTGCTTAATTTATATATGTGCTCCGCTTTGTCTTTTAGAGGAATGGTATTCTTTTCAAAGCTTAAATAACTGTCTAAAATAGAGTAGCAGGATATTCCTTCTTCCTATTAAGTTACATGTCTGATTTCAGACAAGTTGGGAGAAGAGAGACTTTCTGGCATACTTCACTTTTGTGGAGTAAAAAATAAATAATTAGATTCAAGAGCCAAAATTCCAGATCAGTATTTTATTTGTCCCACCTGGAATGCTGTTGCTGTTACCTGCTGCACTGTGCTGATAAAATCAGCTAGAACTTCAGAGATGTGTTTCTGTGCCCCACAACAAGTGTGTATTTCTTTTTTTACCCTGTGACTACCACTTAGCAACATAATGTGCAGGAAGTATAAATGTTGTTCTTTCCCTTTCTGTCTCCCAAATGTAAGGGAGGGTTCAGGAAAAACACGTCATTCACAGTTGTTTTGTTTCCTGGAAATTTTTCCAGTCTGACCCAAAAAAAAGACAATATAAATAAATTCTTTTTCCTTGCATTCAAGTGATTTGTTGTTGCATGTAAATCACTCCTTGAAATCTCCATTTAAGTTGGCAAAATTCTGCTGGTCATAAATAAAAGTCGGTAGAAGGCTGACCTGTGGGGGTTGTGTTGGGCTGTCTGATGCCTTATGCTGACAGCTAGGAGGATTGTATTCATAATAATTTCACTTTTTGAAGTAGAGCACACTCTGCCCTGCTTTTCTGGCTTAAAAATTAATTGCACGTCATGACTTGGAAGCTGTTAGTTTTCTCTGGTCTCTGCCAAACCAAGCTATGAGAGCTGATTTTCATTAGGAAAATACTGGTGGTCTGCTTAAGTGTTCTTTATTGAAGTTACTGAATGAAAAAGTAAAAATCTGAACTAACTTCACTGCTCAGTAACCCAGCAATGGAACAATAAATACTATATATATATTTTTTTTTTTTTCCTCTGAAACCCTGGGACCAAGTGTCTCTTGCTGTTGTCATTTCTTCACTGTTCCCTAAAGTCCAGTGAGTTTGCCACTCATTAGTTTCAGGCTGTTTTGAATTAATTGAAGAACAGTATGTGGGCCCTTTGGGCTGAGTTCATTGACACAGGGCCATTTCTTTGTTAAATACATCTTCAAAGGTAATTCTACTAAGCTTAGTTCGCTCAGTGAAAAAGTTCCGGAATCTCAGGGTTATACTTACTGATCTAAATGAAGAGCTGGTAGAATTTAAGTCCTTTCCCTACCATCTGGAAGTTGTTCCAAGGTACTGTTTATGAGAAGAGGGTAATAGTTTGTAAAGTAAGACCTTTAGCCTACTCTTCGTATGTCTACTGATGATATTTGAAAAATTATTTAGGTGCCAGAAAGTTATGGTTTGGTTTAACTGTGTTCGGTATTGGAAACCGGTTAAGAGAAAATTGACTGTAAGAGAGTGAACTAAAAAAGTAACGGAAAATTAATTTTTAAATTGGATTAAATTTATCAGTTCTGTTTTGATTAATTCTCTGGGAGCTGTGTTTCTACAGGGTAGGCTGAGCAGACAGTGGAAGAGAGGCTGTCACAAAAAGTAGATTTTTAGGCGTCAGGGATCTTGGATTCTGTTCTCAGTTCTGTCACTGACTCACTGTGTAAGCCTCCTAAATTGCATGAGTCACTTACTGTCTCTGCCTCATTCACACTTCCTATAAAAGTGAGTATTACTTACATCATGCCCAGTGTTTGACAGCTTCCTTTGCATCTTCTCCTCCCGTGTCATGTTTAAGCCTTCGAAGTAATTTCCAGCAATGTACCAAACTGTATCTAATTTTATCTAAACTCTGTCCAGCGTGGGTCTGTAGATGTGACTGTCCCCTAAAAAGAGCTTTAGTGAGAAATTTTATTGTTAATGTTTGTTGTTAAATAACAATGAGTAAAATACTAGGAATTTAATTCATTTAATGCTTCCATTCATCTGCATCAAAATCCTTCTTTACTATTTTTGATGCTTATATGCTATCAAACTCTTTTAAAGGATCTTTTAAATTCAATCAAGGATTTTGAGGCATTTCTAAACAGAGAAGTGAAACTCCACTACTACTTCTTATTTCCCCAATTCATGTTCTACTGTTTGTTACCCATCTGCTACATCACATGTAAGAGCCCTAGGTTCTTAAAGACTGAAGCTTTTTTTTTTTTTTTTTAAGGCATTTTTATAGCCTACAGAAATTATGGATGGAGAACACAATGATGTATTTCATTTTAGTTCACCTGAATGTACTATCATTTCAGGCTATTCTAAGAGCTTCTCTAGTGGTATTTTATAGAAAACAAGATGTAGTCTTAAGGAACATAAATATATAAGGGATATAATTTTTTTTTCTAACCATCATGCTGTTTGTCATAGCAACTCAAAATAATTCAAACAATTCCCTTTTCTTTCTATAGTCTCAGTGTCTTTAAAGTGTTTGCAAGCTTTTCATATCCCACATAAGGAGGGGTGGTCCTTGGAAAATGGGATTACTGATAAACATTTTCTATGGCCAAATAAACTTAATTTGAAGAAAAGCTGAAATTTGTCATAGTATGGCTCAGCTGAAGAAAAACTGAGAGTTGAGTAACACTTTGTTCTGGTTTTTTTCTTAACTGGCAATTACTTGATCTTAGGACATCCAAGACTGCATAAATATTTAACTAGAAAGGCCATGCGTGTGCGTGCATGCATTTTGTGTCTAAAAATAGTTTTCCTTGAACAGGATTCAATTCTGACTTTGCTTGCTTCACTTTTAACATGGAGCAGAGTCTTATGTGGAAAAACTAATGCCCTTTTATTGGCCAGCTAGAATTCCCCTTGCTTGGCACTGCCTCTTTTCAGCTCTTCAGTACCATGTACTTCCATTTAGTCAGCAGCAATATATGTAAATTATTTCTGGGCATGGAGGAATAAAGAACAGACAGCCTAGAAAATGCTTTTAAAATTAGGGGGCATTTTCTTTGAAAGTATTTTTTTAATTCCCCTAATTTTTCCAACTTCTTTTGCTAGTTAATTCCACTTGCCCTTCCTTAATTCTAAGTTTAACATAAAAATTGTGGAGTTAATATTTTTTAACTTGGTATTTAACATGGCAGATTTCATTCCTTTTTCTAAAAGAAGAATTGACAGAAAAAGACAGCATTGAATAAGACAGTAAAATCAAATTCTAAGGCTGTGAAAGTACAGGCACCTAAGTCTCCTGTGCCATTTAAGAATGTTGACACACAGTTACACGGTGATTTTTTATTCTGAGCTCAGACCAGTGACGAGCTTTTGAGGAAGGCAAGCATTGCCTTGTCTTGTTTTCTGCTCACTGTGAGTTGGTCACCAGGAGATACATGCCAAGTGCAGTGACATGTCAGGGGAGGCCCAGGTCTGAATTTCCATCCAGATGTTTGTAGAGTGTGTGAGGTGTATGGTAAGTGCTAAACTGCTGCCTGTAGAAACTGATACTCTTTCTTCCCAGAACAAGAATGGCAAAAGTAAAAGTCATGCAAGGATTTTTATCCTTGGACTAAATGTTGACATCTGCTGACACTTCTGAGAGTGATGTCAGTCTGTCAAGCATTGAGAGCTGAGGTTTGTACAACATGGACAGCTGCCCTTGAGGAACTACTGGGCACCATCCGCTTGTTCCACTGGCACTGTCAGAACAGTCATAGATGGTGATTTATTTGCTACCCACAGAGATGAAGTTTAAACTTAAGGATAATGGCTGAGTCCTGAAGGGAGGCATCTCTAATGCCATATGTCTCCTGCTAACCAGGCATTGAGAAAGGCAAAAATGAAAGCAGTTCATCTGTGATGAGATGGTACGAAGCTGGTGTGCTTTTAGGTTTTCTTAAGGTATCTGGAACTTACTGTAGAGTTGGGGCCATGGTAGTAATAATAGAATGACTGAGATGACTGGTACTCTAACTGTAATATAGAGCACATTAAAACAAATCACAAGTTTTAAAATAGTATGTGGTGCCCAAACTCATTAGGAAAAGGTTACAAGGTTTTAAGGCAGTTCTTCTAAAACTGGCACCTGATACAATTTTTGTCTCATAAATTTTGTTAGTAGACAGTATTTCATTGTTAGCAGATGGCATTTCATGTGTAGCTAATCAGTATAAATAAATGCTCTCTTGTTGGCATTTCCCTTCAGTACATTTTTTTCCAGTTGCTGATTATCAGCACAAATTTCTCCAGGTAAATTTTGGTTTTACTTATGAAACAACAGAGGCCAAGCTGTTTTGAAAGACAAAAAGGGCTTGAAGACAGGGACAGGAGGAATAAAATAACAGCAATACTCTGTGTAGTCACAGTGATGTCAGAGGCTGTTACTCAAATCTGTGGTCTTATTCTGCCAGATATCTTGCTTACCTCCAGCAGCAGGAGTGTTGAGACAGGATCTGTGCACCAGTGTCTGTAGTCTTGGAGGTGTCGAGGAGGAATTTTCCAGCATGCTGTACAGATGGAATAGCACCTAGCAGTTCAGCAGGAGTTAGTTATAACTGAAATCACTCCATTATTTGATAGCAATATTTTAGTTCTTGTGAGGTGGTTCCATGAAGACAAGGTATTTGTGCCAGTGTCATTACTGAAGAATGGAGCAGGCCAGCTGAGCTTGCTGCTCAGTGTGTGCTGGTCACTGCATGGCACTGCTTTCACTGGAACTGAACCACTTGGCTGCCTCTGTGTGCCTGAGGCTTTTACACCTTTGTGCATCTTCCTGCTCCCACGGTGTTCACCTGAAGGTTTCATATCTCAGCTTTTTATCAATATTTAAATTTGTAATGACTTCGCTCATCTTGTTTCGAATTATTAGCTCAGCATTTAAGTGGAGTAGCTGAGCTGGGGTGTCCTGCACAGGGCCAGGAGTTGATGATCCTGATGGGTCCCTTCCAGCTTAGGATATTCTATGGTTCTGTGAGACATGGCTTACATGAGCATGCGGTGAGGTTTGTTTCTGCACAACTTGATGAATGTTAAATTACAGATGGTTTCTCATCTAGCAATGCCAGTGCAGCAGATCTTCGGTCAGTGGGAATTTGCTGGAGACTTGCTGCTAGCTTTGTGGGGATCAGGCTTGCACCCACAGCACACAACCTTTGCCTCAAAACGTTGAAATCCACAGTGGATTTTGGCGGCTTGAGGGAGTGGAATTCAAAGAAGCTCCTAGTACCAAGCTGTGCAAAAGAAAAGGAAAAAAAAAAATCTTCTGAAGGTTGTAAATTCTTGCAATATGGGAAGTGTTTTGCTTGGTGAGATTGTTGCATAAATTATGAGAAATAGATTTAAAGTAATATTAGCAATATCTGTGCGTACAGTTGTTTGTTAAGATAACTGGATTTGTTGTTTGTTGATGAACTAATGCTTGTCTGTCTGGGTGTTTCTCAGTACAGTGTTCACATATATTGTTTGTATGACAGAGATGCACCAGACCTTGGGGAAATGAGCCATCTGCATATAAGCAAACTTGTAATAGCAATGGATTTGAAGAGGATTGGAGTTTCCAAGCATAATTTTTTAATTATAAAAGGGGGTAAAATGTTAAAAGTGTGTGTACATGAACTTACTAAATAAAATTCAGAAGACCTCTAAAATACAGAGATCCCAGCTCTGTCTCAAAATACCTAAGATATAAATAACTGGATTCCTGGACAGTATTCTAGGAAGGTACCCCTGGACATTTGCTATGACCATGTTCTTTTATTCATTGATTTTGCTAACTGCTGTTGGTTATGACTTGTATCTAGATAGACTTTTGGTTGGAGCTGTCCTTGTGTTCTGAGGAACACATGTATATTTATTTATTTTCCCCACCATGTGGGGGGATTTGAAAGCTGAATTAGGTTGTTGGTATTTTGGGATGTTGCTGGTATGCTGTGGCTATAGGAGTTATCTCTGATGTTGCTCTGAACCATCAGAGAGCAGAGGATGGTAACTCTGCTTGGTTCCAGCAATTTCAAAGCTAGCCTGGAAAATCCCATTAGAATTACCTACTTTAGATATATCTTCAGTGGAAGTCATTAGTTAAATATTATTTGCCTTATGCTTTAAATCTCTTTAGTGTTCCCAGTTGTTCACAGGTCTGTGTAGAGAAAGACTTCTGACTTTCAATACTATGTTGTGTTTTGTAATTGTAGCATATCTGCTGCAAAAAACCTGCCTTCCCCCCACCCCAGAAAAATGTAGGTTCTGTTTTTAACTCTGCAGTGTATGGTATTAGTTCTTGATGGGAAACTGTTTCTGGTTATACATATAATGATTTCCTTTAGTTATACTTTACATGATTTTTTTTTCCTCATGTGTCCTTACATGGACTGCTTTAATGAAGTTCTATTACTCTTTATACAAAATGGTGATTTCTGGTGCAGAGCCTGCAGCCATTATTCTAACACCATGGCTGTGATTATATCAGCTAATGGCAGCCACTGGCTCTAGGCCAAGTAAAACGATTAAGAACCATCTAATTGTTAGATGAAACAATGAGACACGTGAAGAGCTTGGTAGTATTTCAGTAAGTCTCTTAAATTCTCTTTACTCATCCAAAAGCTCAGTTAGCAGATCACTGTTTTTGTTGGAGATGAGCATGTTTGTATTCACATCATGTTTCAAAGCTTAAGAGAATAAAAGATTGAGATGCCATCCTCACTTTAACCTTCCCTTTGCCAATTTAACTGGTTCTTAACCGAACTTACGCAAGTAGGTTTTTACAAATGTTCTTACTTATGGCACTGCTTGCTGTCTGTTAACTGCTGTGTGTTTCCAGGCGTGCTGGCCTGTGCACAGGCAGCTCCCCTCGGTGTGGATTTTACCCTGCTAGGTGTGTTTGTCTGTAGAATGGTACGTCAGCCATGGATTAGCTGTTTGCAAGCTTCTCTGTTACTAATCATGACATCTGCTTTGCAGAACCTCCTTGAGTCCTGTAGGTTTACAGGTCTGTAGAGCCCTTGGATGTTTTCACCTTCTTATATTCACCTTTGCTAGTAAGCATGAATACCAGTCTTTTTTAGAGAATGTTCTGCTTGTTTGTTTTTTTTCTTTTTTCACTGAAAAATTAAGTTCTACAATTTGATTACTCTGTTAAGTGTTTGATCACTGCAGGCTATAGAACTTACCTCTCCACTTTCTGTTGTGAAATTCAATCCTTTTTTGAAAGGGGTTTACATGTTGCAAGTGGAAGAGCTATTGCTTTTGTAACTTTTTGTAAAAGTTTTCTGCTGGTTCATTAATAAGATTGTCACAGTAGCAAAACCAGCTCAGGAAGGAATGACCCTCAGAACATCATCTGATTGGCCAGCCAAGAACCAAAACCAATTTCTAAGGAAAAGATTGGGAATGTTGATCAGTGTGTTACACTGGTGACTGGGTTATCAAACTGGTTATCATTTCATCAGGATTTTTATTTTCTCCTTTCTACTCTTCAGATTAGATCCTTGAAATTTAAAAAAAAAAAAAATCCTTTGAAATTCTGTTTTGTCTCCAACAGTGCCCTTAAAGATAGTCGTTTCCCCCCAATGACGAGGGATGAGCTGCCACGGCTTTTCTGCTCAGTGTCTCTACTCACTAACTTTGAAGATGTGTGTGACTATATGGATTGGGAGGTAAGAATGTTAGATATCTTTTACAGAAATGATTTTGATACTATGAACATCTATAGCTGAAGTCACTGTTTAAATGATTTGTATCTATTAGTGTAGCTGTCACTATTTTGCACTCTGTACACATAGTTATGTGCATAGATTCAAAAGAGACTTTTTGATGAAACCGTCATCACCTCAAAAGTCTGAGCCATGCAAATGGAATGAAGTTGTAGTTTTGCCCACATAGGCATTCGGAGTGGTCTGCACAGTTGTCTTGATGTCTAAGACTCCATCAAGGAAGGTATTGTCTGAGCAAAGGTGTCCTGAGGCCTCGTTTGCTGGATCTATGTGGTAGATCAGTCCATTGACTCTGGAAAGGGGTGCTCCAGTATGGAGGTTAACAGTCTGATGTATGCTTCTGGAAACAAGCACTGCACAAAACTGCAATCCCAGAATAAGCTGCTTTATTTAGCTTGTAGAGACACTCATCTTGCCCCAAACTTTGCTTTCAGAGTGAGTGTCCTGCACAGACCCCACAAAGCCTTTATACAATGAGGCCACGTAAATCATTGCTCTCAATGCTGCTTACGCATGGAGATGAATCTATTCTAATTGCCAGGTTCTAGGAAACCTGCATGCATCCTCTTGGAACAGCAGCATAAAAGAGATTAAGAAGCAAATGCTGACGTGTGTATGACAGTGTATACTGATGGAAGTGTTAGTCTGTAATGTTCTTTTCCCATAATTGTTTGGCATTGGACGCTTGCAAAAAACAAGGTACTTGACTTAAGATGAACTCCTCACCTCAATCATCATGTTGCATTCCTCTTTGAAGCTATTTTTGAGTGGACATAAGAAAAATTTTGAAATTGTCGTAGGATAGCAGAAATAATAATACCAGAGATACAACAAAAGCTACAGTATTTCCTTTTAATAATAACTAAACCTGACTAAATATTTAGAACTTCTTAGGAGAAAAAGAGGCTTTCTATTGTATTTACACATTAAAAATACACATTAAAAATGTATATTGAATAGAAACTGCACTTGTTAGAACAGTAAGAGGCCCCGCTGTCTCAGAAGGAGGGTATCCAGCAGTAAACTCAGCATTATGAATTTTACAGTAGCTGAAAATTGACAAAGATGTGTTTCCTGTTCACCTCATAATGACAAGGGCTTCTTACCTTCTGATACATAATTCTGAATGAGATGAATCCTGGTTTTCTTTAGGGTTTATGAGCATTTTCACCATAATCAGAAATACTTATTTTTTTTTTAGGTAATGTCAGACCAAAAATGA
Source organism: Corvus cornix cornix (assembly GCF_000738735.6). NCBI lineage: Eukaryota > Metazoa > Chordata > Aves > Passeriformes > Corvidae > Corvus > Corvus cornix. The sequence continues at coordinate 12,503,331 of NC_047058.1, read as the reverse complement.
ATCTTAGCAGAAACTCTGTGTGCATTCTCAACAAGAAGCTTTTATGGAGTAGTCTGCCTTGTCACTCAGCCATTTGACACTTCAAACAGTGTTTTCAAGCAATCAAACTAGTGACTATTAATATTAAACTAAGCTAGAAATCAAAATGGTAGAATTTTTCTCCTCTACCAGGTTGACTTCTGGTAGCCATCACTGTGATGTTTTAAATTTCATTTATTATAATTTAATAAAAATCAGACTATGAATAGACTCAGAAAATGTGAAGTGCATAATGAAATAGCATTTAGCTCTTTGCATGCCATAGTCTGTAAGTGTTATTAGGTGCTGTTTCATTGTCTCAATAAATAAACTTCTAAGATGGCCCAAATATTCATCCTTAAGGAAAAACTAAAAGCAAAATCTGGGTTCAAAAATCCACTTTCCTTTGGAAAGACTGGTTTTAGCTTTGTTCCTTGGGAGACTGCTGAATCATAACTCGTATGAAAAAAAGGAGGCTTTTACTTCCTATGTTCTTTCTATGTTTTGTGTAGAACTTGTGAGACTTTAACAATACTGTAAGTAAGCATAATGCAGAGCTCTAGTGTTGCTAAATTCTGATTGATTTTATGGATTCTCATGGTTGTTCTTATTGGAAAGCCCTGACTTAGGAGGCAAGAATGCAGGGGTCAAAAATACGAAAGTCTTTGTGTTATCCATTTGCTTAGTTGCTCTCTATCTCATTTAAGGTTTTTTAATGATAAGTTTTTAAAAACCTTTGCAAATTCCTACAATTCCAAGAAATGGTCACAAACTAGGTTTCCATGCAAAGGGGCCCAGAGGAGGGGGGTGACATCTAAATATGAGATTATAAAATTTGTAATTGTTAGTCCTTAAAAGAATGATTCATCACTGTGTGCCTGTCAGTGAGATAGCTTATGTCACCCATATGTCTTTTAAGGGAGTAGCAGTTATGCAATATTAATGGCAAAAGGACATTTCAGGATGTCTAGAGTATGATGTAAAGAGAGATTCTGCGTGTTTCATCTCCTGTCATGCTGAGATCATCCTGAAAATCATCAGCCTGGTTAGGAGACCCTGCTTTTGTAGGTGTGCTACTGATGATCTTGTGGGAGCCAGGTCAGCAATTTGCTGACACAGGCCCCAATATTTCAGAATTGCCAATTCAGACAACTCTGCTCTGAGGGCTTAAGACAAGGTTATCTGAAGTCAGGAGTGAAGCTGTCTGAAGACAGCTCAGGAGTGTCTTCTCTATCCTGAAGCAGAGTGATGGATGTTTTCTCTCATTAAGGAATTACCTTCCCAAACTAAATAAAAGAATATTTCAGCTGTAAAAAGCAATGTGAGATCCTTTTGCAGCAGAAACTTCCATCAAGTAAACAGATCTGTGGGAATTCACTGCAGTTAGCTCCCATATGATTTTTCAAATTGCTGCCATTTTCACCTTTTATAAAAGTATTTAGGGGAAAGTACACATCTTTAAAGGACCACTTCAAAGCCATGTTCACAAGGATGCTTCCTAAAATACAACTTAGAATCCTTACATACCCGTGAGTTTGAATGGCAGTGCACTTCAGTGGCTGAACAGATGTAGGGCTTTGAAAGGAACTCTGGGAGTGTGGGAACTGCATCTCCATTTCTGCTTCACAGAACCCATGAGAGACCACTTGCTGCTGGGGTGGAGTTGCACAGTTGCACAGCCTTTCCACCTCAGAGAAATGGATAGCATGAAAAGCTCAGATATGGGGAGGTTTTGTGATAGTACTGCTCTTTTATTAAAGATGAGACAACAAAGGACTAGTTACAAGACAAGTCATAAAGGCCACTTATTTTTAAACATATCTGCTATTGATAGCAGTCATTATAAACTAATTCAGACCTGCTGATTCAGATCCTCTCCTCATTTTTTATGAAAAGATCCTAAAGGTCTGCAATTGTATGTACTTAGAATAACGTTTTGGCTAGACTTGAGCAGTGGCTCTTCCTTAAAATACCATGAAAGAGGTCTTTGCCCTGAAGTTGCTGTTCTTCAGCAAAGTAAAATCTGCAGAATTGTGTGTGCTGTCTTGATAGGAAAGGCCTTTAGCCTGTGTGCACTGGTTTAAATATTAGCTTAAATAGTTGTAGCCAGTAATTTTGACTGAAAGGTGGCTTTTCAGTGTTGACAAAGTGGGTATGTTCAAGAGTTGCAGAAGTTCTTTCCTGCCTGCAAGTGCAGCGACACCAGTGGCTCTCAGCTTCTGTTCTGTAGAACAGAGAAAAAATAGTCTGAATCTCAATATTTTGTTCTCTTTGGACAATATTCAGTGATTCCATGTATGTAAATGAATGATTATGCTTGCCATGAGGTAGAGAACAAACCTCCTGAGGAGTCTTGCCTCTGTTGTTAAATCAGAATGTAGTATTTAGATGCTACTAAAGATGGTCAGAAAGAAGCCAGCATATTTGCTGCTAATGTGGGGCTAAACAGCTGTAGAATTCAGCTAATAAGAAGTGAGATCAACTTGAAGAAAATAGCAATAGTCACTTAATCTAAAGGTTTCCGTTTCCAAACACATTTGTGTACCACTATTTCCATAGTATTAGTCAGGTAAATAAAGGGGAAAGTTACTGTTCTGTAGTATCATAAGGAATACTGTGCAAGTTCCAGCCAGCTTTTTTGTTGGAAAATGTTTCTAGGTTGCTGCTCTTCAGAGATGGAGCTGACAAACCCCAAGTTAGTAGAAGGGCTGTCCCTAACCCAGAGCAGGGAGTCACAGTGCCACTGGCATGTGGTGGTATGGGCTGTGCAGCATGTCTGGGTGTAGGAGAACACAGATAGTGAGTGGACATAAGGAACAGGCAGATGCTTGTTCCTGACACCAAGGGGGTGTTGCACTGCTCCAGCTCTGGAGCATTCCATGTGGGTTCTCTGTAACAGGCTCTTTGTTACCTGCTTTAATGTATTTCTGAACAACTGTTTTACAATGAATTAATCTTAAACTAATTAGTGATGATTGCATGCAAATCTCTTAAAGATTTCAGTGCAGTAGATGGAACCGAACAGAACCATTACTGGATGATACAGTGGAGAGCACAGAAACTTAAGTCTCAACAAGGCCTAATGTTCAGGTGCTTATCCAAATTCCCCATGGACAGTCTAATGAGAATAGTGTTATTTCTTCCTCTCAGTGTGGTTGGAGAATCAGTCCATGAGGAACAAATTGATGAACTGTGTTTGGAGCTTTGGGGCAGAACAGTCCATCAGGAGAGTTGCTTCAGCTTTGATGTCAGAGAGGGTTTTGGAACCATTTTTTCTTAGATATATATAGAGAAGGGGTATTGTGGGCAGTAATCTGGCAAGTGCCATAGGCACTTGGCAAAACAATAAATGTGGCATGTACCTGTTTTCTCACATCCCAAAGTGTATGGAAATAAAGAATTCATTTTTTAAAAGTGTATAAATTAATATTAATGTGTTTAAATACACAACAAAGTCTGAAGTCTTGTTAAGGTCATTTCAGAAGTAAAATAATATAGTTTAATGAAATCCTTAGATTTAATGAAAGATCTGTTAATTTAATTAATATTGTCACAGAACCTAATTTTAGGTAGCCTCTGGCCACTTACACAACTGGTCAGAAAGTTTATATCTACAAGTACTGCTTATATAGGATACAGTATTTCATGCTCTAAAACCCCATGGAAATATTTCTATTGGCAGAGATTGTTTTTTGCCTAAGTCTCTCTCCTTGTCTTGCTTTCCTCTCCCAATAGCAACAATTTAAATAGATTCCTATCCACGTGGGAGGCTGAAGCAGCGATTGCGTGGTCCCTTTTCAGCTCCAGGGGATACCTGTAGGCAGTCATTTCCCTAATAAATGGTAATAGGCGAGACTGAACTCCAGCTCCATCTGCACAAGATTGGTTTGTTTTTCTAAACTGCACAGACAGATGTTGTTCTTGTACAGAATGTTGCCTGTAGTATATCAGTATTTTTAGTTTGAGAAGCAGGCCCGAGGCTGCGTAGGAAGGTGTGTGCTGCTCCTGGTAGCAGGGCAGTTATGCCTTCCACAGACCCAGCCCTTACCTCCCATCTTGGAGTGGGCTGTTTTGGGAGACCTCACAGAAGTTTGCATCAGTTGAACACCAGTCTCTTGAGGAAGTCAAAATGAATTCCACACTGTGCCCATGCCACTCTTAGTGTGGATCATTTTTACTTTGCTTGTGTGTGGCTTCCATTTATTTAACTCAAGCCTGGTTTTGATTTAACTGAAGTTGAACAATGAAAAGCTGTTTGTCCGGCTCAGCTATGCAGTTGGAATTCATGCTCCACAGGATGCTATGAAATTTTCCCCTGCTGTTCATCCCTTTTTTCTACAGACATGGGCATAAAAGTCCATTAAAATGGTTAATGGGGAACATCCAGAGCAGTGGAGCAACTTGAATGTTTCATCATACTTAATACATCACTAGTGCTCCTGGTTAGTTGCTCATGAATATTACGTGGTCACTATTATGCAAAACACTTGTGTAGCATTTAGAATCTCATATTCTGCAGGATTTAAAGCTCTGCAAACCCTGGAAATATTTCATCTTAGTAGTCGGGCAACTGAATATAGACAGTTATAAAATCACCAGCAACAGAAACTTACTGGTTTGGGGATAAACTCTCTAGGCTTTTTTCAGCTTCTAACACAATTTCATTTTACTTTCAGGCCCTTTGGGTTCATAATTATATCTTCTGAGTATACAGATTTGATCTCTCTAGTGATTATATATATCCATGCAATGAAAGTTGGTGTTTAGGAGTGTTTGGTAATGAAATAATATGTTAAAATTTGCAGTGAATTAAATTTGTTAGTTACAAAGTTAAATTTTTCCTATTTATGAACAATGTTAGATTCATAGGGAAAAATGGTTGTGACCCTGACCAGCTGTAAGTGATTCTTCCTCCCATATCTCCTGCTTATATCATATATAAAGAATGAAAATACTAAAAATTAAAGTCTTAATATAAGCAAATATGTTAATTGACGAAGTGGTAGAGCTTTGTAAATATTCCTTATTTGCTTTTTGACTGCCCTGCAGTTATGGTAAAATAAGTAAGTTGTCACTGGAGAAACTGTTACAGCTTTTTTCGATTAATTTTGTGTCCACAAGGATGTGCCATACCGAACAACGTGGTACCCTTTTAAACATCAACTCTTCGTTTTCACATACAGTGCTGGGACCTTTGGCTTCAAATGGAAAAATCATCTTGGTTATGTGGGCATAAAAATGTCCATCTACTAATGCTTTGTGTTTGTGCACAGAATCCAAAAGTAACTGAAAACTTCTGGCAGTGGAATATCTTTTATGGCCTGATCGCAGTGCAGGTACTCTCCACAGAATTATTGTAACCTGAAAACAGGGGACCTTAAACAATGCCCTGGAAAGGTGTCCAGCCTCTTTGGTTTTTTTCTAATGTTTTTGGCATTTTGATTTTTATCTGCATCCAGCTCCTTGGTATTAGTAATCTTGGTTTCCATGCTGGCATTTTGTCACCTTACAGTTCTTAGTAGCACAGAAATAGGAGTTTGAGGCTGGGTACTCTGGAATATTTCTGTTTCCTCCTCATATGCGAGCAGAAATTTTGAAGGCTCCAGGCTCGAGTCCATAGTGTGACAAATCTTTGATCATTCAGTTGTTGCTTTGAACAAAATTAATGCTCTTAATTGAAGCCTCATTAGATTTGGCAGCTGTTTTGCCTGCAAATTATAGCTGGTGACCAGGTGATTTTATCAGCAACAACATTGGTGACAGTGTCAGAGGAGACAGAACAACTTTAGCCCCTCAGCTGGATTTCCTCCAGCCCTGGAATGAAGCTCCATGGTGGGGAGCAGAGGAACATCCTGTGTACCTGTGCTGCTGCTGAGCTTACGTGGCTGTAAGTGAACACCTCTCTAAAAGATGACACCCACTGCAGTGCCACCTCCTGAAACTCTGTGTGAAATGCTGTTAACCACTGAAAGGTTCATGTTTTGGGTTTCACCATGTCAGAAAGCTGTTGGATCTTTTCTCTGGTAATGTACTAATGAAGCTGCCAATCTCTTGCAGGTGGGTGTACATGGCATTAGAATAGAATTCATCAACGAGAAAGGATCAAAGCGCACGGCCACCTACCTACCGGAGGTTGCGAAGGAGCAAGGTCATTGTTGCACTTTATTTCATATGATCTGGTGAAGAATTTAAACATACCTATAAATCTAAAATGCAATATTTGACCTTGCACTGATGTCAGATGATGGAGCAATATTTAATTGTAAGAAGACTCTCATATAAATGCCAATTACATGCCTGTGTCAGTCTCCTAGAGGGATTCAGTAAACCGTAGCTGTTTTTTAAGACAGTCACAAATGCAGCGTAGCTGTAGGAAAATAAAATGTGGAGGGGTGGTACAGTGCTGTCAGCCAGGCTAACAGTTATTAAAAGCTGCCAGTTTTTGTGTGGCTCTTAGGCTGGGATATAAGGGAGATGCAGAAGCTCTGTTAAGTGTTGGCCAGTTATCCTAACCACGATTTATTCCTGAATTCCCAGTGATCAAGTTGTTTTGCAGTTAGGTACTTTCTGCTAGTACTCAATTCCTTTTACAAACACTGACTTCCCATGGGTTTTTAATGAATGGAAGGAAATTATTTTCAATATGAAAGGACACAATAATGTTGTTAAAGTCCTTTTTAATAGGGGCACAGACTTAAGTTGGTGAATTTAAAAAATTAGAGTCAATTTTGTTGAACAGTCATCTTTTGCTGACTCCGAGCACTCACTGTGTTTTTTATTTCCAAGGTTGATAGTGTGTCTCAGTCTGTCTCAATCTTTGACAGTTTTCTTTGCTGCTGCTTTTTTTTTTTTTTTTTTTTTTGCATTTTTATGTGTGTTTGTTGACAAAGGGTTCAGCTGATACCTTTACTGAGGATCCTTTTTAATTGATAATTCTGTTTCCAAATAGTTGCTTTAAAGTCTAGAGGCATTCCAAGCTTTTTTTAAAATTCAGGAATTGTGGAGGGAATGTGTCTAAATTTCTGAATAATTTTAGTAGACCATGAATTGCAGTCAGATTCTTTAAAGTCTCCAGAACTATTCATTTGTATTTTGTATGTGCCCAAACCTACTGTGTTTTTTTCCGGTTTTTTAATGTAACAATGTGACTAATTATTGCATCTTTAGGAAATAACATGTCTAACAGCTATTTAAAGTATGAGAGTTTTTAAACAAATAGGAGTTTTGGAAAGCATGAAGATTTTATTGAGAGCAGTAATGAATCTGTATTTTTAATCCATTGCTTCTTTCATTATCCAGACACCTGTAATATCTAGTCCTTCTAAAATTAGCCATATCTCTGTAAAGTTAAGCAATATTTATGAAGAAGTCTGATTTCAAGTTCTCTGCACATGTTCACTAATAATTATTTTAAATGTTATACAGAAATTTAGTTTTCCATATTGTCATAATCATTTATAATGTCTTAAGTGGCTGTGATACGTGATCATACGTGAATGTTTTGGAAAAGTTTCGTTTAGTATCTCATGCCCAGTCTTGGACACCTGGGTACAGTGGGTTTGCTTTTAATATATTTCAACTAAGAGATGAAAAATACACGTTGTTTGTAGCGTGAACTGAGCATGTAAAGAAATCCTACGTGTGGTACTTCCTTCAGCTGTTCTGAAGTAGGGAGGAATGTTTTGGTTTATCCCGAGCGCCAGCAGAGCTCTTGCGCTCTCAGCAGCACCACACACTGTACTGTGCTTTTGCAACATCTGTTCCTATTGCTGTGTTTCTCACTAATTTGTGCTACTGTAAAATTCAACAGGATGGGACCACATTCAAACCATAGATTCCTTGTTGAGGAAAGGAGGCTACAAAGCTCCGATTACTAATGAATTCAGGAAAACAATAAAGCTAACCAGGTATGCACCGGGATACCGCACATAGCCCTGTTGTAATGCTGGGAGGTGCTCCTTCCTGGTAAGTGCTCCTGCAGATGGTAACAGTAAACTCTCCTGGATATATCATTAATGATTCCTTTGTTTCCACAAGAGCAGTACAGACTTAGGAGAAGCCTTGCAGAGGGATTAGTGGCACTAAGCAAGGAGTAAGAGCTGGCTGCTCAATACCAGGGCACGATGCATCAGTGTACCTGCATATTGGGGTTGATAACTCTGCACGTTCTCAGCAGTGTTTTTAGCTCTGGCTTCTCACAGAGTATTCCTTGGCTGTAGTGGGTGTTCAGGGCTGTAGCTAACAGGGATTACTTGCTCTTGTCAGATTTATTTGGGCAGATGGTGCATGGTGGGGCTGCCGCTGTACGTCATGGAGGCCCTCAGATCCCTAATCCGCTGGATCCTCAGACAAACGTTTGGGTTATGCCATGTGGAGTGCAGGTTTCTATAATCTTAAGGTGTGAGACATCAGGCTATGCACTGCTTTGACAGCCAGTCTACTAGTGAAACTGTATCAGGGTATTCCCAAGAGTGGGGACAAGAATTTAATATTTTATTTCATACTAGTTTAGTTTGGTTTTGCTAATTTAATAAAACGTGTTCTTGAGGGCTCCTTAGTGTGTGGCAGCCAAAGTATTTCAGAATTAGCAGCACATAATACTCTGCACATAATATTGTAGTTAAGTGGTGATGGGTAGAGGAGTGAATGTCTGTCAGAATGGCTCTAAAGCTATTTATTTGTATAAGCCTTCAGTGTAAAATGACTGCTGAGCTCCACTTATTCGGTCATGCGTGGAGAAATAGGATTTTTTAAAATCTTATAAGGAAGTTTTGACCATTTGTCTTCTTCCGGGAGATAGAGACTTTGGGTCTCAATGAGTGTTTGGGATTCTGGATTCTTATAGAAACTCAACTACTGTGGAATGGCATGGAGCACAAAACAAAACACCCCCAAAGTTCACCCCCACACCCCCCAAAAATCCCGTAAAAAGCCATGTGTTTAGTGTAATTAAGTTCACAACAATGAAACTGCTAGCAAAATCAGTTGCCTGATAAGTGAAATGAACAAACAATAATTTTTCTAATGTTCAGAAAAAGGGTTTTTTTGACTGCCTATTTTACTTGCTTAAAATCTCAGGTTCTGCTGACAGATTAGAGACAGTATTATTAAAATACTAATTGCTTCCTAGTATTAGACAACCTGTTTTAGAACCCCATTTTAGTAATTTATTGTCTTTTAACTTCTTTTTCAAGTCTTCTGAATTAAAGTAAACATCCTGTGTGTGAAGAAAGCTTTAGGCTGATCACAACGAGTCTGTCACTCCCTTCAGGTTCACCCCCAGCAGTTCTGGCCATGTTTTGAGAGAACTAAACAATAGTGGCACTGAGGGACTCGTAGCAGTCAGAGGAGTCTGGAATGCAGAGGGTCAGCAGCTGGGGGTTCTCTCCCATCTGCAGAGCTGTGCAGGGGCTGTGCAGCCCCCCCGATCGTGCTCAGCCAACCTGAGAGCCCCTGGCTGGTTGCATAGGGTGGGAATTCCATTTAATGAGTTCCACGTACCATCCCCATGGATTCCAGAAGAGCTGCTGCTCTCTCAGCAAGGCCCAGCAGGCACTGGTTCCTCATGTCCCTTGTTGTCAGACAATACTGATGCAGATGTATTCAGAATATTTGTTGTCAGGGCCTGGATTCTGCCTTTAGTAACACTGAGCTGGCCGATGTCCTTGTAGGACCACTCTTCATTATTTTTCAACTGACTTGGGAGTCAGGAGAGGTCCCAGTCGAGTGGAAGCTGGCAAATGTTCCATTTGTAAGAAGGAAGATCCTTGTTACTACAGGCCTGCCAGTCTCACTTCAGTGCCTGCAAAATTAGTTTGGTGCCTCTCTCTAAGGAGGACATCAAACTATAGAGTATGACAAGAGGAAAATGACCAGAATGGTGAAAGCCTCAAGGGCAAGGCTCAGGAGGAGTAGCTGAGGTCATTTGTTCTGTTCAGTTTGGAGAGGGATGAGAGAGGCCTCATTGGGGTCTACAGCTTCCTCGTGAGGCGGGGGTGGAAGGGAGCTGCTGATCTCTTTCAGGTGGCCAGCAATAGAACACAAGGAAAGGGAATGAAGCTGCCTCAGGGGAAGTTCAGACTGGGCATTAGGAAAATATTCTTTACTGAGAGGGTAGTCAGGCACTGGAACAAGCTGTCCAGGGTTATGGCATCAAGCCTGTTGGAGGCCAAGGGGTGTCTGAACAATGCTTTTAGCCATATGGTTTAGTTTTAGGTAGTTCCGTGAGGAGTAGGGAGTTGGACTTGATGATCCTGATGGGTCCCTTCCAACTGGAGATATTCTGTGATTTTAGTCTAAAAAGAATGTAACTGCATTTAATGTAGCTGGGGTAATTTTAAAAGCAGAATTTGGCAGACAGTTGATACTGATTGTTTAAAAACAGCTCAGAAATCTGTAGTGCTTGTTTACAGTTTTTCCTCCTAGGTTTTTGTAGAGAGTTGGCTGAAGATACAGGACATTCTCTATTCCCTCTACTTCAACCAACATAGTAGGCAACCATTTTTAACAGTTCTAGTTGCTTAAAGTATTTTTCCTAAGCAGTTATGTTGTGATTTGCCATATGATCCAGGAAATGACCCTGACAGTTGTGGCAGTTCCCTTGTGCAGCTGAAGTCAGTCTTACTCCCAGCATCAGAAGTACAGAGCTCTTATCACTAAACAAACCACCAGTGCAGCATTTCTGTGATACTTGCAGCTTCCTGGTAACAGTTCCTGAATTGGCCTCTCTGCTCTTTGCCAGGTACCGCAGTGAGAAGATGACGATGAGCTACACAGAGTACCTTGCCCATCGTCAGCACCATCACTTCCAGAATGGTATTGGGCACCCCCTTCCACCATACAACCATTATTCCTGACACTGAGCCGCATGACCAGTCACTGGACCTCTCTGCAGACCTCTTCCCAGGAGACCCTGCCCCTTCTTGGTCTAGCTATCTCTATTACTGTACCATTTTATGATGATAGTTTCCGTTGCCATGTTGAGGCTCCTTCATTGGTTCAGCTCATCGTGGCAACGGGAGGGAAAACTGCATTACTACAAAGAGCCCATACTTTTTTATTATTGATTCACTGCAGATTTTTTTGCAGCATATACCCTTGGGTTTTATATGAAAATCTAAATTTCTACTTCATTAACATTGAATTATATCAATCAAGGCTTTCTGTGACTGTGGATGGAAGGAAGAGTTTAAGGAATGCAGTTAGGGATGCTTTGCTTAGCAAAAAGGCATTCATGGCTTTTGCATTAATAGGTGTGACAGGGAATGAAACATATCAGATTCAGGTATTAAAGTAGACAATGAATTGCATTTTCATAACATTCTTAATGACATTGTGTGTACAATATCTCACCCTCACCGTAAAGATTCCATGTGGCTCTATACAGGATCTCCAGATCCAGCACAAACAGCCGGGACACCAAGGCTGACATACAGAATGCTTTTTTGGGATGAAGAGAAGCAACTCACGTACAGCGAGAGGTGATGTTAACATGGCAGCATTTTTAGAATCAAGTGGCCTAAATTACAGGGCGCAATCCAATCCAGGACCCCTTTGTGTCCCATCCTGTGCTGGGAATCACGGGCAGCCCAGCCCTGTCAGGAGTAGTCACAAGAATGCATTTGTAATGAGACGATGCCTTTCTGATGACTCAAATTAGGAGTGACATTTGTGTCCTAAAAACAGATTGGTGAGTAGCAGATGTCATATTAGGAAGAAAATGGATTTAGATTTTAGTGCCTTTGACTATAACGTAATTATATACTTATATATAAAATTCATAGAAAACATATATTCCAGACGTTCTAGCAAACCCTGTTGAGGCTGCTCTGGCATCAGGGTTTTGGACACTTTTTTTTTTTTTCTTTAAAGTGAGATTTATTTTCTATTATTATTATTATTATTAGCAAACTTATTTTGGAAAAGAGAAATCCCTGTTTTGTTCTTTCATCTGCTCTTGAACTAACTGAGATTTATCAAGTCATGAATAGTTGGATCGAGTTAACTTTTGTTTAATAGAAGAAAAAGACTCTTGTGAGAGAGCCAGGACAAATATGCCATAATGTTACATGTTTTCATCTATTGCAGGAATAGTGCTTGAGAGCTGTAATTACTGTGTAATAATTCTGATACCCCTCCACACGGTAGAAGAAAGAAAACCAATTGGAACTTTTTCCTGCTGTAAAAATAGGATTTAGTAAAAGGTATGTGTGGTCTATTTGCAAGGCCAGTTGATGGCAGGAGCTCACTCCTCCCTCTTGTGCCTGCAGAACTCCCACTGCTGCCTGTTGCAGCACAGACTGCCTGTTACAGCAAAGACCTTCCCAATCTGTGTGAGTAAACCACAGTAAGCAGAAATTCCAGTTATTTTGAATAATGAATGTTTGTAAATACATAGATATATAAAAATCAAATAGATAAAATTCAGTTGTTTAAAAAAAAATCAGATTAACCATAAAAATGTTTCAATAGGGTTTCAAAACCAGGTAAGGATAAATTATGCTCATCCCTTACGTAAGGTTAGGTCTGCCACTTAATTTCTATGGAGGTTCTTGTAGAAGGTCTTTGGTATTCCTTCATCCACAGCATGTATGTCCAAATATTACCATTTTCAGTTGCGATGCCTTAATTTTTAAGCAGAGGGCCTGAAATTTCAGGAGCCAAGAGATGCCAGCCAGAAGCTGCAAAAATGAGTAGATGTTTATACAGAGGCTATTTTGGATGATACTGTTATCTTGTTTCTACTTGGGGAACACTTTTAGATTAATAGTCTTCAAGTGGAAATGTGAACAAGTGGCTGGCTACCTGATAGAGTTGTGTTGGTTTTTTTCTTGCCCTTATAGGGAACCTGAGCACAAACTGAATCATTCTGCTGCAAAAAAAAGTCATCCAACCCCATGTTTATCTGTCATCTCGTTACAGCTCGCTCGTGCTTCTGCATGAGCTCATTGTTAGAAGTTTTTTAAAAAGATCTATTATATATAAAAATATATATGTATTGAAAGGTGCTAATCAACCTCAAGAAGGTCACGTGACTGGTCATGCGGATCTAAAATCATATCAGATTTTTTAAGAAATCTTCGATATATGCAGATGTTATACAGAATTTCTTACCAGTGTAATAATGATATACTGATGAATAAACAATCCTGCAGGATTTTAAGGACAAGGTCAGCAATACTTCCCACCATGGCTTGGGGGAGAAAAGGATAGTTTTGTCTCCTTTTTGTATACAGCATAATGCACAATGCATTTTTGTCTATCTCTTAGTAGCTGTTGCTTAAAAATATAGTTCAAGGGTGTTATACAAACTGTAAAGGTGTGCTTTTGAACCAAGCTCATGCCAGACCCTTCTGGACCAGAGTTTTGTATCACTAATTAAAAAACTGTTACAGAGTCTGTGGTCAATCAGATTGTATGATATTTTTTTAAAGATTGGAATAATCAGTCTACCTACAGTGTTTCTAGGGCACCTACCTCCTCAGCACACTGTGCTGAACTGCTGCAGATTGTTTCTCTGTAATTGTGGGATTCTTTGTACCAAACGTGCAGCTCACTGTGACATGCACTGGCACAGAATAGGTCTGTTTGCTTAAAGCTGATCAGCAATTACTCTCACAAATGTCATTCCCTCATAGTTACATTTAGTACCTTCTAGTTGTATTCTTGGGGTTAGCTACAGATTTGTTTTTCATTTGGGGTACTTTATAGAAATTAAGGTACAACCAAGTAGCTTATTTCACTGTTTGTTAAGTTGCTGATTTTTTTTTTATGAGCACTACTCAGTTTGCCTTATTCCATTGAAGAGATTGTTGGGGTGGTTTTTTTCATTCTCTTGCTTAATGTTCCTAAAAACTCTGTTCTGTAAACTGAGCTAAGACAACCAAACCGTAGACTTGACATGAAGCTGTTACTTGGTGATGCTTCAAGTGTCCTTCCTGCTGCCATCCCAACGGATGCTGCTCCGGCAGGGGGGGACGCTCGGTCCTGACCTCAGCCCCACTCTGGAACCAAGGTGGGCACAGCCCTGGCACACCTGGAGTTTGTATATGGACCTCTACTTGTCTTCAACTGTGCGGGTTTTTAAAACTGTTGTCTGGAGTAGGTTACATCTCTTATGTGTGTTAGATCGAACCAAAGAAGCCTCCAGCCATGCCCAAATGCTGCTCCTAAAGCCTGCCTTCCAGTCCTTACAAAATCCCTGCAGGATTAAATGTGTTAACTTTTTTATTTTTGTACAGTTTCTAACTGATTTTTGCTAGTGATGTTAATTGAATTAAGTTTATTTGGGGAGTCTGAGTATCTCCTCCATTTAAATAAACTGGTGACTTTCCTTTTATGTTAAAAAAAAAAAAAAAAAAAAAAAAAAAGAGAAACCCAAAGTGTGCCTCTCAGATTTAAGGGTTTCTGGTTACATTTATTCTTAAGACCAGCAATGATTCTTTATATACAAAGATATGTTTTCCTCATTTTTTATTACTGTTGAAGAAAAAAATAAAAAAGAAAAACCTCTTTCTTTGCTCTGGACCCAGTAATTGCGCTGGTACATAAACGCACTGAGAAAACAAACTTTTGTTTGAAACTTTTGTAACAACTTATGACTGTTTTTGTATATCAAAGTTGATTCTTTTCAAGATATTTGGATCTAGTTTCTAAGTTATTTTAGTGTTTTATATGTTACAAAAAAAAAAAAACAAACTTACTTTAAATTGTTCACCAGCATCTTGAGTTATCTTCAATGCCATGGTGATACACAGTGGGCTTAGAGCTACCTGGAGTAGCTTGTAAGGCCTCGGTCTTTTCCTTCCTTCCTTAGCAACTCAGTTGATTACAATAATATCACAGATTACCTGAACCCCCTTCCTTTACAACTAGATCCTTCTTCCTTCCACATTTAATTGCTATTAGTGTGAAGAAACTGTTGAAATGGGCATTTTAATATAAGTACGGCTTAAAAAGAGAAAAATGAGGAAAAAGAAAAAAAAATGCTAGAAGGTTATCTGTGGGTCTGTGAGATATGGCTGTGGAAAGATATTGTAGTAGTTTTAACACTATTGTTATTACCTTTTAAATCATTTACCCAATAAAATAAGGAAAAAGAATCACCATTTCTTTTGATGTTTCTCTGTTTAATTGTGTGGCTTGGTCAGTGTTTTTATTGAAGCATTTATACCTGGTGCTAGTGTCAAAGGCTAATGGTGTGTTAGAAATCTTTTCCTGGGATTAACTGTCTTTGTGTCTAGTGTAGGAACAAACTGGGGACAGGTACATGCAGCTTTCACTGAACGCTCCCAGTTAAATCACCATTTATATCAGCTACATCAGTTATTTATCAGTATTTGTATCAATTGCCAGTTCCGTTTTATACTTTTTATGTCGAACTTTACACATGGAATTCTGTCCAGGCCTGAGCACCCTCCTGTTGAGAGGTGGTTTCAATCTTTTGAAGCAAAACTTCTTTGCAGAATGAGTTATCCTGGTGTCAGCAACACAGCACCTGTACCACTTACAGCCAGATTGTTCAACAGAACATTGTGCCAATGTGTGTTGAAGAATCTCTAGCAAAGCAACAGTGCAGCTGATGACAATAGCAAGTTAGAGAACTCTGGTCCCTCAGCCAAATTCTTGGTGCACTGAGGGAGCATATTTCCTCTGTAAGAAATTCCTGAGACAAAGCATTCCATCTCCCTGGAACTCAGCTCTGAGTTTAGAAGGGGTTTTTTTGCCTCATGCTGAATTAATAGCTCTGCTGGCTGTAGATGCAAAGTCTTTGAAAACAGAGCAATAGAATCCATGTAACCTTTGGATGTTGAAGTCTGATAAAGCCATTACTCCACTTGCTCTGAAGCTTTGATTTAGGAGATTACCAAACGTCTGAAGGGAAACCTTCAGGTTGGGTAAATACTAAACCAGTGATGGAAGCTGGGTCTCAGATTTGGTATCATTAGTCTGAACTGTGTAAAACCTACACTAAACCTAATCTAAAACCCTGAGGCCACTGAAAGGCAGAGCTAGTTACAACTTCCTACAATGAGTTTCCCACTCTTAGCACTGCTTTAGCCAGCTCTTCAGTTCCCATGCTGTAAAAATCAAACCAAGCCAGTAGCATTAAGGGTGTTTCAGATGTAGAAACTTTCTTATTCTTACATATTTGTTGGTATTAAACAATGAAAGGCTGATTTCCAGTTAGTTATAGAGAGCTGCTGAAAATAATCAGCAGTGCCTGCAAAGGGAAATTGCTTGCTTGGTTCAGCTCAGGCTCCCATACAGCACTTCATGCTGGATTTCTACTTAAGCTGTTTCATCAGTCTTTATACTCTTCCAGAGAAATTAAACTGGAGAATTGATTCTTTTCCCCAGCTGCATGAAAAATGGAATCCTCTACAATGGATACATAATAATACAGGTGGGCACATCCAGCATGTTCTTTTTCCAGGAAACAGTATTTGCCAAGAACTGCACACAAGGCAATAACCTGCTTGTCTTGAGATGTACTGGGTCACAAGAATACATTTAACTAGGCTGCAATCATGTTTATTACAGCCAGAGGCATTTGTGAAGTGCATTAAAACTACTTTGCCATCTCCTGTGGTGTGGGGCTGAGTGCAGTCCTGTAGCTGCTACAGCAGCCTTTTGAACAAAGGTGTGAGCTGAAAACTTCTGTGCATGTTCTGCCATCTTCTGCTGAAGTGCAGTGAAGTGGGAACTACAGGACACTGCCCAAGCTGGGGTAGGCACAGTGAGGAAGTGTGGAGAAAGCATCCTTGGACTGTAACAATTCCCTGTGCTCTGCACCTGAAAGACAAGGACAGGCCCTATTTAAACAGTGATTAAAGGATTTATACCCTACGGTGAGCTCTGCCAAGTAAACTGCTGTTGACTGACAGGTAACAGGCACAAGTCAGACTGAACTGCTTAGAATTCCAGAAATCCCAGTACCCATTGTTCTCCCAGGAACTGCTGTCTGCAAGGTAGACAACATCAGGCTTACAGACTGTTTCAGACAGGAACCTCCATCTTCTTACCTGATACATAATGAGCTAATACTGTGTGTCTCTGTGATTCTTACCTAGTTATAAAAAGTCCTAAGCAGGACAGACTCAGGTGTGGCACAATTAGAATGATAACAAAACTACCCAGTATCCATTAAAATGCATTTATTGATTTTAATGCAAAGGTTTAACAACTATTGGCCCAATGATCTGGATTTAGGGCACAACAACAAAAAAGCCCATCAGACCAAAATACAAAAACAAGTACACAAATTACCCCATATTTGTAAATGTTACCTCATAATCAAGGTTTAGCACATTAAAAAGTTTACAAAATTTATAACACTTTACAAATTGTTCAGAACTAACAGCATATGTGGCAGTTGAGCCCATCCACATCCATCCTTGCCCTTGCCAAACCATGCTATGCCTGGATGTTGGGAGTAGAGGGTGGAGTAAGCAGCCCTGCAGGTTCCTGCTGCCCCCCTGGTGCTCCAGCCCAGCCTCCTGGCACAGTGTGGTTGGGGAGAGCGGGGTGTGCTCACTGCTCTGCCTGCTGCATCCTCTGCAGCATTGGGATAATGACTCAGGAAATGCAGAAATAATTTTTAAAAGTAAAAAATTGACCCTGAAGAAAAATGAAATTCTTTATAAAACAGCTTGGCTTTGACTAAGTTACACCAAGAGCTGCAAGACAGATTTACAGCAATATCACTTGAAGTGTGAGATCACAAAAGTCAACAGATTCGTTATGAGTCTTGTCACCGTAGAACTGAAAACATCAAAGCTGACCGGTCTGCCTGCAGAAACATCCCACCAGGGCTGACATACACTCTCTTCCTGGGTTTTGGCCTTTTCAGAGCTTTGTTAACTATAAGGATGAATTTCATTCCTAAGGATCACCTAGAATGAAAGAACTGCAACACTGAAGAAAACACCACAAAAAACTCTATTTTCCATTAGCTGTGGATGCATAGAAAACAAATGCTTCTGGTTTAGATGCAAGACTTAGGACATAAAAGTACAGTCAGTTAACAGTTGCAAATAGCCATTTATGAAAAATACAATTGAACTTCACAAAATGATCTCAAATATACTGAAATCTCAAAACTGTGGTTAGAAACAGAAACCTACAATTAGGTACTCTGTGACCTCAAGGTTTGCAAATGGACTGACTTTTCCTGTCCCCCAAGTTCCCCAAGGCAGCAGCTGCTTGAGCACACGTAAGCTTTGCTTATGAGCAGCATCTTTGAACCATAAGAAGCTGAACCAAAACCAGCTCCAGGTGCATGTTTATAGCCTGTGGCTTTTCACTGATTTATAAACACATGGGCAAGAGCTATTCATTTGCACTCTTCAAAAGAAACAAGATGCAAATCCTCCTTTGGTGCTTAAAAGAGGAAGTTAAACAAATAGATACAGCTCAGACACTGTACAGTGTCTGAATCCCTGGAAAAATAGCACTGCAGGGATCCTGGACAGCTGAAGCCATGGCAGAAGGTGGTGGGGGCAGAAATGTTACCTCTGCTTTGGAGGGCTACTTACTCCAAGGCTGCATAAACAAACCCATCAGTAAACAGGTTTATTATAGCTAATAATGTTTCATTTATGGCTACCCTTGGAGAGAAATGCAGCCAGTGGCAGTAGGAGTCATGAATTTCCTTACTCCTTGTTTCTTTCTAAATGCCCACACTACTAACAATTGGAGGGTTCTGTTCAGACCCCTTAACCCATACCAGCATCTCTGAAGGCCAGGCAGTGACACTGCACAAGAAGTTTTTGGGGTATTCTGGCCAGCAAATGAAGCCACTTTGGGATGAAATTTCACACTCTGTAGGTCTGGCTGTGCAGCCCCACTCCTGCTCTGCCCCACAGCTACTGCCACTATTGCTGAAATTCCTGGTGCCATGACAAAGGATTTGGGCACATTTGACCAGGAGGCCCAGGACAACCCTTTCAATTGTGCATTGCACAGCAGCACTGTAAAATCTCATCACCAGGTACTGAGCAACAGCTTCAAGTTATGTGGACATGGATTGTGTGCGTAACACCCCAGGAGAGAATGCAATTGCCTCCCAAGAACAGCAGTAGAGTTTTGTGCTTTCATTTCCAGCATAAATAAGCATAAAGCAACCAAAGGAATCTGTATAGTGTAACTGCCTATAAAATAAACCATTCAGGGAAAAGAAAAATCAGCCTCTGCCAGGGGAAACAACAAATAACTGCTATAGAGATGAAGTATTCTTCTCTCCCATTCTTTCCCAGATCCGGCACATGTAACAAGCTCTGGCTGATGCATATTTCCAGCAGAGACCCAGAGATAGGTGAGGAATGAAGGATGTGAAGTTCCATGACAATTGCTTCAAAAGTTTGTTCCTTTTCTGCTCCCATTCTGCCCCGTCCTTCCCCTTTTGTAGAGCCTGTCTCAGCTACGCTCATGCAGTTTTCTGTGGTGGCTCACCATTAACCAACATGAAGTTCTAAAAGCCTTCAAAGAAGGGCATGGGCAAGGAGGGTGTAAGTCTAAGGAATGGCTGAGGGTGTTTAGCCTGGGGAAAAGGGGGAAAAGGAGGAAAAGGGTGGACCTCGTCACTCTACAACTACCTGAAAGGAGGATGGGGGTCAGCCTTTTCTCCCAAGAAATAAAGCAACATGACAAGAAAAAACAGCCTCAAGTTGCACCAGGGGAAGGTTTAAATTGGACATTAGGAAAAATTTCTTCACCAGAAGAGTTGTCAGGCATTGAACAGACTGCCCAGGGAAGTGGTAAGAGTCAGCAACCCTGGAGGGATTTCAAAGACTTTGATGTGTGGCACTTGGGCTAAGGGTTAGTGGTGGGCTCAGCAGTGCTGGGTTAATGCTTGGCTTGATGAACTCGGGTTTCTTCCAGCCTAAATAATTCTGTTCTAACTCAGGCAGCCTCACTGACATTGCACAACAACAAAGAAGCAACAGCTTATGTTAAAAAGGTGAAGGTTGCACTGCCTGCCTTCCCACCTGACTCCAGCTGCACCATTTGATTCCTTCACTGCAGCTCCAATGCTTCTAAAATCCTTACTGAGTGCAGTAGTTGGCTACCTCTCTACATTTTTGCTAAATTACCTTGTTCAGTGAGACATTTTTGCAGCTTAAATTGGCATGAAAGATTCAACAAGCTCCAGAACGTGCCCACAATAAGGTTTGGAAGGGGCAGTACAAGTGCCTCACTGGCTCTGATGAGCAGCTCCATCAGCAAACTCCATGTGGTGAAATTACACCTGGAATTTCTGTGTGACTCAAAACAGCTAGAGTAGCAGAAGAGGGGAAAAGCACAGACCAGCCCAGTGACCACCAGGCAGGGAGGGAGGGAGGGCAGGGGCAACCACTCCCAGCAGCTCTGTACCAGGAATCCCTTCCCACTGCCCAGGGATGGCCCTGTGGCAGCTCTGTTCACATTCCTGCTACTGAATTTTAAGTCAGCCAGAAGAGCTCACAAATTCTGCTTACCAAGCAAAGAGCCTGCACTGAGTGAGACACCTGAGCTCATTTCAATGCTCCTGCAGTTTTAATTGACCAGAGGCAGTCAATGGTGGCAAACAGCAGCTGGTTTATATTTGTTTGCAATGCCCTGAAGCAGATGACTACAGATAGGAAATGCTACAGTTTAAAAAAGAAAAAAATAAAAGGCTGCTACTGAGAGAAGTGTTTCCAGTAACTACAATAGCCTGACAGAAAAAAAGAGGGAAGATGCTTTAAAAAAAAGGAAATCAGAAAAACTAAAAAAAAACCAAAAAAACCGTAAGAAAGTTAAGCAAATAAAGCAAATAATAATGCTAAATAGTATTTGCAAAATTTGTCTAAAATCCTTCTATTGTAATGCTTACTAACACCAGCTGCATATGCCTGAGGGATAGTTTAGGTACATGCTGCAGGTTCTCAAATTGTGAGCATACAGTATATTTTTTATATATATGTATACACACACATACAGCAAGGCATGGAAGAAAGCCAGAAACCAGTTGTAAATCAGAATATGGGACAATGTATTTATGATTGAGGTGTAGTTTTTTTAATCATATGGAGTAAAATATTTGAAGTAGCCACTTGTTCTCTCACCAATGAAATTTTTTTCTTTTTTAAGGAAGGAAAAAAAAAGCTTACTTTTGCTTCTTGAGGTATAAACGTCTGTACCTTAACTTCAGCACATTACCTTCAGGTGATCCAGCTGGAGGAGGTATGATGGTTTTGGTTTATCTTACAAGTCACAGCTTTGACAACACAGTGAATCTATAAATTCCAACAAACTTCTGTACAAGAAAAACCTGCAGTCCCAAAACACAACAGTCTGTGTAATGGACTCACAATTCTGGAAGAACACAGTCATGATTTCCCATCTTTCTGCCCAATGGTTTCTCCTCCTGCAAAATTTGAGCAGGTACACGCAGTTGATCATTCTGCCCATCTACATCCTGTTCTCCAAAAGACACATTGATGGGAAGATTTGGTCATACTACTAAACTGGAACATGTTCTTTGCAGTAGAGGCCTGCACTGATTTGATGTTCCTTTTTATACCTGTATTTTAAGATCAGTGCACATGATGTATCAGAGCTGCAGGGAGAGAAGAGTTTCATTTTGTTTCTTCACCAACCAGTCTGGTCTGTGAGGATTAGCATAGAGCAGGAATGTTTCAAAGGCTACTAAGTATAAAAAAAAAAAAACAACCCTGATGTTTACATTGGACTTTGTATCTCCAATCTAAGGTAAGTGAAAAAAACATTTTGTTCAAAGTCAGGACAGAACAGTGGATCCAGTATCTTACGACTTATATATAACATGGTCTTTTGAAATTGTTTCAGCATTATTTTTTTCCTCTCACCAAAATAAAAGCATCTCCAAAGCATCATGATGGGACTTGAAAGATACTTACCCACTGCAGCTTTGAAATGATGTTGTTGATTTAAAAAAAAAAAAAATTCTACGAGTTATTGTTCCCCAATGTTTTCAACCAGCTTAAAGAAAATACAGTAGAACCTCACTGTTTTGCACTTCTGACTGGAAGATTAAGTGTGCACCATTTCCTGTGACCATTTTGGAACATTCAGGCTCTAAGAGTTAAGCCAGGATGATGCAGTTCAGCATGTTGGTTCACATCAGTGGAGTGCTACAATTCAGCATTATTTCCTACCCTACAACTGTACTATTCTTTAATGGGAAATGAGTCAAAACGAGGTAGCACTGCCGTTTTCATTGCTGGAATGTGGACAGGTCCTGGCCTAATTTTAAATGGTCACTTAGCAAGATTCTACTGCAATCTATACAAAATGTATAAAACATTAACCTTCCCCAGAATAAGGCCACTAATTTTGCCATTGGCAATAGGCAGTGAGAAACAGCAGGTAAAAAAACCCTCACTTGATTACAGAGGTGTTTTTGAGGCAAAAAACTGTGGGAAGAAGTATAAAGCCATTGTCCTCTCATCCCTCCTCTTTGTTTTCCAGTATATCTCTGCTTCCTGTACAAACAACTCCGTGGGGAGAAATTTCAGTCCATTTTTTTAGCTGGGAGTCTAAGCAAGTCCATGCTCCATTTAAAGGTGGGGACAGCACTGTGGAACAGCAGGATTACGAGCTTCCCATGAGTCATGGTCATGACAGTCTGATGTCCAGAGGCCCAGATTCGATACCAGGGCCCATAAAAAGGATCTGAGACAGCTGGGCACAACATGTTGTTCAAATTCACTTCTGTAACCTGAGGAAGCAACAATAAATTTATCAATTAATAACATTTTTATCTTGCACTGATTCAAACACTTAAAACGGTGAAAATTTAGAGAATTACCATAATAATCAAAAATGTTCAGGTGACACACTTGCTCAACACAAGTAGGGCAGCTTTCAGGAAAAAAAGCAGATCCAAATTCCATTGTGTATTTAATAAATTGATTTATGCAGGTACATAACCAATCTATGAAATATTTTACCAGTACTTCCAAGAGAAAAGATACAAATGCTCGTTAGAACATGCAATTTGCGTACAAGTAGCCTTATCAAAAATTTGCATGCAAGTAGTCTTATCCATGTAGACATGGACACTCAAATGACTCAGTGTTTTTACTTTGAATGTACTTGCAGACTAGCCATTTATTAACCTGTGTTTACTTACCAATCCCAGGATCTGCAAGACGCTAAAATGATACACAAACATAAACCCTGTGGATAAAAGAGCCCACCAGAAATTGCAGAGCGGTTCAGGGGTGTAGATACCTTGAAAAGAAAGGAATCCATTAATGTTCAGCTGCACTGCTGTGCCCATCACACACTCAATGAATAATCCTCTCTCTCCTGCTCTCTGGATGTCAGGCTATCTGGCTTGAGCTGATAACCTCCTCAATGCCATTACAGTAATTAATATTTGAGAGCTTTATTTCTTACCTAAAGCATCCTGATCAGCTTCTTCCCTCCTTCTTGTCCAGCAGTGAAATGTACAATATGTTACCTCACTAAACTTGCCTATTTTTCACCAACATCAATGATTTTTACTTCATTCTTCCTTCTACCACAAAAGTAATGAATACAGTAATGGTGTACAATGAATCTTCAAAAAATCAGGTTATTCATGCTTAAATACCTGCTTCTTGCAGGGATTATGATTTCAGCATGCACAGAACTGACTCGGGTAGCAGCAAGTCCTGCACAGCCTATATCAGAGCACAGCTTAATTGTCATTTCCTAATTTTATGGTTGTTTAACAACTATTAAAAAGGAACTTGCACCAATAATGCCAAGGAACAGAAAAGATGTATGAAGTGGTCAATGCATTAATGACAGGCTGTGCTTTTAAATGAAAGCTGCTGTGAAGATATTTTCAGATATACACTACAAACAGTTTTATAATCAGTAGATATCACAGATACTGTAAAATACTTTTTCCCTTCAAATGAAGTAGCAGATATATTATTCCAACCTTTCTCTTCCCTCTCAAAACCAGGTTTACTGACAAAACACAATGTTCCCTGATCTAGAATGTACCAAGGAAATCAGATTTAATAAAAGTACTTGTAGATACAAGACTGTTTTGGGAATTAAATATTCAAATTTCATATGGTGAGAACAAAACCAGCTTACAGAGTTCTCTAGACTCTTACTAGCAGACATGAAAATTGCACTGTAAGATATGTGGAAAAATATTACTTTCCTTATGACTTTAATAACAGCCTCAGAACACAGGAAAGATGCACAGTGTCATGCTGTTTGGCTGCTGTAAGAGTTTCAGAGGATTATAAAAATACACTGGCAATTTTTATCTGCCTTTATCTGCTCTCTCTGATCCATTAGATATTATTAAATACTGGAACATGTATCCAGTACTTGAAGGACAGCTTAGAGCACAGAGTGCAATATTGATACTAGGCTTGGCTAGCCAGCACACTCAGTAATTACCAGGAAGTAATTAAAGACTTCAGCATACACTGTACAAGGCTACTGGGAACTTAAATAACTCCACATGCAGAGTAGCTATCACAGCACCCACCAGACCACAGCTGCAATGAAAGTGCCTGTGTATGGCATCCTGTGGAGATAAATACAAGTAAATGCTGTGACCACATCACTGTATAATGCTGCATCCCAGCTCAGGTTTAAGGTCTCTAGAGCAATGCTTTCTCAAGTTCTGTGGCCCTTTCAAAATTATTTTCTGCATAATTTCCTTCCATAGTTTGTACCCATCACGCCAGTTCAAATTGATTTTACAGTAGCTACCTGAAGTAAGTTCAATTAAATAGCATTTTTTGAATGCTACAAATTCAAAATTACCTACATGCCATTGCTAAAACTGCACATCCCTGCAGGGCCCACTCCCAAGGACACAAGCGCTGTGCTGCTGCTGTGCAGGGTAAGACTCTGTGTGTGTGTGAGTGCCAGCAGCACATCTGCACCCCACACCCCTCCTGGCTCTGATGAGGAATGGCAGCGGTGTCATTACCCCAGGTACCTCTGCACACCCTGGTTCAGTGAGCAGCCTGGGACCTGGGGAACCCATGATAAATTTGAGCACAAGAGCTACTTGGAAAGCACAGGGCAGCTTGTAAGGTTTCTTATCCAGTGGGAAGGTGAAGGCCAGAAGTGTCTGAACAGCAAATAAAACCAAAGGTAAAAGCAAACTCTACAGGAATCACTTTGAGTTCTACAGGTAAAGGGAAAAAATTCCCAACAGTAATTCTTGGGATGCACTTGTTGAGTGTGAGCCAAGAGCTGGCATCCTATTTAGAAAACAGTACAGAAGTCTTGTACAGAATTCTTAACTTAAATAGCAATGATATTCATTAAACTCCATGGCCTGAAAACATCAGATAGGTGACACCACCTTGAATACAGTTTTTCATTACAGAGAGAAGAGGAGGAGGAATGAGTGTTGGTGTCAGAGTGCAGAGATCAGGGCTCTATTTTTGGCTGCACCAACTTTAGGTGACCTGGTCAAGCTTTACAGAAACTCTTTGTGCTCCCTCCTCCGCTGTAAAGAAAACACTGCTTTGGGCAGCGATCTCACTGCTTGACTTGCAAAATTTATTTATATTGTCCTTGCAGTTTTAGGTGCCTGTTTAACCTAGATACGAAACACAACATGAAATTTAAATACGGTATCAAAGCAGCTCCTGGGAACTGGCTGAGCAGTGCTAAACCAAATTAGGTTTCTGCTGGCAGTTGCTTGTGTTATTCCAAAAGTATTTGAAAAAGCCTGGTCAGAGTCTAAAGGGATGAGCACCCAGGAAAGCTAAAATACAGACACCTCCATATCCAGGTGACTTACAGTGCAGGTAGGGTATAAATACCAATATGGGCAAGTGACCCCAACTATGAAATGAGACTGGAGGGAAACAACAGTCATTAAAAGACTAAGGAAATTGCACAAGATGACAATACAAATCCATGGCACAATTTGGCTTTGAACCCAGGTTTCTCATGTCCAGCTTCAATCTAGTCAGGGAATGGTATTTCAGAGCTCCCTTAGGAGAGCTGTTCAGGTTCCCCCAGCAAGGAATTTCACTCTGCTACATCCTCGCACTCTGTTGCAAAATCTAAAAAAAATACATCAGCAACTTTCACTCTCTACAGATTTTTGGTCTTGCTTTGTACTAAAAATAGTAGTCTCCTTGCTAGACTCTGCAATTCTGAAAATAATGGTATGATTTTCAGCAGTAGCACTATTTGGACATTAAAGGACAAAAAGGAAACACTGACCTCCACACAAAAACATTTTGGAGCACTCTATATTCCACAGTGTGCTTTGGGAAACTAATTTTAAATTCATACCTGGGATATTTCCTGTGCATTTCTCATTAGATAAATATTCACTATAGATTTTATTACTCTACAGCCCTGCTATTCAACAGATGGCTGTTTAATGGAGCAGTGTGGTCTATTTTCCATAATATAGTCTGTTAACAGAAACATACAAACAGGAAAATTGAGCCCCAGCTGAGTGGTTGTTTGAAGGACCTGTGTTGGCTTTGGCAAAAGCTACTTGCTGCCTGCATAGAAAATCAATTTCAATAGGTGGGAGCAGAGAGTTTCACTCTCTATTTATGAAGGATCATGGGCAGTTCTTATACATTAAACACTTACAGAAATTTAGTCCAACTGCCAGTCTGGCACTGATCTCATTCCCAAAACCACGCATGCCCCAGACAGCTGGGGCATTCCAAGTTGGGGCCAGCTAGGTAGGTTGCATGTTTGCTCCTTTGTTGAAACAGCATGGAAGGGGATACCTCAGTTTAGATAAAACTTCATTACTTCAATAGCATTGATAGGAAGGATTCCATATAGACTGAAGAGTTTGGGGTCCTTCATCTGCTTCTGTAACAAGATTTTTTTGACCTTGAATATGCCAAGTTGTTCACTTTGCCATCTAGGAAATGGAAACATGGCTTTAAAAACCTAAAGACCAACAAAGAGATGCCATTTCTTTTATATTGATCCATCCCCACAATGTGCTACTTCAAATGTTCTAATGAACTATTATTTTTACTTACAATTCTCAATACACAGGCTTCTGAAAATTTGAACACAACTTAATAGAAAGCAATACTCCCTTTGTATTTCTGTGAAAGCATAATGCAGGAGAAAATTACTCCTCTGTTTGAATTAGAGAATTAGAATCTAAATATAGTACAAATTTTTAATTTAGTACAGTTTAAAATAATCACTTTAATGTCTTGCTTTCATTCCCACTACATTTGATAGAGCTTTATGAGTTTTCCAGTGCTGCACACTCTCAGTTGTCTTACAATTACAAGTAGACCTGCTTAATCCAAAACTCAGAGCAGCTATTACAATTCTCTCATTTTCAAGCTTACAAAAATGTGAGGGCAAATTTATTATCCTTTTATTTCCCTTGATCAGAGGGTTAATTCCAGTTGAGTGGCCTATTGAGCTAGCCTAGAGACAAAACTTTCTTTCCAGGGGAAAACAGGAAAAAAATGTTCTCAAGAGGATGATCCTGAAATCCATGTTTCCCCTACAGGTGTTCTGACTCCATGTGTAGGTTTCGAACTAGTACCTTATGCCAGGAGGTTTCTGTTTCCCCTCAGTGCCAGCTACTCTCATCAGAACCAGCTCAGACAGAGCTCTTATAGTACCTGCTTCTCAGGAATCATTTTTTTATATTCCATAAAGCAGCAGCAGCAGTTCTTCCTCTACCTTCATACAGTAGCAGGTTCTTCCAGATACTGGCACCTACCCTTCTAAATTTCTCCATCTCCTGGAGAGAGATTTCATTTTTCAAACTAACTGTAATTGCCCAGTGAATAAAGCATAGAGGGCCACAGGACAGAGATGTGTCCCCTCCTCTTCCTCTCTCTCAAATCATCAAACAAGATTATCCGGGACTATTCAAGCTACAAGAGAGGCTGCAGCCTGAGCCTGCAGCTGGAGTGACAGCACACAGAGCTACCCTGCTGCTCAAGGTGCCACAGCACAAGCACAGCTCAACAGCAAACCACACATTTATGTCTAATACATGGCATTCAGCAGGTAGAGAAATCTGGAATAGGAACATGAAACTGCTAGAAGCAGAGTAGGGAAATAACACACGAGAGTCAACAGGTCTCTAAGTAATTCAGTTTCAGCAAAAGAGCTGTACCACACATTATCAAGTATTTCAATGGAGATAGACTAGATTTATGACTACCTAAGTATATCCAAATACGAAGTGATACTTCTCCTGGATTACTACTAAGGGTATATAATAAAGCCTGCTTTGTCACTGCTTTAAAAAGCTAAGTAAAGAATTAACTAAATACAAGTAAGTGTCATAAAGTGGAAGAGTGGTTGACATAGGGTGCAACAGCAAAAAAAAGGTCTTTAAATATGGTAATCCCCTCCTCCAGCCAGCAAGTCCTAGCAGCCAATGGAAAACACAAGTTTAGTGTTTTAATTGCAGTTTCCTAATTTACAACCAAAGGAAAAATGATCCTTTTGTCTGTACTTTGTATCTGTGTTCTGCATCTTCCAACGAGCCCAGGCTGCCCTGAGGTCAGGAACGCTGCCCTGCGCTGAGGGAGCTGCCTGTGCTCGGCTGCTTCTGTCAGCTGCTGAGGACGAGAGAGGCATTCTCCACGAGAAGGGAGAAAAGGAAAATAAAATCAACAGCTTCAACTGACTCTGTGACAATGCCACAGAACTTCTCTTCTGATGCCACTTTGAAGACTCTTAGATCAACAAAGAAAAGGGCTTTAGGACTTGAGTCAGACACTGGCTCTTCATTGCTTCAAAGATACAGCACTTGCCTTCTAAGAAGAAAATTCTGCCTCTACTCCCAGCAAACAACGCGTTTCTGTAGGGTGTCTGTGCACTTGGGCACAGCGGGACAGCGGCAAACCGGCTCTCGGGACTCCCGGGGCCAGGCCCGGGCCCGCCCAGCCGCCGCAAGGCCCTCACGGCCCGCCCGGCGGCCCAGGGAGGGGCGGGGCTCAGCGCCCCCTGCTGCCCGCGGCGCGGCGACGGACACCCAGCACCGCTCCCCGCGGCCAGCGAGCCCGGAGCGCCTCAGCGCCGACAGCCTCTCCTACCGACTGCACTTACCAGCCCGAATAAATAGCACTGGGGATAGCAAAACACAGGGCAGGTTATCTCCTGAGCTCCGCTGCTATGGGGCTGCTACATATTCACCCTTATTTCAATCTGCTGTGGAATAATGCAATTTAGAGTATCATTTGATGACTGCACTAAGGAAATAATTCTGCCTTGATTAGCTTTCAATATGATTTGAAGTTCTGAAATAAGGTGCACACCTAATCTTGTCAAATCCATCTGAAAACCTAACCAAACAAGCTTAAGACAGTCAGGAACAGAATCATCAGTCTCCAAAGCTGATGTAGTGCGAACTAGATTTTTTTTCATTATCTTAAGAATACAGTTTAAGAACTAAGCTGTCCTGACCACCACTGAAGGTCTGTAAGAGTCTCATTTCCTAAGGACAAGAGAAAACAGTGACCTACAAGGTCTAGTTCAACTCCTCCAGGTGTTTCTGGAATGCTGTGTCCTGCCCAGATGCATACTGCAGTTTTGGGAGGCATTCACAGGTGACACAAGGTGAGATTCATCCAGAAAAATAGAAGTGCCAACTGCAGATATACTTTATGTAAGAACTGACTTGAGGTAGGAATCTTGTGTGCTGGCCTGTTACATCCCCACTACATCTACTCTGCATGAGAGCCTCTTAGTGCTGCCAAGAAAGATGGTGTAAAAGCATTTAATTTGTCTAGCGTGGCATACAAGTCTATGTATACATGCATATAAGCACTTGGAAAGAAAATATGTTAAGAAAGGGAAGTATAGAAATTTATATTCACTCAGTAAAGAGGGGAGCGAGAGGAAAGAGGAAGAGGAGATTTTAATCCCCAAGAGGGATCCATGTCCTTGAGCTCCAGTGAGTTCACTGTGCAACACTGAAGCCTGAGTTCCAAAAGCCTCTCTCATCCATGTGCTGCTAAGTGTGGTAAAGCCCCCACACTTAGAGGGTCAGGAGGGACATGAAGGTTGCCAGCGCAGCATGACCAGTCTGCACCACTGTAATAAATACCAGGAAAAGACAGAAAATAAATTATTATGGCCCTTGCTTACTGTCACCAGCTTCCTTTCAAAGAGGAAACACTTCAGCAGGGAGTTGGATGTGTGTGCATGGCTAGTACAATACCTGATTAGGGTGCCAGAAAACTCGGGGGTGCCGTTCTCTATAGCCTCAAATCCACTCTGCTTCAGAGGCTCACCCTGCCTTTCAGAAACATCTGGATCCTACCAAGGCCACCATTAATACAGGCAGATTCTCAATTAAAAGTAGCATATATAATAAAGTATATAAATATAAAAGTAGCATATATAATAATAAAGTAGCATATTTTTCCAAATACAATCCATTCCTTTTAATTTTTTCAGTTTTCTACCCTTCAATTACTTCTCTCAGTCACAATCCACAGATTCACTGGTGGAAATTCTTGTTTACAATACTGAAATCAAGATGCATGCTGATCAATGTCAGCGATGAAAAAGCAATTTTCACAAGATATACTTTGGAAAAAGACCTGTGTGATCTACTCAGAAGGTACTTTAAACAGAGGTGGTAGTGAAATGACAAAATATTAACAAATGTTTTTAGGTTGCTTAATGTTTCCATCAAAAAATGATACATTAGATCACCTGTGGCAGGAGTTCATGGGTGTTTTGTTAAGGAATTACAGCCAGTCAGGTGACAAGGAGCCAAGTGCATAAGAAATGGAGCAGTTATTAGTTGAACAGCCCAGAGCTATCTCAATTGACACGTTTAGCCAACGAAGTTCTTCTAGCAATTTCACTGCCCTCATGTCAGCGTTAGATGGCAGCAAACACCTGTAAGTTAATACAGGGCAGGCGTTCAGAATGCTGAACCTAGGTGACAACTGTGCAGCACCAAACCCTTCAAAGTGCAAATCCAGTTCTTGTCAGCCCCAGGTCCTGAGGAACCCTGAGAACCTCTACTTCAAAACAAGCGAAAAGCCAAACCAAACCAACCAACCAACCAATCAAAATTTAAAAGAACACATCAAGTGCCATCCAAGGCCAAGCCTTAAAGTAAAGAACACACGTCTTAAAGTGACCTCAGATGGGAACTCCAAGGCCACCAAGTGATTTATTGACATCAGAAGGGCTTTGTTTGTCACTGCCTACAGTTCACTCCATGGCTGCTTATGTCTTCTGCCCCCTGCTCCTCACCCTCCTCCTGCAAAGATTGAGTTTGTCTAACTCCTACAACTACACGGCACTTTGGCATTACTTGCCAGAATTGTAGGATATCAAGGGTGGATTAAAATTAAACACGGCTGGCATATTTTCCTGATAAGAGAAAGAAACAGAATCATCTTTTGAAGTATGACACTTCACTTTTCTGTTGAATCATTTTTCTTAATTTCACTCAGCGGGTCACAGTGCAATCAGGTCACTGCAACACAAAGGTTACAGTGAAATAAGGGTGAATGATTGTAAGTGACTGCTGGTATTAAACATAACAGATTCAGCAGGATGGAAGAGGCTGACTGCATCCCATTACTTGACATCACATCCTCAGGGCTTTCACTAAGGCTACTAAACATGTGGATCATAAATTATCATGTTTTATTTCCTGGATGGAACAACTCAGCTCTGCTGGAAAATGCAGGTGGAGGCATGTCAGCACTAGAAGGGGGCAGAGCATCACACCAGCTGAATACATAGTTCATTCCATTTGAAGATCCACAACTGGAAAAATCACTGGTCAGGGCAACAACTTAGGATTCCCAGACCTACTGAACTATTATGGCATAAGTGAATGCAAGAGAGCAATCTTTTTAGACGAGACAACAAGCAATCTAGTTCATTTCACTGATATGTGTCACTACATTTCACTAGAATTTCAGAATTTCTGGGATTTAACTAACTAGACAACTAATTTTTTTTCTCATTTTGAGTTCCAGTACTTCTCAAGAGACATCCAAGAAGATAAAAATCTTAAAAATAAATCCCACCAATAACTGTGAATATTGTGAGATGGCAGAGATGCTGCTCAAGAAGGCAATGCACATTATGCCAATACATTCTAAATATCCTTTCAGGCAATAGGCCATTTTTAAAATTTTCATTTCAGTGCCTGACACAACTCATTCCCTGGGTTAAAACTCCAACATTAGAACACTAGAACATCAGAAACTACTAATTAAAACCAGAGAAAATTAGTAGAAAAAGGTAAGAATAAAACTGGTAGTATCCAGTAAGCACAGTGTTTTCATTCCATAAGACCAGTACAATCCATATGGAGTTATCTGTGAACCTACCTCCTTTCTGCAGCAGATAGATGGGCACAACATAGAGCATCACATGCTGGATGTAATAAATCTCCATTTCAAATGGAAGCTGTGGAATAAGGAAAATATTTGTGAGTATTTTTCATCACTAACAACCAAGTTCCAAGGAACAATTCTCTTTCTGACCCATGACAATGCCTTCAGTCCAGTTATCTTATCACCTATGTATATTAACAAACATTAATGCTCAGTGCCTTGAAAGTGAAGCTAACCCATTCCATTCCCCTTAACACAAACACAGCGCTTTTAGTAGACAATTCCCAAAATTAGCCAGAAGCACAACAAAGAAGGGATAACATAATATTGCTTTCCCTTTCTTTGCTGGCATAAATTACCAATCACAATGCAAAGCCCTCAAGTAATCAAACCAGAAACTAGGCACACCCCACAGCATAGAAGTCTTTCTAAAAAGAAAAGGTACTTGCTACCTTGTGACAGAACTCTATAAATGAGGTCTTTTATATATCTAAAAGTATATAAATACATATATACAAGCAATTACTGAGGAGGACTGTGCAAAAAATCGAAAGACCTGATTTATAGCAACCTGCATGCATGTACAGAACTGCTACGCTTGACCAAATACAAATTAAAATATAAAATGACCAGTAATTTATTGGTTTTAAAGAGAAGCTGCTTGTGAGAACAAGTTACCAGTGAATTAGGTATTTCTCACCTGCTGCCAACTTTTGGGAAATTACAATTAGTCATTTGTGAGCTTATTTGAATTAGTGTAACTTCTAAGAAGCCAGACAGCTAAAATAACACTAAAAATAGCTTGAACCATAACTGTGTTTGAGGCTTTTAATCCAGACCCAACTAATTCTAGTTCTTTATCAGTTAGAAAAGGGGATGCAGTGTATTTGAAAGTTATTCCCATCTATAAGTACCTTAGCCTATATCTATTTATTACACTAAAGCAGCACATTTAAAATTGAACAAAACTGAACAGCAGTAGAAAACACTCAAAAATTCAGAATTCAGCTTCTTACTGCAGCTGACTTACAGAGATGAAAAGCCACACTCTTGCATTATTTTTCTGAATTGATAATTGGACAATACCACAAGTATGAAATCTCATGGGAATAATGAAAAGCCATTAGCCTTGGTTCAAATGCAGACTTGTTCTGTCATTCTACAGCCAGAAGGGAATTCAGACACAGGACCTATCACTGTGGCTTGTGTGTTGGGAAGCAGGGAGTGGGGAGAAAAGCCTTCCTTTTCTATGACTGTTCTGAGACACTGAAATCACAGCCTTGAAACTGAAACATTACAGAAATTTCTGCATCAACACAAGTAAAGAGAGGTTGAAAGAGAGTTCAGTTTTCTCCCTAAAAGCAAACAGTTGGTAAATGACACAGTGATCTTTTAAATTCAACTACAATTCTTATACCCTATTTTGAACATAGAGTTGCTGGATTATGCAAGTCCTGGCATTTCCCCACTGGACACTGTCTGTCTTCTGATGGCAACCTCCAAGGTGGTCAGCCAGCTCCTGGGGGGACTAAGCTAAAACAACCCTCCCATACAATCTGTCGGGTTATTTTATTCCAAGTATTCTGTATCAAAACAAACACGAGCAAGGTAAGAGTATGCAAAAGCAAGAAATTCATGAAAATTGTGAGGCTTCCTGAATCTGAACCTTTCCTGCTGTCCTTCATTGAACAACACAGAGAGCAAAGTGAGGGAATTAAAATGGGGCTAAAGCAGTGTTCCTAACTGGAGAAAAAGCTGTACCTCTCCCTCTTCAGAAACAATTGCTCCTGATATAAACACCACAACATGAGGCACTCACTCCTGCCAAGGAGCATTCTCCATTTATCTGTGGTGTCAAAAGGGCTTCCACAGCCATGGAGTTGTGGGGATCTGTTACACAAACACTGTGCTGGGACACTCCTGAGAACAGAGTAACAGTTGTTATGCTGCAGTAGTGCTAACAGTATTTTTTTGTGTGTAAAACAAAACATCGTTTTCCCACTGTAAAAGATGATTTGTTCTGAAGCCTGGCTGATTATGCAAGTGCATTTCCTGCTATAGAGCTGCAGAGCTGCTGTACAACCAAGCACTCAAATTGTACAGCCAGGCTACAATAAACAGAAAAAGAAAGTTGTAATGAGCAACTAACTCACCTGGATCTTGTGCCTTGTCTATAAACTGTTTGTTTATAAACAAAAAGACTCACTCAGCATAAGCACCTATCACATGCAAGGAAAAACTGGAAACGAAGATAAGGCACAAGGGATCACCCATCAATCAAGGATTTAAATAATCTCTTTGTGAAAACAAGTAAGACTTCACATTCTAACTTAAACCAGCTACTGCCCAAAGAACAACAAGGCCTTTCCACGCACTGATCTAAGCTTTAGAAAAATCTCTTCAAGGCAGCAGTAGAGTGGAGCCCAGAAGTCAGATATTCAGATGAGGTCCCTCTCCCCCCCCCCCAAAAGAGTATGGACATAATACTAATTTAGATTAAACACTCAGACACAGCAGTTGGTTTTCAGTGGGCTCACAGGTTAACACTTTGCTCTGTTTCCTGACCGTAGCACTCCTCCTTCTGTTAATTATTCATACCCTGGCTCAAGCACTGCACTTTGCAAGAGCTCCTCCTCCATCATTCTCTATAAAGACTGCAGAGTGTGACAGAAAAGGAATAGAAGGAATTCAACTCTCAGACCCTGGTCTTTCCTGTGGTACATCTAGAACACAGCCTAATAAACACCAAATGTACTGTAGCAACCACCTTCTTAGACATTGTCACTAAATAACATTTAATGTGTTAACAGTTTAATGCACACAGCATGTGTCAGTGCCCAAACAGGCAGAAACTTTGGCTTTATCACCTACCAGCCACCCAAGCACAATCTCTCAACAGCCTCCCACTGTTCCTGCTGTTTCCCTTTGTGCCAGTTAGATTAAGCCAGTTCAGAGATGACAATGCTACCACAACCTATTCCATTTTGCTGTGCAGGCATAGCCATTACAGGCAAACTATTTAGTGCAGTGAATTATTACACTAACAATCAACAACAATACAGCAGCCAAAGATTGGAGCAAACACAGAATGCACTCAAAGGCCTGCTCAGAGTATGATTCTCCTCCTAACAGAGATGTAGAATGTGTACCTCTCAGGCAAAATAGTTCTAATAATAGAATATAGCAGCTTCTGGAAACATTAAAACTGCACCATCTCAGCCATGTGAGCTGACACCCATGTGTCCAACACCTTTGGGACATGTCCTGCTTTTTACTTTATCTATATCAACATTTTCAGGACATGAGCTTCCAAAAAATCCCCACTTTTAAGCCAATGAAAAGACTTCCCTTTAAAATTTGATTAATGCAACATGAAAGCTCAAGCAAACCCAGTTACTTTCCAAGTGGAGTCTGTGACAGTTAAATGAATTTACATGCATAGCCGGGTTATCAGGACCTACACTGTGTGCCATAAAATATAAATACAGAGTAAAAAGAAATATTTCTACTCCTGTGTATCCTATTATACCTTGCTGGCTCCCTTTTGGGAGCTTAACAAGCCAATTCCCTCAGCATCATCTTCTCCTTCATTTCTAAAAGGGTAAGAAGAACTCAGAAAAGCACGGACTGGACAAGGAACAGTTTTATCTTTATCCAATGCCTATTCCAATGCACAGAATTTAATTTCATTGGCACATGACAAATAATGTAGCAAACAGCTGCAATATTTAGGTGCCAAACAAATACAAGTGAGTGCATCTGTTGCTTATGTCTGTTAATTGTTGGCACCTCAACCTCACGCCAAGGCAGGAAAATATTTTCTTGGAAAGAACAGAATAGACTGACCTCATCTTTCAGGTTACATTTTTTTGGACACTATCCCAGGTGCCTGTTATAGTCCAATGAGATTTTTAACGCCATAGTTTAGCATAGTTTGACTGAAAGATTAAAATAACAGAAGGTTGAAACCTTCTAGAGTAGTTTCAGTGAATATCTCAACTCTCCATTTCCACTTGCAATACACTACTATTTAAAAAGAATTTTGAAATTACTGAGGTTTTAAAAAAAACAAATTAACAGATACATTACAAGAAAATGGAAACCATGAAATTATGCCAGAAGCTTCCACTTCTGATAATTTAACACTGAAGCATATTTACAAAAAGACATTTGCATTGCATTCAGTAATGTAACTGGTAGCAAAACCACGTGACCCTTACAGACCATGCCACAAAATGTAAGAGGTGTTCTGGAAATTACTTTGAACAAGTTAACATTTACAACCCAAATCCCGATACCCACTTAAACATCCATCAGCTGTTGAAGCAATGATTGTCTCTCATTCTGAATGACTGAATCAAAAGTTTTTCACTTAAATACTATAAAACCAGAGCAGCCAGCTTAGACAAAATTACTGAGGGTTGGGGTTTTTTTTAATTCCTACTAGGTTTTAGGAGACATTTCCTGCTTTCAGGACCATGTTGGTGTTAACAACCACAGTGAGAGTTGTGGAGCAGAATGTGCATCTGCCATGAGAGGTTCTGGATCAAGGCAGTGCTGTACAACATCACCCACATTATCCTGTGCCAGAAGAAACAGGAAAAGTGAAAAGCCTGGCAAGCAGCTGTTACACCAAAAATACTCTAAGTTGTAATTATTCCAAAAATATTTACTCTTGGACATTATCTTTCGGCTCCTCTGTTCCCAACAACAGGGACAATTTTATAAGCAGTCTTTCTTGTTTAACCACCACTGCCCTAACATGAATGAGATCTGTGATAATGGCAGAGAAAATACAAGCTAATGATTTCTAAAATACTTCAACATTTTTTCCTTCAAAGGTTACCCAGACCAATTTTGTCATGCCTAAGGTTATACTTACTTAAAAACTAGATGGTTTTAAATACAAAATAAAAAGAGTTTTCCCTATCAAGAAAAGAACACTTGTTTTATTCATTTGTTGCCCCTTCAACACTACCAAGTTTTAATAAAATATAGTTGCAAACTGCACATAAGCATAAGTTTATACCTAATCTTATTTAGAAGTCAAGATTTGCTAATGGAGAGCCACCAACAAAATCTGGAATGGAGTCTGAAGCCCTCAACAATTTTGTTAATAATATTAATTCACCCTCTATTATGGACGTAGTTTGCTTAAATATAAAGTACTTTTGTCTGTCTTAAAACAGACGTTAAAATAACTGCAACAACAGGTTTTTACAGATAAGTCATGAAAAAAAAATTAAAAGCATCTAGTCATATGTGCATATACATATACACCCCCACTACATATGCATGAATAACAGCTCCTGAAACAATCCTTAGAAATACTTCATTTGACTCACACTCGAAATAGCTTTTCTTACCTTTAACTCTCAATGGCTTTAAGAATCTCACTAGGAACACCAACAGGCTAATTTTTTTGTCCAAGAGACTGAAGTTTTACAGCAGATTCGAAAACTTGCACAGGAAAAAAAAAAAAAATCTGCTGTGCCTAATCTTAGGGGAGAGGGGATGACAGCCAACAACAACATTTGGCATTTTCCAGGCCTGAAGAATCTTACATTTACATAGAGTCTGAAAAGTCTGAAACTGAATTTTGACCACAGGCCACAAGGCTAACCTGTGAAAGCCTCTTTCAAAGCCATCAAGCTTTCCCTCCATTAATGGCTAGAATGGAACTAACACTCAATACAGCAGGGTTGTTTTTTCACACCAAGTTATAAAAATCCAAAAATCCAAGATGGGTGTTTTGGCTCCACTGTAGTGACCAGGAATCTACCACCTGGTAAAATGAATTTTAGAAGGCCAAGCAGAGCAAATATCTGACATCTCTCCAAAGATAATCTTTTAGAAATAAAAAAGGAGGAGGAAAACCACAGTACACTCACCAGGCGTGTATTCACAACAGGAAACAGCAATGCTAAGAGGGCCCCATTCAGCATATGCATCTGCAACCTTAGAAAAGAGATGGGATATTATTTTCACAGATTGAAATAAAATGCAGTATTTTCATGTATTTTATGTAGTATCTCTTCAATAAAAGGTGGCAAGAAACTTTAAAACAGTTTTGGCTTGAATTTGGATTAAGTCACTATTAAATGCAACAAACTGGACAAAACCCTATCTTTAAATACACACTTAAAGAATTTCCTAAAGTAGGATTGCTTTCTATAATGAGTTTTGGATTCCTAGAAAGCCTGGACTGCCCGTAATTCTGTTCATGATGCAAGCTGCTAAATAGTTGGAATTCTGCTGTTCATTTGTCCTCCAGAGCTTAAAATAGCATCTTTGATAAAGGGTTTTACGCCTCTTTAATGCTGTGCATGTAACAAGTAAAGATTCAAGAATTTGAAAGAAATCTCTTAAATAAAAGAATTACATTTATCAAAATGCGACAGCAAGTCCTAAGCAAAGCAGAAGGCAGGAAAGCAGTATTATACACTGTATTTTGTATAGCTTTCAGCCATCTTTTTCTGAACTACTGCTGGATCACAGGAACAGAAAATTAGTATCAGAACTGTTTCAGTCTACTTTACATCAGACACAAAGTAAAGAATAAACTGTCTCCCACCACTGTTTGTCAAACTCTTAGGAATTTAAAAGTAACTTGA
Organism: Corvus cornix cornix; assembly: GCF_000738735.6. Taxonomy (NCBI): domain Eukaryota; kingdom Metazoa; phylum Chordata; class Aves; order Passeriformes; family Corvidae; genus Corvus; species Corvus cornix. Next base: position 12,464,384 of record NC_047058.1, on the reverse strand, counting down.
GGGATGAAAAGGTATTACAATTTTAAAACAGATTTCCAAACATAATTTATATGTTGTCAAGGTGTTAGGAAACAGAAATACCCATTCTGAAAAACAACAAATATTGCGGCCTCCACTCTACAACTGGTCTTTGGCAAAGATTTCATGGACAGGAGACACACTTTTCACACTCTCCAAGATGGAGATGCATTAGATCCTGAACAGGGTCTCTGTTCAGCATAATCTCTGCACAAATAAGGAACAGCAGGGAAAAGCTGCAGAAAGACTGTCTAAGACATTTCCCTAGCATAATTTTTGCCTAGATTAAGACAAGGAAGGGCAGAGTTTAATCTCACAGTGGCAACTACAGCCATTCCCAAGTACCACTGCCCGGGAAGGCCTTGACCCTTCCCACAACACATTGGCTGCACCCTCACTTGCACACTGGGCTCTGCTGCTGCAGCCCATCAGAGCCTCCTGCACAGCAGAGACCCTTGTGGCTCCTGAAGTTAGTAACAATATGCAATACTTTAGAAAAGACTGCACAGATCTGAGAAATACCCAGCCAAGCCAGTGAGAATTTGCTTTGCCTACTTAACTTTACCTAGCCATGATTCTGAAATCAGATGCAGACTGCCTGCATGGCCTTCAGCAAGGCCCAGTTACTAATTTCTACTGTGGATGGTAAAATGGTTTGAGGCCCATGACACAAATTACAGCAGCTCATACATTAATCTCCATTAACTCTACTGTTACTGAGCTAATTCCTGCTCAAAAGCCAGACCAAACCCACCAGTATACAAGAACCAAGGATAAGGGGCCAAATGTCATTATTTAAGCCCTGACCCTTTCCAAGGCGTCATTTTTCAATTCAACCAGTATGCCTTTCCAACTCAATATTTCACTTAGTATTTTATAATTTAAGCAGTGATTAACTTCTAAAATACATTGTGCAAGTAGACAGAAATACAGTAAGGAAGAGGTATTACCTGAAGAGAATCATTGCAGTTCGACATGGGGGACAGGCAAGAAGAAAAATCTGAAATGTTAGAAACAAATTTAAATTAATGACAGTGACCTCTTTTAGAATCCATTTTCTAAATCTCTCCTACCCAGTTCTGTATGCCACAAATCATTTCTTGCTAGAAGACGTGTGCTACAGCAGAGCTGGAAAAGACTTTAAGTCTAACAAATTAAAAGGTCTCCCATTACCGACGTATAAAAAGATTTAAGCAGTATGAGCAGCACTGAGGGTTCAGCTTCTGCCAGTGCCTACAAAACCAGTCAAATTCTAGCCAGTTGTTATTGGCATTATAAAAGGTCTCTCAAGAACCAGATTACTGTATTACCAATCTTCTTCTACAGCAGGTCCCTCAATCATGGTGAGGTCCTTGTAGTGCTAAATATCAGCATTTACAACAACACTGCCCTTCCCTTCACCAGTGCCAAAACCTCACACAGTAACTTTAAAAACTTCATATTAACAAGTCTTACTCTAGATATGAGGAGATTTCAACATAAATGTTCAGTAATAAAAATTCTCTTTGTTTATGTTGTCCACTGCTGCAAAGACAACACTCTGGTTTACTGTTCAGTATTTCAGCAAAACATGGATCCCAGTTTTTACTGCTGCTCCTAAAATAAAGTCACAATACATCATTTCACAGCCAACCAACAAAACAAATTATCACTGAATCACTTCAAGTGATAACATTTGGAGATATGGTGGATATCAGATTGGACAATTCACCAAATGTGTTTCTTTCAAGTGTTGCAGGGCTGGGAAGAGGCCCCCAGTGGATACTGAAATTAATCACTACCAGACCATGTACTTGCAGCAAAAGAAGAAATGTTGAAATCTGGATCATACTACTGAGCCTCTTCATACACAAGGGGCTTCCTATCATTACTATACAAATAAATGTACAAATTGCAAATATTTTATTTCTGGGTCAAGCTCTTAATACACAGACATCTGTATGTTCCATTCAGGTCAGTCTCAACAGCAGCTTAGAACACAACACACTCAAATTGTTCTTCTTAAGTCATACAACACTCTTACAAAGGCACAGCAAGAGAGGCAGCAATTAAATTTAATGGAATGTACCTCAAGACATTTTCTTAGTGAATACCATTAAAATCCAATCAGAGTTTCTCTGAAGTCTTGCATTTAAAAAACAAGCAATCTCAACTCATTAGGGCAAGTTAAGGAGGAAGATAATATAACAGGTGCATGATTAGAATCAACTAATTGATGTTTTTCTATGCTAAGGGAAACAAAGAAGAAAAAAGTACATGCCAGAAAAATGTTATGAGAGCTCTGTATATCACCTTGCACATAAGACCCATAGAGCTTCTGGGAAAAGTGTCTAGCTTATTATGCTTCATTATTCCATTGTTGCATATTTTGGAATAAACTTTGTTTACTAACTAAAGTTCCTTGAATTATGGACTATATTTTGCCTTCTTTGGAGACCAAAAATATCTTGTACAGCTCTCTTGTGATAAATATTTTTTCACATGCTACCTGCATGCACTAGTCAAACTTTTTAAATGCTTCATGTTGTATGTTAGCAAATGGAGATATGATACCTAGAGTCCCACCAGTTCATGTAGAGTTTTAAATCTGATTATTTTATCATTTCTCCTTAAATTCAGAAATCCAACAGGAGATACGTGCTACTGTCAAAGCATAGTTAATACTTCCATTAAACAAATTCTGCTCTTCCAAGAGAGAATTTCATTTCTTTTTATCTCCTACATCTTTTTAAAAAAAAAAAAAAAACAAACTATAAACTGACCTTTTTTTCTGTATGAACAAAATAAACTATAAATATATCTTAAACACATTAGACCCTTCTTTTTCTAACACACTGCAGAGTGCTTCAACTACTACATGGTGGAGTAGAAGCTTCGATCTGAGTCTGGGTAATGTCTGAATGTCAGCACTGAGGATTAAAACAGTTCACATTTTAAAAGGATGACACTGTTACAGGGATTAAGATGGACATACCAATTTAAATCACTTCACTACCATAGAGACAGGCAAAGAAGAGAATAAGATTCACAGCTGATTATTTTTACTTCAACTCTATTGAAAGAAACAGTTTCAGAAGCTGATGAGGGGAAAAATAAATATTTAACATTTTTAAGCATGAAAATCCCTCTGTTAAAGGGATCTTTCAGAAAATAAGCCTGACTTCCATTTTTTATGACAGCAGAGAAATCATAATGAGAATGTTTATGCTAAAAGTTTAGGATCATGGAATAGATATTCAAATACTTCAGCTCTAGCAGTTTAATATCAACACTTTCTCTCTACATCTGTAGATACTTGCCATGATAAACAAATCTCAACCTCTTAAAGGAAAATTTTAGAGGACACAATTGTATCTGATTTTCAAAGATCTGTATAAAATGTGTCATCATTCAACTCAGAGTATCAGCAGTCTTAAACACACAGTTCACAGCAGACAAGCTCATAAGCTCCAACACAAGTGTTCCCACACTGATCCCATAATCCTACTACTTATCACTGTCATACTGGCAATTCAACCCTTTGCCGTGCAGGAGGGAACAGCTCTGTTCCATAAACCAAAGAATCCTGAGTTAAACAAGCAGTAGGGCTGCGCAGAGCTCCCAGCCTCTGCTCTCCTGCAGAACTCTTGAGTTTTGAGGCCCTGGGGCTCTCAGAGCCCCCAGCCCAGCTGGCACTGCAGAGCTCCAGCAAACACAGGCAGTGTGTATGGTAAAGAACAATGAAAGGGGTTCTCCTTGCCCAAGACAGAATAACTCAACTTTCAGTTTAGAAAAAACACTAGGAAACAACTTCAATGTCCCCTCTTCTTCTGTCAGATCTGTCACCAGTTATATTTTCCCATTACAAATGAAAGAAGAACAAAAGAATTAGCCTGAAATCCAAAATGTACAAAATCAACTATTTCAGACAGGAAAAATAAACTACAAAATATACATTGTCTGATAGGCTGGATTATGAGCATAGTTCTGACCACTGCCTTCCCCTTTCATCTCTCACAAAAAAAAAGTTACAGAATATCTTCCACACAGGGATTAATATCTGTAAAAAACTGCAGGCTAGTGGGTGTGAGAGAAAGAGAAAGTACAAAATCGTGTGTGGCATTGAGGACATGCCAAGATAAGAAGTCCTAAATGGGGACAATACTGTGAGTCAGGATGGCTGAGTCTTTCAGAAGCACAGGACCAGGAGATTCTACAACTGTTCTCAGGCAGTAAACAGCAAACAATCTCCTAACACTGCTTAATCCACTGTGAAGTTCACTTCAACCTTGAGGACCCAGATGAAAATGAAAAATCTGAAATTCTGCCACCATGCTTAACAATTGCTCTGCAAGACCGTAAGTACAATTATCCGTCCCTGTGGGAAACGTTTCTGGCACGAAGAACTGCGTGGCCAGCACTGCCCTGCATAAGCCCAAAGACAAAGGTCACACCAGAACACATGATGGATCAGCAGGGCTGGAGGGTCTGGAGACACCAGTGTCCAGGACAGCACTGATTAACTATTACTTCCTTGAGACAAGAGCTTAGGGACACTGAACTCGTGGTTGGTCTGAACTAATGCAGGATTGGGCTGCTAATCATTTCTTGCACTTGAAGCATTACATGTGCAGCAATTATCACATTAATTTGGAGATATCGGTGGTTTTGATAATTTTCTTATGTTAATATAGAAATCATTTTATTCAAACAACCTGCTTTAAAATTTGCACATCTGGACTTCAGCACTGGGTAAGTGCACCAGTTTTAAAAAGTGGAAAAAAGAACACAAACCATCAAACACGGCTCGTTTCCTATTTTATATTTAGCTGTACTGCTAGATTGAAGCCAGTAGGAAAGGAAAACACTTTTCTTGTTCTATCATTACAGTTTTTTAATCAAACAGTCCCTCTACAATACATCTGTAGTCAGCTACTACCTACAGTAGCTAAAATCTACAATGCCAGAATGCCTGCAAGCATTTTTCCCATGAATTATGAACCATGACTTACCAAAAACAGCTTACGAGAGACTGTGGAACATGCTAGATTTGTGTCTAGGAAAATTCTCAGAAGCTGACAAGAACATATGTATGTAGACACATATATTATGTTACAGGTTCTAAAAGCTTTGAGACCATTTCCATAAGTTTTGTCAGCTGCAAATTTTCATTTGCCTAATATTTCCTAGTTTCTTTGATATGTTAGCATGCCACATTTCACCATTAGTTGTAGTAATCAACATTTCAAAAATAAAAACTAGTAAAAATCTCAAGAGCTGTTCTCCAAAGATATACAAAATCTTTTGTTCAAGAAGTGTAAAACAGCAATACTCTCTCTGAAGAAAAATATCTCTTCAAATATATATTAATTGAATGTTATTACCTCGCTCCAGGCGTTAAATAGGGAGAGCTCACTGACTTGTTTGTTTAGTCCTATGAGTTGGCTGGATCTCCTCTCTTCTTTTACTCCAGAACATTTCAAATCTCTACAAAATACTACATGTAAGAGCTCCCCTCAAAAGTATTTTAATTTTGACACTAATTTTCAGTCAGTACACTGAGGCAGAGAGTGCAGTCATAACCTGTCATGAAAGGCTTTTCTTCTACCAGTCCTAGCCCTGCTGAGACAGAAACATGCATAACAAAGATCATCTTGTTTGATCAAAAACCTAAAGAGACAAAAGACAATTCAAAAGGTAGCGGGGAAGAACAGAGCAAGTCACACAAGTACAGCCATTCCAGACGAAACATCAGGGCAGCACTCGTGGGATCAATGGGAACACTTAGAGATGTCTGAGTAGTTGCTGGCAGAAGACAGCTGAGCACACTACCCCTAAAACCCCAGCACCTGCAGCACATATTTCATTTACCTTTCAGAACAGCAGCTTGTCTGTCCCTGAGCAGCCTGTTTGATTTAGTATTTCCTTGCAGCAGACTGGAAACACATCCTTCTTTTCAAATATTTCAGTCATGATCACTTAACCAGATCATAAATTGATTGGTTTACTCTTCCATTTCAAAATGAAAACTTGAAGAGGTTATATTTTAATTTCTAGTGGCAATATTCAGAGTGATGCGAAAAATTCATGGAAACTGGATTCATCCAAAACTGGAATGAATTTAAAACCAAAAGGAACAAAAGAGATAGAGACAGACTTTAATAAATTTGCATTCAAGTACAAATTTTCACCCTGTTAGGTCCATCAAAGAACTCTCCAGAGCAGAAGAGATTAAAAGGTATGTTTAAAAGGCTAAGATACAGTAAAGTACACTTACCTCAGGGTCCTAAGTTTAAGTGTACTTTACTGTACTTGTGAAAATCATCCATTTTCCCTCACAATAAGGCAAGGAAGATCCAAGCAGATGGACAATTTAAAAGATGTAAAAGATTTTGTCAATCAACTCTAAAATTAATTTTTAAGTAAGTTCAAAACAATCATTCCATCATTTATCAGAAGGCAACAATTTAACAACTCCATCATGCAGCTTTGAGTCAACATTTCTTTCTGTACAAACTAGCAAGTCAGCACAGAACATCTATCACTTCAAAGCCATCACTTGCCTTCTAAAAGGGAATTTAAATAAAAATAAAAATCATAGCTGTGGTTTGACAAGTTCAGACTGCTAAATCTGGGGAAAAAAGGAAGAGATACCAAAAGATGTTACATTCTAACTAGGAGCAAGTTGAATGTATTTAATATTTTAGCATAAAAATCACCACTGCCTTACTGCAGCTGTCAGACAGGTTCAGGGATTAATGTGCCCTGTGTTAATCTCGTGCTAAGGATACTCATGATTCAAAGCAACACTGCTGGCAGAGCATTAAGAAATACTACAGTAAAAGTAGTTTCTGTGTTACATAAACCAGACTCTGGAACACAAAGAGCTGCCTGTCCCTGCTTCCCTGTTCTACCCAGGGATGGAAGTGTAGCAAGCTGAACAGCTTCCATCCTCTGCAGTCTAACGTATTGTAAATGATATAAGTTCATTGGGACATTCTAGACTAGTCTCCCCTTGTACAGGCTTAGTTTGTTTACTCAGCAAACCTATATTCACCTTCTTTCCTTTTAGAGTCTTAGGTGAAAGATTTCTAGACTTCTCATAGTTTAGGACTAATTATTAACATATGACTCAGGTTTTTCTATGAGTGCATTAGAATTAGCTATCACACCTTAGGAATTAGTATTTCAGAGGTCACTGAGGTTACTTTTCCTTTTTCTCTAACTACTGTCTGCACCTAGTAGTGGGTTACTTCATTCCCCATTCTTAAATCAGTGCTTAAACAAAACCTGACAATTAAAAACATATCTGAGGTAAAGGAACAAAGAGGCTGAATTTTAAAAAATAAATTCGTAAGTCAAATATCTTAAGAAAATTTAATTTACACTGAATTTAGATTAACTTGCATCTCCATCTGTCAGTGACACATGAGTTCACAAGAAGATTCTCTCGTGCATATTCACTTTTGTTACTTTTCCCCTGAGCAGGATGTTTTGTATCCATTCCCTACAGAAGCAAAATCATCATAGAGAAGTCCTGCTCTACTCTGCCTCAAGTCACCATCACCTTTTTTTCTCATCACAGTTCAAAATTCTTCATTTTGTAGGATTTTACAACAGAAATTTGTAAAAACACAAGATGGTAAGTAACTAATAGCCTTACTTCAGCCAACTTTTACCAACAGAACAGTAACACAATCCATAAAAAGCTAAGACATACAACATTGTATTCCTGATAATTTAAGTTGGCATTTCCACTAACCAACAAAGTATTACAATACAAACCATTAAATTTATTTGACATTAATTACTTGGCTATCTGAATAAACATAGACCCTCACCACATCAATCTAAAGCCCTGAGGAAGTGCCACCAGAAACAGGAGTCCCATTGCACTCTGCAGGTTTCAAATTCGTGGCACAGGACTTGTTCCTGGTGAACACTGACACGGTTCAAGTTGCTGCAGGGGATGTGGCTGGTGCAATCATCTGTGACTGGGAGCATCAACACTTACAGCAGGGCAAGGAGACAGCAAACAAGGGCTTCTTAGACAAGAAATCATGAGATGAAAGACATCCCAGTCCCTGGAATCAATAAGGTGTCCAGTGTGGGTACTGCTGCTGTTTTCATTCAGCACTGCACTGAAATTCCTAATGGCCTCAGGCAGCTACTCCTGAAACATCAGTTCAAGTTACCAGCAAACAACCTACACGGAATGGTGTGTGGAAGTGCCAAATAGGATAAAAAAGGCATCCTAAAAGTATATTACAGCCAGCAGCAATACATCATAACACTGGATAGCATACTGAAAAAATTATTAATAGCTCTGTTCTAAAAAAAAAAAAAAAAGATCTAAACAGAAGAAAAAAGAAACAAAATATATTGGCCTTTATCTCCCTAGTAAGTTGCTCAAACTACATAAGTCACACTTCGAATGATAATTGCTTTAAATCTGTGATGATCTCATCAAAACAAACCAATATCTGGTTACCTAATCATTCATCTAGTGGCCTTTAGATGATAACACTCAGTGTAAATATTTGGGGTCAGAGAAAGTTAAGCTTTTTCATCCACAGTTTCCAATCATGCAGTTCCTGCTCCTGTTTAGAGAGCAAGATATCCCTTGTCAGCTCCACACTTTTTATATTCTTTTCTCCTAAGAATATTCAGAATAAATGAGAGAATTATCTAAGAATGCATTACAGCCTCAAGCACAGCAGTATTTCCAAGTTCTAGCAACTTCAAAACAAAGGCTTAACCAAGAGCTTTAGACTGCAATTCCTCAACTAGAACATTCACCAGCACCATGACATGTTCCTGTAGTCCCTGTCACCTGGACTAAAGCTTAGGATAAAGCACCACTGGCCAAATCTTGTTTAAATGAAAAAGACGTCCTCAAACAAAGAAAACTGAATCACGGCCTTAGGACACATTTGCTAAATTTTTTAATACTAAATAAAAAATTACTCTTATTTCTGACTAAGAATCCCTGCCTTGCCTCATACTACTATTTCCCCCTTTCTCTACTATATGCTGCAACTGACTAAAAATAAACAGAATGGTGAAACAAATTATATACAGTGTTAAAACTATCACAGAAAAACTTTTCCTCAGTCCTATATGTAATTATGTAATTATTACATTAACGGCAGTATCAGTAAAAGCCTCTAAGCTCCAGTTGACTGTTTTTTAAATACAACAAAATCATCGCTAAAAACTAAATTGTAAAATTGAGAAAAAAACCTGACAGTTCTGGGAACCAGGGGCAGATTAAGCTATCCAAGCATGTCCTGGTGTTCTGAAGGCCAGACCAATGGTTCTGGAGCACGGCAGACTTGGGATAAAGGAACTGATGGATTGTCTCCTGAGCTGTCACTTCCTATCTGTGTCCCTGAGGCTGCTATCATCTTCCTGGAAGGAAAATGCACTCTTCTGCAAGAAATGAGGCTTGCCACCGAGAAACACTGGTGCTTTCAGTGCTTTAATTCTTCATTATCTGCCCTTTTTCACTACACACCAGCATGAATTTCCTCTCTAGCCATCAGCTGTAAGGGAAAGCATCACAAGTTAACTTGCAGCTGTAAAAAGAAAGACTTCTGTTCAAAGACTTACATTTTGAAAAATGTATATATATTCATAGGAAATTTTGTCCCTTTAATTCAAGGTTTTGAAGAGACAGAATATAAAAAAAATGGACACAACTTAACTGGTTCTTCCAAATATTACAAAGCATTTAGGAACTGTGTGCGCAAATCAAAAGACAAAAAAAAAGGAGGAAGCAAGTAATTAATTAGATATATTTTGGGGCATATTCCCAAATGATGCAGAATTCAGTCAAGCTATGTTTATTATGTAAGTTCTGAAAACAGCCCATTGTTTCCAAAAAACAGGAACCTCTTTTGCAGAGGACAGGAAGGATCCAGGTCTCTAAAGAAGCCAGAACTTGAAATAATGAACACAGGATTTAGTATTTACTGAACTGCAGATGCACCTAGCACTGGTTTTATTAATGCAAACATCAGACCAGGATCACTGGATGAAACCGATACTTCTTTCCACCTATTGTTTCACCTTTAAGTTTACTTCTCTTTGCCTAAAAAGATCACCAAAGCAATCATCCAGCAGAACAGGTGTTTCCTAAAACCACATTTTCTTTATTTCAAACAAATGTCAGTCCTTAACTGGCTGAAGTGCAATAATTCACTAAAGAACTGGAAGAGAATTACAACTGAGCAATTGAGAATTTACCACTGAGAAATTATTCTTACAAAACTCTTTCTAAAAATGAAATAAAATTACAAAATTTATTTTAAAATTGGTATTAAATCAGCATTCTGGAAGAAGGCCTAGACAAACTAAAGTCAAGTTCAAAATCTACAACAGTTTAAAAGAAGGACTACTGTACCTATCATTTTAGGATTAGACTACAGTCGTGTTTCTGCCACTTCCTTAAACAAGGTTTCAACAAACTTATACACACACAGTTTAAACTTCTACAGACTGGTCAGTCACAGCCTACAGTGTTTAAAACTGAAGATCTTTTTAAAAAGAAAAACATTATAATAATCACATAATCATTAAGGTTGGAAAGGACCTTTTGAGATCACTTCACCCTACCAGTGTTACCTACAACCTCTGCTTTAGATGGCTTTTTCCTTACTTTTTTTTTTTTTTTGTTACAAATTTCTCTTTTGCAATACAGACTAATTTTAGCTCTGGCTCCTGTCTACACTTAATCTTAATTGCCTGTTAACTCCAGCTGGGTGTCTTCAGGACATCAAGAGACACCTGTGTTTACTCATTTGCATTAAGTTATCTTGATTGTCAAGAGCAGGTTGCAAAATATGTGTGTCAAACTACAAACTGGGGGTACAGGAACAAATAATGGAGAACCAGTTTTTGATATAAATTCTAACTGCTCCTTCACTAAATGTGAAATGAAGAACTGCTACATGAACACAAAGGTCTTGATCGAAAAGTAAAAAAAAACAACTTAGTTTAATGAATACAGAACAGATAAAGAAAATCTGTTTGAAATCATTGGGTTTGACATTGCAAGACATTAAATTTTCCTTTCACATCACTAAAGCAATGCTCATAGAGAGACACAGCACTTATGTACACTTCTCAACAAGCACACTGGCTTCTGATAAAAGTCTCCTTCACAAAGCTTGTAAAGAAATCAATAGTGCTGTATTTGGCTCTCGAGGGAATCCTCCCTCTCACACTGTTCAATCAGAAACTTCAAAGACTTCCTTCACATAGTCAATTCCAGTAACACAATGATGTGTCCTAAAATACTAGAAAGGATTAACATCTTGAAAAATATAACACCTAGTTCCTTAAACATAAGCTGATTTTGGTTTCCTGCTATGGAAAGGCAACGATGTTTTGAACAGCCTAGGGATTTAATGTTTCCCTTTTATGCCAGGTCTGCACCCGCATTGGCCCAATCACATCCCCAGTCCTAAAAGAAGAGTGGTTTGTGGCTTGGTTTTGTTTTCTTTTTTAACAGAGGTATTCAAATAATTTTCACAAAGACCATTTTTTATGTAAAGAAAGTTCAATATGAATTCCTTCACAGACTTCTCCCCTTGCTGCACCACACACTAACTACACACCATGCTCCACAAACAAGCCCCAACCCCATCCCACAGCTGCCAGAAAAACGACACCAGCTTCCATTCCCCTTTCTTACAAAATACATATAATTTTTTAAGACTTGAAGGATTTCTCTCTCAGCGATGCTGCACTCAGGACACTGGTGAAGAAACACCCTTCTTCCTCTAAAAGCTATGCAAGAAGCCAAAACCCAGAACAGGAAATGAGTACCACTGCTTCTAGGTAATTCAACCAGATGACAGGACGGCAACAAATTCTGGGAAGCTGATTAACCACGAGACCTGTTGAGGCAGTTAAATACATTCACTTGATCAACACTTCATCCTTGCAGTGACACATCTAAACTAGTTTATGAAAAGACTTGAACACAGGTTGGCATGATAGGCAGAAATTAGGTGCACCGGGTCAAAACAGACTCACTTGTAAAACTCAGTAGCCATTACATTACACAGTTTTGTCTGCCCAAATGCACACACATCTAACTTCCATTTTACTTTGATCTCATTTCAGTCTTAGGTCCTTTAAGAGCAGGACTTTTGCTTTTATGCAAAGAAAATCTAAAGGATAATTTTCAGTTCCAAGTATTTTTGGCTCAGAGCCCAGTCTTTGTTGCTGAGGTGAAACAGCCTCAGCTGAAGAAAATGAAAACAGAAGTAGAGTGAAAGAAGAGACCTTTACCAACAACTACTGTTGGCTTCCCTTTGAAGTGATCTTGATTCTTGCAGCATGTTTCATCTCTTCACCTTCTACTTTGTTCCTTCTATTATTTAGACACAGCAGCAGGATTATGTACAAACTGCTGCAAGAACAGAAGTGAAGGACAAACTATATTTTCATGTATTTCATCTTACAAATCTGTTACCCTCAGCAAATTCAGGCTAGAAAAACAATGTTTTCAAGATTCCAACTATGTATTACTTGTCTGCTGGTGGAGATCATTGACTTTGTATCTAATCCTTTTTCTCTGCTGAAAGACGTTGATTTTGCCATTATTCTCTTTCTCTATATTAAGCCCAGGCCTACTTATAATACATCTTTTTGAGGATGAAGGGGCAGGACTTCTACATTTTGCTGATATGCCCACCTTCGCAATTTCATAAATGCTGGAACACCATTTCTAATGAGTAATTAACATAGGATTATTTTTAGAAAAACTTCACAATTAGTCAAAAAGAGATTCAGAAATGGCAATGCCTGACTACAAAGCTTAAGTCTCCATCTCCCTTTCAGGGGCCATTGTTGAAAGAGGTGAACAGAACTAGCTCCCCCAGCTTTGTGTAAGCATTTAGCTGAAAACTTATCGTTAACATCATAACATAAAGGCAACTAGGCTTTCAAATCCAACTGTTAATATATCCTCACCTCTTTTCCAGAGAATTAACAGAAACATTTCTCAGTTAATTTGAGTATTGCCTAGAAGTGGAATGTAACTGTACTATTTTATTTTAATTATTTCTACATAGTTCTTGCATAACTTCACTCCCAATACTGACTGACTGATCACACAGCAATCCTTATCGCTTCACAAGATAGTAGTGGTGTAAACTACTGAGCAAACACGGCATCACGGCCTAGGAATTTACATAACCTACTAATTAATTTCTGGAACTGTAAATTAATTGCTGTAAAGGTCTTGAATATTGCTGTTGCAGCTTGTTTCCCCACCCACCCTTGAAATAAAACCCAGCTCCCTCAAACCACTGGTACAACCAGAAAGGATGTTTCCCTTCCTTTTAGGAAATGCTCTCCAGGTGTGAATCCAAGAACTGCCTTGATGTGATTCAGCCCAGATAACCTCACATGCTGCAATGGGAGACCCAGAATAGCACTGATTTGATTTTCATCTTAGACAGACATTGCTATCATGGCAAGTTTCATGAAAGCCTTTTTGATACTCTTCGATTAATTCTTGACCTTAAATTTTTTAAGCTATTCAGTGTTGAGGGTACAAAATTAGCAAAATAATAATATTTTTGACATCTCCCACACTCCTTACCAAGCTCAGTGAAACTGATAGTTAAGTACATGCATAGTACTATTAACAAAGACAACTTATAAGCTTTAGATAGCCCCGTTCAATAATTGTTTGTCTATGTATAATTATTTTGAAATCTACACACACTGCACATTATTACACATCAACAACCATGCCACAAGTCATTAAATGACATAGTTTATCCACACATATTAGGCCACAACAGTTTGTTCACCCCATGTATGAGAAACAGGTAACACCTGTTTCTATACTGTTCAGCCTCTAAAATTAGAAAGGTAAACCAACATTATCTGCACAATGAGTAATTTGTTTCTCCAACACCTTCACAAAATACAATCACACCCCCAGAAGTGACTTGCTTGAAAAAGTTGCACATAAATTACATAGCTGGTTTTGCATTAATCTTGTTTTCATTAGATTTGGTGCAAACTTTAGCACTGATGTCAGTGAAAACAGCACCTTCTATTCTTGAAGCAAAGATCAGGCAAAGGCAAGTGATGAGAAAGCCTTAATTATTCACACTTTCAACCAGAGATTTGGACACTAGTTATAGCTACAATTTCACCTTTTCATCTGACTTGGGTTTTTTGATAGATTTCAATTCAACTGACTAAAAAGCCAAGTTTTAAAATATTTATACCAATTCTTGGCATTTGTAATTTTGCTAGGCACTTTTGGTCCACAAACCGACTACGGGAAAAAAAACCAAAACCAACTGTTTTGCAAGTACACCACAAAAGCAAACTTCCAGGTGACCCTGCACAAGCCTTACCTGCATCATGGTGACCACGTGGCAGGGATTCAGGAGGTAAATGACAGTCCTGGTGGCAAACTTGAACCCCACTTCCAGCCCAAAGACGAGGCAGAGCAGCACCAGCAGCACGTTCTTGCCCAGGCTCTCCTGCTTAGTCTGGGGTTGCTGCAGCAGATTCTCCAGCTCCCGGACAGGCAGCTGTCTGAGCTTCCACAGGGACACGAGGATCTCCACGATGCCCACAGTGAGGAAGACCAAACTCTCCAGCAAGCGCTGCTGGCCGGAGAGAAAGGCGGCGCATTCCGGCCCTCCATTGCCTGCGAAGCTTGGGTCCACCCCGCCATACATCCAATCCAGGAGGTTGTGGAGGCTGTAGCGACACATGGCGGGACGGTGCCTCTTCTCCAGGAACAGGTAGGAGCAAGACGGAATCAAAGCCAAAATGCTGCCGGGCTGACGAAGCATGAAACGCCCAGACGCTCCCGCTGCAGCCCTTCAGTGCCAGGCTCCGGGAGAAGCAGGCAGCTCCGCTCGGGGCACGGGCAGTTCTGCACTTCCCTTCCGCTGCCCAGAGGAGTCCCGCGCGCATCAGCCTGAGGGGAGGCAGAGGCCTCAGCTGCACGGAGCCCGCTAACTCCAGACCCCCCACCCCGGGACCCTCCTCTCCCCACCCGGCTCTGCCGCCCACCGCTCTCCCTTTCCTGCCCGTCCTGAGCTGCCCTTACCGCCGGCCAGCGCTGGGTCCGGCCCCCTCAGCCCGCCCCGCTGCCCTCCGCAGCCCCCGCCCGCGCATCCCCCGCATCCCCGGGCGCGGGCGCGGTACCTCCGCGGGCGGGCGGGTGTCAGGGAGCGGCAGGCCCGGCGCCCCCGGCCATGGCGCCAGCCCCGGCGAGGGACGGGAAGGAGGAAGCACCGCTCCGCTCAGTGGCAGCGCCGGCACGGCCGAGACTCCGGGCCCGAGCGAGCGGGCCGCTCCCCGCGGCTGGCCCGGCCCTTGCCCGGCGCCGTAGCATCACCCCACCGACGTGCCTGACTCACGCCGAAAAATGGACGGATCCCCCGAATTGGCTGCGCCCGGCCGCCCGCTCCTCCCTCCGGCACGGCTGTGCCCGCCTCTCTCCGCTCCCCACCGCCTCCCTTTGCTGCCGCGGCCGCTGCTCCCTCGGCGGTGCGCGCTCCCCATCCGCCGCTCCCTCCCGCCTGTTGCCGCGGATTTCGCCCGGCTGCCCCCCTTCCTCCTCTTTTTCCTCCTTATCGCAGCTGCCCGCGGTTCGCCCCCTCAGTGCCACCGGCCGGGAGGGCGGCAAGGACCGGGCACAGCTCTGCACGCCTGTCAGCGCGGTCCTGTTCGCCGACCCGATAGGCAGCGACCTTAACTCGATAAACGAGTTTTTCAAGTGCCATTGCAGCAGATATAGGTAGGTCTGGCGAGGAAGGGACAAACCTGCTCGGGGCTCCAGCCCAGCTCTGGTCTGGACATGGGCAGGTGCCTCCAGCCAGGTGTGCCCAGTGCCGCACACAGGTGCCTCCAGCCAGGTGTGCCCAGTGCCTTGCACAGAGTGCAGACCCCACTTGTCTTTGTGCTTAGACGATTTACTGCCACGACTGAGAGACTGAGCCCTGTGCAGCAGCGTCCAGGTTTGCTTCCTGATTTGTGACATTGTGAAAAGGTTGTATTGCAAATACGTTACTCTGTGTCTCAAAGGCAAAGGTCCGTGGAGATCCAGAGAGAAAGGGGATATTGTCAAGGTAATCAGAGCCAAGGACATCCCCTAAGAGCTGTCTCCTACAGATTTTATTTCATGTGACCTGCAACAGCACATCACTCTCCCCATCCTGATCATTACAGGGCTTCCTTTCTCCACAGGACAGCATTAGGACAGCACCATCACTGGCCAAACTGTTGAGCCTGATTAATTGAAAATAAAAGCTTAGTTCCACAAATAAGTTTGAAAAGACCAGTCAGATATCAATACTGGCTGAGTCAAAGTGATTTCTATATAGACATAGGGGCAGCAACACCTGGTCTGTAAAGCTGGAGGCAGTATGTCACTGTCATTCTGCTGTGGAAGAAATTACTCCCTTTTTGGGAAAGAAGGGGTCCCACCAGGCTTTTCCAAAATCTTCAAGGACTCTTTTCCATAATTTGAGCTTAATAAGAATTCTACAAAATGCTGGGGTTTCAGTCACTGCTCATTCATTAAAACACCTGTTGTTGATCTAAACCTGCAGCACAAAGTTCCGGCAAAAGCCTCTCCCATTAACTGGACACATACAACCCGCAACACACACCTGCTGCACTACACTGCTCCACAGCCTGAATACTCAAAACAAGCAGTTCAGCACTAACACCAATATTTGGCAGTTTTCTTCTTCTTCTGTTTCTAAGCCACAGGATTACTGCTCAAAAAGCACACAGTATTTTCTCTTGGGGTGTACCAATTGGATTACCTGCTGCCATGAACAACCTGGAACAGATCCATCTCCTTCCACTCCCTCAGTCACATACAAGAGGACAGCTACTACTGCTAGAAGCAATCTCAGGCAGTTTTATACCTTGTCTCTGCATTTCAGTCTCTCACCTTTGGCAGTGTCTGGGGTCTGTTTTCTCTGACTTCTTTCCTGAGCTTATCTTTGGTGAAGTGAAAAACCCTTTCCATTAGAACAGCAGTTCATTGTAAGGTGCTGATATTTCAGGTGTAGTGATTTCTTTAGGATATGGCCTACCCTCAAGAATATGAGGACTTGGTTGGGTGGTTTGGAGTTGTTGTGGTTTTTTTAGAGACTGCCAGTGAAGAATAACTGGCTGAACACATAAAAGTGGGCAGTATTTTGCTCACAAAAAAAAAGAGCATTTGCAAAATGACAGCTTGTTGTCCATTGAAGAGGAAGGAAAGACATCAGTTAAATAAAGACAGATGTCATGAAAGCTAAAGATTTAAGCAATCAGTAGTTAAGATCTCATAGGAGGGAAGTCTAAGAAAGGAGTTAAGAAAAGGAATTATGCTTTAGAAAATAATTCAAAGGGCCATTTATCCCAATTGTGAGTAGAACAGAAATAGCAGTAAGCTTAGCTTGGCCACATCATGAGGTCTCTATTGACCTTAAGCACATGAAAAAAATACAAAGGAAGATGGGTCAAATAACTAAGAATAAGAAAGAAATACTTTAAAAAGTATTGCTGCAAAACCACTGAACTGTCAAGAGCTACCAGATAAAAACTGCTCTTTACATATATTTGTACTAAGAAGGATATAGAGAAATTATTAACCCCCTATTCAACAGAGAAGAAAATCTATCAACAAATTATGAAGAAAGCTAAAGGGATTGGTGCCTCTGTTGTATTAGACTTACAAAAACGATCATGCACAAGCAGATAGTTGGCACTGGTGATGCTGAGAACAAAATCATCTCAGCCCAGAGCAGGTAAAGAACAGATAAGGAGCACTCAGATGAACCAAATGTTTTCAAACAGTTTGAGTCTAGTGAACACGATTGAAAGACAGTTGAAGAATTAAAAAGGTGAATGAGATGCTGGAAAAATAGAAGAGGCAACTGTAAATTGCTGTTATCAGAGAGGGGGTGGAGCCAGAGAAATACAGCTCAATTTAAGCGTTACTAACTTAAATTCATGAAAAAATCCTGGAACAAATAAACCTCACAAACTATTATTAGCACCTAGATGATAACCAGAGAACAACTTCAGTCAACATGGATCTGTCAAAAATAAATCACACCAGATAACTTGATTTTCTCCTCCAGTAGGGAACAGGCCTTATGGATAGGACAGAGCCTGTTGTCAGCTTGATTATGTTTATGACACTTACATGACATTTCCTTTAAAAAGTTAAAGAAATGCAGTCTGGATAAATGTATTACAAGGTCTGTACAAAACTGACTGCAAAGCAAGGAGTAGTTCATAGCAAGCAATAGTTCACTGACAAAAAGAAAGGATACATTGCTGGTTTTCTAGAGCCTGTCTTCAGTCTGGGTCTTTTTGTTATTAACAATGTAAATAATGGAACAGAGAAAATTCTTATTAATTTTGCAGGTGATGCAAAGCTGGGGGGAGTACACAGAATTACATTTCAAAATATTTTTGACCGTTCAGGAAACATTTAAAATAAATAATAACTTTAAAGTAAAAAATACAGAAGATGTTCAGTAATATCAAGTTGCATCATAGTTCAACACATTATACTGGTATAAATCATCTTTGCTTTCTCCACCCCTTGCTACTAATTTTCTGTCTCACTGACTTATGCCGGCATTAGTTTTTCTGGGGCTCTCTGGTTGAGTGTATGAGGAAGCTGATTAACTTTATAATTCCAGAGTTAGGTGTAACCTGGAGCACTTTGCTGATCTATTTGATCCTACTTTGGGTTGTGGCAATGGGTGAGGTGACCTGCTGATTTCTTGTCTTGCTGTGATTTTTCCACTCATTAGAAAGAAGGAACACAGTTGATATAAAATTTAATATCCTGGTACAACTGATACTTCTTTGCAACAACACAGTATGGATCATTCATGCTCAGACTTACAATGATCCAATATCCAAGACTTATATGATCCAATATAAATCCAAAAGATCTGGTTCTCTGATCTCGATCTGCTGGATGTCTTAGGCACAGTTCCTTCCTTCTCTCTGAGTTTCTTCAGTTTCTTTGAAAAGCACTCTGAAGTCTGTGAATAACAATTTAGTATTATTGACTGAATGCTAAGCAATTGCTCTTTTCTGTTTATTAACCATTTCTTCTCATCCTTTGTCTAAGGAAGTTAGGATCTTTTTAAGACCCAATGTAAACATACGTTTCTCCTGTGTCAATAGCAATGGTTCCCTAAAAGCAATAAATTCCTGCAACTAAAATGTTTGCACAAGAGCCTGAGGCTTGTTCTTGCACCTAGCATGAGATTTATTTTTCCGTCAGTGGCTTCTTTAAATATAAAAATGTTGCAATCTAATGTTAATCCATGAAGAAATGCCAGGCCCTGGGCATACCAGGAGTCCTTTACCACCCAGAGCCCCAGTCCTCCCCCAGGCTGGGCTTTAGGCAGACTCTGTCCTCAGCTCTGGCCTTTGCTGTTCCTGACTTGTTGACTGGGCTTCCTGGACTGACCTCGGACCTGGCTTGTCCCCCCTCATTTTCCTAATGATCACTGGACTCTTATAGACCCTGTCACCATTACAGCCCTGTTCTCCTGGCCTGGCTGGATGCTCTGGGATGAGCCCTTTTTCCAGTCAGTGCCCCTGCATGGGCACTGGCTCCTCATCACTGCCTCCGTGGTGCAGCCCCACTCTTGCTGCTCCCTGAAATTTAAAGGCAGCTTATGCTCTCTCTGGAAAATAAAACTCTGCATCTTGTCTCTCCCTAATGTATCATTTGCAAATTCCATCTTAAGTGAGTCTGAAAGTAAAGGCAAGGCCTGAAATCTTGCATGCAGTAGATATCATCAACAAGCATCACAAGTTGGACTTCAAAGCAGAAGGACTAAAAGACCTTAATTCCTATTTAAAAGAGCATTTAAGCACATGCTTAGCTTAAGCCTGTCCTCAAATACTTTGAATTTAATTGTATAGATTGAGACCTTTCCTCAGCACCAAGCTCTGCTGCTGTATTTTAGAAATGTGATTGTACACATCAGTATGTAGTTACACCTGTAGGTGTACTAGACACTTTATGCCCTTGTATAGGAGGTGTTACAAAAAAAACCAAAACAACAAAAACCCACAAGCTAAATGAGCAACGAGGCAAATTATATTTTAAGTTCTGCAATGTTTCTGATGAATAACAATATTCACAGGTCTTCCTTGCTTGTAATTTTTTGTTTTATGAAGAACAGTACTGGGCACAGAGTTGCAGTCTGAAAATGCTTTGAGCAGTCAAAATGAGACTTAGAACAGCCTCTGGGCAGCACTTGCAGACTATGGGCATGGATATATTCAAGTCATGTATACAGAAAGCAACAACACTTGTAAACCAGAAGGGCTGTTTCTGTACAAAACAGAAGTTACAGTCTCTTTGGCTTCCTACTTACAGCCTACCTCTTTTCACTTTTCACTTGGTCTTCTTGCTTCATTCCTTGTAGCCCAGGAATTAAATCAACTGTACTTTCCCTTCACAAATTAGGACAATTGCTCCCCTACTGAGGTTGAATCTTCAGAAGTCTATACATGTACATCCTTCCTCTGACCTTATTTTCAATGTGGTTTTTTGTTGTTAGGATGGCTTTGACACCCCAGGCTGAGTTCTACTAACTCCTGAAGTGCTTTTATAGTCTTAAGAAAATTCTTCTCACTTTATCCACTTTTCAGAAAGTAATCAAACCCAGGATCACTTGTGAAAGCAGTGGGACCAAAAGCAATGCTTTATTGGCTGTGTCAAGGGCTGATTACTTGCTTTGAACGTGGGAAACAGACTATGACTGTCTGCTGGCAGTC
The DNA here is from genome assembly GCF_000738735.6 of Corvus cornix cornix. Taxonomy (NCBI): domain Eukaryota; kingdom Metazoa; phylum Chordata; class Aves; order Passeriformes; family Corvidae; genus Corvus; species Corvus cornix. The sequence goes on along the minus strand of NC_047058.1, from coordinate 12,443,576 downwards.
AAACACTTGCTGCTGGCTGCCCTCCTCATAGTGAAGCTGTAGCTGGTATAGATCCATGTCAGGAGCATATAATGCACGTTTAGATGTGACATCAAACATTCCTACCTTGCTGCAGATGTGAGATACTGGGTAAGTGCTCTCCCAGCCTTGAGGGGCACTCTGAGAGGTGTCTCTGCCCCAGGGAGATCATCACCACGAGCTGCCACACAGGACACCTCAGTGGTCTGAGGGGCTGCAATACTTACAGCAGGCCACTCCCTACAGGGTGGCTTTGTTGGTTCTAATTTTTTCTGTTTTGTTGGTTTTTTTCTTCTTGCTACAAATCTAGGTTCATAGAGATTCTTCCATCAGTTATTCTGACTTCTTTCTATTGAATCAGTTGCTCACATGCATTTTTTATGAATTTAAAGAAAGGCTTGTGGTAGTGTAATTGCTGATTTCCTCTCAAGGAATTTTCTTGAGAGAAAGATGAAAGGCCGTTGCATTTATCATATCTCTCCCCGTCAGCTAATTTAGCTAGAACATATGCTAGACAATACCAAAAAATAAGTAAATGTCAACTAGAAACATTCAAAATAGAAGTTTAAAAAGCGTATCACATTGTCATATTTTTTTAACCTGATGGACTGAAAATAATATAAAGCACCAACAGAAACTTGCTAGATGACAACTGCATGAACCAGCTTCTCACTGATTCACATTTCTGTCACGTTTGCACTATTTGACTTAGTTTTTCCCGTACATAAAATGCTGCCGTATTAATAGACACAAAAACCGGGTGATGGTAAAATCAGGGGAAACTACAGAACTACCATGAATGAGCAAAGTTTGCCCTGAGACAATCATAGTTGACAGTTTATCTGCACACTGATTACTTTGCTTGTGTTGAAATTATGACATCAAACAGTACAGTCAGTCTGCAATATGGGTGGAGGAGGAAACTGAAAAATGGGAGTATTTCTTTGTAGTTTCATATACTGAGTAAACACATTCTCTGAAGTTGTTTAGAGCTTGGGGAAAAATATTTTTGTTGAGTGTGGAAAAAATGGATCTGCTAAAAAACACATGAGTTCTTAAGAAAATTAAAGTTTCCATCCAGATGTTCTCCTTAAATTTGAAGTATTTTGAGAACTAACAAAAAGATGACTGCTCTTTTCACACATCAGCAACCAAACATTTATGCCTCAGAGCACTCCCTTTTGTGTTTGTGTCCTGTGTTGTTTAGCCATTCTTCAGTTTTCAAGGTATTTGCTTTGTTTCATGTCCAGTACTAGCCCCATATTATTGCTAAGTATAATAAAAGGCATTTTACAAAGAACCATCCAAACTCTTTCTCTTGGAAGCTGAGCCTTAACAGCACTTTTCTCAGTCTCTAATTGTTTGTTGAGTTGATTTAAGCTGTGACTGGTATATGTAGGAGGCACACTCTACATCTACATAGATATGCAGAGAGAAGAACGTGTGCTTTCTATTTTTGTTCTGTTTTGCTATAGTTTATTGAGCACACTGACATCCATGATGACTTACTGAAAACCCTTTTGGCTACAACTGAGTTCTTAGTTTTAAAACTAAGAATTAACTTCAGATGATGAGACACTGTCACTGCTTGTGAACCTCAACCTGAGAGATTCAGAACACTGTGTCATCCCTAACCTTCTGTGTGGAATTTGACTTTGTTATTAATACCACAGTGACATTTGGTGTTCAAAGTCAGGGGACTGCTATATTTAACATAATGTAAAACAAATGTAATGCCAGTCTCAGAAACAACACAAAAGGTGGGAAGGAGAACTATGACATGATGTAATCTCTGGTTAATTAAGTTGTATGGAATTTGTGTCATTTCATTCTATCATGGAATATTATGTGATCAGGTCTATTATGTCGTATAATTGTGTTATCACTGTGTATTTTTATGTCTTGTGATATTTGGGAAGGAGGTGTTGGATCACCTCAGTGATCAAGCAGTGTCCATTTTCCACAAAGATTTCTGAGCCAAACCTGGGTTCTGTTAGACCCTCCCATCATTTATTAGCATGCACAGATATCAGTCACACATTTGAACATTTCTGTGAACATAACCCATGAAATTAGATGCTTTAAAATACCAAAAGGCTGCTCTTATACCTTTGTATGGCAAGGTTTTGGTAGCCGAGGGGGCTACAGGGGTGGTTTCTGAAGCTGCCAGAAGCTTCCCTGATGTCCAACAGAGCCAAGGCTGGCTGGCTCCAGCACAGACCTGCTGCTGGACAAGGCTGTGCCCAGCAGCAACGGAGACAACAGCTCTGGGATAACAGATTTCAGAAGGGGAAATAACCCCCGTGCAACTGCAGTGGAAGAAAGGAGTGAGAATATGTGAGAGAAACAGCTGCAGACACCAAGGTCAGTGAAGAAGGAGGTGCTGGAGCAGAAATTCCCCTGCAGCCCGTGGTAAGGACCATGGTGAGGCATGTCCTAGTGTGTCTTAATGAGTTATTGCAGAAAAAATGAGTATACTGGCATGTTTTCTGTGCAAGCTACTGCATTTCACGAAGAGTAGGAGCCTCACACGGGATACAGGTCATGTTTAAGTGCTTTGTGATAGAAGGTTTATTTAACCATTTCGTTGAACAGCCTGGGAGGAGCCGCGAGCCCTCTGGTGGTTGGTCACCCCCTGAAATTCTCATTCCAACGCTAACTAATAAAATAACCCCCACACACACACTTTACTTTCAGTAGCAGTACAAGTTTTGTTGTATTACCCCTTGAGAATGTTGCTATGACTACTTTTCTACACAGAGGAAATGAAATAGTAACAATTACTATTATTAATCTGGCTGAGAGAGTTGGGACCGTTCAGGCTGAAGAAGAGAAGGCTCCAGGGAGGCCTTAGAGCACCTTTCAATGCCTAAAGGTGCTCCAAGAGAGGTGGAGAGGGAGTTTTGACAAGGGCATGGAGTGACAGGACAAGGAAGAAGGGCTTTAAATTGATAAAGCACTGGTTTAGATTAGATATTAGGTAGAAATTCTTCCTGTGAGGATGGAGCAGTCTGGTCTAGTGGAAGGAGTAAGATTCCAACCCTGGCCATTCTATGATTCTATGTTTCTATTATTCTATGAATTGAACTAGTTTTATTCTAACAATACATGCTGCACCTGAATGAGACACAATACTCTTCTGTAAGGGAGATTTATTTTAAATTCCAAGAATACGTGCCTCTTTCTGCAAAAGGGATGATGGCCATGTGGTCACTGAGAGCTTGGCAGGAGCCTAGGCACACAAAGTATTTTGATAGAACAGAGGTTGGGAAAAGGTGTCAGCATTTGCAGGAAGGAAGGCAGGAATTCTGTTCTTATGTTAGAGCTGAAAGAGTGAAATAGGTTTTGTAGTTCTCAGATGAGATGGGTAGAAAGGAACTAGCTCTAAACTGCAGCAATCACTGGACTGAAATTTACTGATCAATAACTTGAACTAAGTTTTCTTGAAATATGTAAGGATTGCATTTTTTGTAAAGGAGGTGGTGCTTAAATATAAGGGGTGCAGGGGGGGCTGTATTATTTGCTGAGGCCAATGTAGTGCAGTGTTTGAAGGAAATAAGAAAATGTGCATCTCGTGCAGATTTAATATCTCAGCTTATGTTCTCATCTTGGTATCCAGATGAATCATGTAGTCATTGGCTCCTTTATTCATCCCACATCAGTGGATGGTTGCTAACAGTTTCCAGTAATAGAACAGGGGGTGCAAACATTTTTCAGGTCTGTGATTTACAGATAGCTCAGCCCCTCTTAGACTTTTTCATAAATCTTGAAAATATTTACCACAGAACTTTCTATATTTATCAGGATTCATGGCTTGTGTACATGTGAGTGTTTTCACAGCTTGGCTGATGGTATTCACATGCTTCAGAGCTGGGGGCTGAGTTTTCTCCTCTGGCTGATTACTGGGAAGATTTCTTCCACAGTCCCAACCCTGACACAATACCTTCTTGCCCAGATGGGAGGTCAGTGCTATGGTACTCAGTACAGGTTGTTACCCAGCAGATGATATGTGCTCAGCAACAGATTTTTCTGTTTAGAACTCTAAGTAATGGTGAACAAATGTGCCCAAATTATTTCTATAAAGCCTTCTTTACTAAAAGCAGAGAAAAGGGGATAAGCTGAAACTGTAGTGTGGGCACATAAGCTCAAAGGAGCTCCAGGAGCATACAAAGAAGGGGGAAAGAAGAACAAAAATCCTTATATTCCAGCTTGAAACATTTCATGTTATTCCTGTTTTTCAGATCTGCTTGCTGCTGTTTTATTAAGTCCAAAATGCACAAATGGCCACTAGATAAGCAAAGAAAATTCTAGAGGTTCAGCCACACAAGCAGAATAAGGTACAGTTTTCTCATTAAAAGATTCTTTAAAGTCTTCACCACAATACTAGTGCAGGCCTTCTCCTATTTCTGTAGTGCAGTGAGATTCTCTGATCTGCAAATGATGTAAGTGAAACAAGGATATTTTTTAAATACTTGGTATCTATATAAAATCTGCTTTTCTTTAAAAAAAACAAAACAAAGCCCAAACCAACAGGAAAGAGAGCATCAGTCAAGAAGACAAGTGCAATTTGGTGAACATTTAGCAGAAAGTTTGTATTATCTGTAGGGTTGCAGGTAGTTCTTATGCATTCATTCACATGCTGTATCAAATAGTTCAAATGTCCCCAGGAGTTGGTATCTTGAGATATTTCTTTTGTAGACGTTGAAGTACATTGGGTTGTACACATGTAGACAGTACCCACATGAACTAAGGTCACAGAGCAGGTGTGTGTGACCTTCTCAGGTGAGGCACCTACCCCTGTGATCTTGCCTGCAGACCCTATGAGTGTGCACTAGTGAACAGGCCTGTGCTTCAAGACGTTATTTTCCCTATTGCCACGTGTCAAATTCCTCTCCTCTAGAGGAAAATTTAATGAAGGAAATCAGGCTAGACATCCGCATCCTTCAATTTACCTTTTGTTACAAAATTACTCGCTTTTGAAATGGAGAACAAAAATTAAACTTGCACAGCAGGTGGCAGCCCTGGTCCTGCTTGGCTTTAGCCTGGTTTGCGCCTCGGAGGAAAAGTCAGGCTTCCAGAACTGGAGTGGTTACTGCTATTAAACAGCCGTCCTTCCCTTTCTTGGAAGCAGGTGATTTTTAGCAAAGAAGTGGAGATTACCTGTGCCATTGGTCACTGCCATACTACAAAGGCAGAGCAGTTCAAGGGAAGATAATCTGAAAATAAAATGAGGAAACTCACTAGCAATTTGAGACCTGTGGTGTAGATTCAAGTTGAGTCAATACAATATCAAAATAAGCAAAATAAAACAAGTAATCAAACTCTTGAGTTTGCCTGAGTAATGCTCCACAGCCACCCCAATACATCTGCCTGTTAGCAGAAGCAAGAGGCTCCCACAATGCATTTTTGGATATTGAATGGCCTGAATAATCTGAAATAATTTGGCTAAATTGTAAGGAGTGTAGTAGTCTAAAGTTTGTAGAACCAATGATGTAAAATTCTCTAGCAGATTCTGAAATTTAATTCCTGAAATGTAATTCTTACCCCTTCCTCTCTTCTCTAAATCTTAAAAGGTGTGTTAGGGAAAGGAGGAGGAGGGGGTTCATAGCTTCTCTGCAAATGGGGCAGTTTGCTTTGAGATACCATGAATAATAACTCTCAGAAAGCCCTCTTACCAGCTCCAGATGGATTTGCACCAATTCTGTCTTCAGACAGGCCTAAAAACCATGATGTCATTGAATATTACACATCCTTGTTCCATTTCCTCACCTGGCCTGTGGGGAAAAAAAGCAGTAATCCTTCTGGGAATATGTTGATCATGAGATAAAAACCTGACCGCATTTATTTATCATTATTTTGGGTTAGTGGCAGGCATTTTATGCTTGATTTGCTAAAACTATTTATTTGCCTGAATGGGACATTTCAGTATTTGGCTGAAGTATCACATAACACCCAGGGGAATGTCTTAGACCTACAGACTAAGATCGTTATTAGGCTTAATTGGTATTATTACTGTAGACCTTCTGTGATATTGAATATGGCTTATTATGGCTTATTTTAAACTTTTTAATCCAGTATTAGCAGGAATTGCCATTAAGTTACACCATGGAAAAATAATAAGTCTAAAGTTAAATCTTGCGTTGTTGGTTTAAAACTGTTTAAGCCTCCTGTTCATCACAAATCCTCTAACATTTTTACTGAACTCCCTTGTGCTTATGCCAACACTTTTTATAGCATGTGAGCCAGCCTTGTGCCCAGTGTAGCACCAGAGAAGTCAGTGGGGTCATATTGGAGATTAATTTCACAATATTTCAGTCATCTAAATTGATTCCCTCCAAGTAAGCACAGAGCCCTGTGCTGCTGAAGTCAGTTGGAGCTCATTAAATGCCTGTTGCAGTTCTCATGGAGTCTTTTTTTCTGTGGAAATACCTATTCTTGTTCCTTTGCTTTGTGTGATAACTTCCCCAGATAATTATGTCTATTTGCAAGATAAATTCTGAAAGGTCCTAAATTTTGTGCATGGGATGTAAGGTAATGGAAATTGCGTTGAGCATTGAGCATTTGCTGGGTTTGCTATGTAAAAAAAAGTGAAAACTGGAAACAAGTCTCAGAAATTAATTTATAGTTTTAGCATTAAATGAGTAGCAAAAGTAAAAGGAGATGCTTAGAAATTAGGGTGTAATTTCTGTCTGTAGTGCTTCATTTGCACTGCAAGGACTCCATGCACTTCAAGTGCTGTTGTAGCACTTTGCAGAAGAGTATGAAAGTGTGTAACATTTGAGATTATTATACAAAGTACAGAGAAGGATGAAAAAGTAGCATTGCTTACAAATCTAATTTTGTGAGTAAACTTGAACAAGTTGGTGAGTTTTGTTATCTGAAATTCCTACCTGAGGCATTGGACAAAGCTGCTTTCACAGGATAACTAGGACAGACTCAAGTCTTGACAATGAAAGCTCTATGAGGAAAGGGTGTCTCACCTTATAAATTTGCTTTTTTGATAAGAATTTGATATTGGGTCAAAGTTGTAGACACACAGGATTTTCATGTGCAGTCACATGGCAACCTGGTTTAGCATGGAAATGGTGAATAATGTTGAATGATCTTTTATAGTAACAGCATTAGTTGAGCAATGAGAAGTTATCCTTATGAAACAGGGAATACATGGAAGAAAAAGAGCTAGGGATTCAAGTCTATGAAAAACCTGGAAGGTTTTGTCAGCTCTGCTGCTCGTAGGAATTCTGGTTTACTCTGCACAGCAATATTTCAGTCTAAAGGCCTTTTCTCCTGTGGCCAGCCATTTCTGGGAAGGGAAGTGAACATCAGTGTAACATTTAATTCTCCAGACACAGCAGGTTTGTGTCAAATGCTCAGCATAAAACAGACTTTGATAGACAGCAGAGATAAAAAGGGGAAAGAGTGAAATTATGTTCTATTATGTGCTTTGTCTCCAAATTATAGAATTCCTTACAATATGAGAAGTGTGCTTATAAGAAGGAATGAACTTACTATGCCAGCCCAACATGTAGCTGGTATTTGGGGAGTTCAGATCTTACCATAACATGCATAAGTCCAGTGTGAAAACCTCTTAGAAAGACGGAAGTAACTGCTTTGCTTTAAGCAACTCTTTAAATTCTGAGAACTAGCACTGGTCCTGTGCTACACACTCTGCACATGACCTGTTTGCTGAGCAGCCTCTGCAGGCAGAACTGACCCTCACTTGTGCGTGAGAGGAGAAAAGGTGCTGCCACTGCTGTGCTCTGGTGTCCTGGGCTGACACTTGGGCTGCTCCTTCCTTTTCTCCTGAAGGGTGTTACTGTCAATGCTAATCAATAACATCTAAAGGAAAAACAGCCCTAGTGCTGTTTGTATCCTTGATAATGAGGAGATAAGCAAGGCATCTCTTGTTAGGTCTGATAATACAGGTGGATGAAGTAATGAAAAACAATATTCTAAAACTTGGAAAGAGATGGAGTTGCTCAGGCTGCTTGTCCAGTGGATATAATGTACCTTTTGTTACCCTGCCTATTTTTGCACTGCCTTCTCATTTTCTCAAGCTGCTACAAGTCTTTCATGCGAGGATGCTTCCATTGAATACCAATGAAGGAGTTAAATTATCTAGGTAGCACAGGCTAAAGCTGAAACTCCCTAGCATCATCTTTCTTAAGTATCATTGTCCGGTAAGAAAATAGGTCTGTAAATGATACTATTCATCTGAACAAGAAGAAACTGTTATCAGGGTACTTGTCAGCTGTCTGATACTGATACCTGGGCTGGCCTGTGGAGCCAGATATCATGGCAGATAACAGGGAGGTCTGCTTTTGGGCAGTGTTGGACTCTGAGTACCAGAGTAGCAGGGGCAGAGAACACCTTACAATGCAACCATTCCCCTCCCCAGCCCCAGGGCCTGTGAATTTCAGAACTCGGCTTCATTCACAAGCATTTACTTCTTCTGTAGCTACTACAACAATAACAAGTATTTTTTGCAAACAATTTGCATATATAGTGTCACATTAAATAACTGACTCCAGGAATTAACCTGTAGTAGAACTACTGACAGAAACAAAAGCACAGTCATTAGAAGTATTGTGTAAATGAAGCATATTCCATTAATATTTCTTGCATACATGATGTTAATTGTAAACCTGAGGAACAACATGTACAAGTAGGTAGCAGCCACTGATATGACAAACTGATTGTGCAAGTAGAATTCTCTTCTGTTTGGATGCTAAAAGGGAAGTCAATGTTACAAGCGCAAGCATTTAAGAGTTTGTTTGTTAACTTTACCACAGCATTATAGACTGACTTTCACCTGGACTCTTCATTAAAAATGCTTTTACTTTACAGATCTGAGTGCTGAGTCAAATCCTTCATCTCACAGGAAGCACTTTTTAAGGTAAGATTTCAAATACTTTTTTTTACATTAAGCTGCATTTCCCATCTTTATATGACATTTCTGGTTTTTTCTTGCACAAATGTTTTGTGTTCTACAAATATTATGAATGGAAACAGATCAATTTAGACCCAAAAGATTTTGGCAATGAAGTTACTGTGAAAAGGAAATGTTGACCTGTTGACTGAAAAATGCTATTAAAAATGTAGGAACTTGTTATTCTGGCATCTTTGTTCATGTAAGCAAGAGCTTATACAGACCTAAGTGGATGGGAGAGGTAAAAGTGTATGTGGGGAATGTTTTGTGGTGACTCCTAAAGGGTCTGAAAAAGGTGACCAGCTGAAAAATAATCATATACGTTTCCTACACTGTTCAGTGTAATAGTCGAAATTGCTGAAGAGGTCTGTACCACTACAGCAAACTGTCCATAAATAACGTTTTAAAAGACATTTCTCCTGGAATTTGTGTTCCTTTTTCAATGTTCCACAGTGCTATGGAAGTAACTGTGTTGGGCTGATGGGAAACAGTGCAGTGATCTATCAGCCTCTGAAGAAAGGGGTTGTGCTAGAAAAAACAAGGTATGACTCGAAGCTTTGCCACAAAGACAGAATTAAAAGAATATAATTTGAATTCCAGCTAAATCCCGACTTTTTGACAAGCTGGGTAAATGAGATTTTTAGAGGTGCAGTGTCTCATAAATCATGAAAGAATGGAAGCTGCAAGTCTGTCGTAGAAGGACTCCCTTACAAGCTCAGGAACAAGCTGAAGCAGAACTCCTGGAGCAAGTCAGGGCAGACTGGCGGCTTGCTGGAATTGAGACAGGATGCACAGAATATTTTTAGTACTTGAAGGCTACCTACTTGCTTTAAAGCATATGCAATACTTCTGTCCTTAGGCTAGAGTTCTCTGTTGTGACTCCATAATTTTACCCTCCGGGCACAGCAATCTCTGAAACAAAAAGAAAGTATATCTGATGAAAGCAGGATTAGTTTGTACTGATTTTTACAGGCATTTACAACCATAGAAACAGATGTTCTAAAAATCACACAACACAGTTCACAATAACAAGATGACTTTATAAGGCTTGCATATAAGCAGATTACCAGTCTATCGCCAAATAAGTTTTAGGAATTTCTCTCAGCTGTATTTTTATATTATTAAGTATAGAAAAGAGTTCTGTCTGTCAGTGTTAAGGACTATGTGTTGATTTGGTTTTTTGCTTTAAGAAATAAACTATCAAAACCCGAAGAAACACACCATTTAATCTTTGTGTAATAGGTGAATTGTTATACAGGAAGCCAGTTACTCTAAAATGAGTTTAGTACTCCTTTCTGCACCAAAATATGGTTTGGACACAAGATGATGTCTGTCCTTCACGCAATCTACTGATGTCTATTTGCCCCCTAGGCTTACAGGAATGGCTACAAACAGATAAGCAGTAAATTGAGTCATTCTAACCTTACCGACATTACTTCTCATTGTGCAAACCCAGAGGAATACGTGCACATGCAAATGCTCCCTGTGAGAACAACATGTACAGGAGCACCACAGAGGATATTGGTTGTTCTTCCCTGTTCCATGTTCCTCAGAAATGCAGCTGAAGCAGCACCCAGCCCACAAACATACGTGCTTAGGACTACTGCTACTTTTTTAAAAAGAGTATCGTATTTTTATAAAAATTGAGCTCAAATGAAAAATCTGAACAAAGTTAAGGGGAGCAAGTAATTTCTTTTTCTATCTAGGCTCTAAATGGAAAAAAATAATTGCGGAAAAAAGTATCAGGAGCTGACCTTGCTGTTCCTGTCAAAAACTTCTGCCATCACATATGTAAACAGAAAAACTATTGAGGTCAAGGTCCTCACTGAAGTCTAGTCTTTTCTCTAATGAATTCCCCAAATGGTTTCATACTAAATTAGGGCACCATATTTAAAATGTTATGACTCCTTTAAAGGAAACTGTAAGACTCAAGAGATCCTGGTGAGAAGAGTATGGAACACGCTGAAAGAAGACAATTTCTAGCCATATTTTTAGTCATGATGTATCCTAATCTCATGGACTCTTTGTAGTATGTCTGACTACTGTTAGCTGTGGTTATGCACTTTAGACTGGATTTTGTGAAAAATTAAATAAAACATTTCATTTCCATAGCACTTCATTTTCTTTCTTTTGAATGTCTCTAAGTGGCATAGAACATATTTCATTATGTGCTAACTATTCAGTCTTCTTTGCAATGGCTGTTCAAAGTTTCCTCTGAAGTCTGTTTTTAGGTATTTTGTTTTCTATGGTGATCTACTGATTGTTCTGCTGATAAGACATGTAACTATTGGCACCAACAAAATTTAATTTAGAGTTCCACATCTTTCCCTAGATTTATTGTGGTACATAGCAGAAATCTGTCAATACTGCTTTCCTTCCTTAAAATGTGTACTCTTCAGTCAGGAATTCCTGGTCCAAACTGCATCCTATTTGTGATCTAATACTTTAAGGCCCTGCTTCAGGTGGGGCTTTTCAGTTTTGTCATAAACTGGACAGTAAGAGAACTACATTCTCTTTTGGCTTCGGGTAGTGTGCAGCCCTACCACTCTCAATGGAACTGCCTGTGAGTGCTGATTTGACCCAAGATCAGTAAATAACTAAGTGCCCACTTGGAGGAAAGAATCAGGGAAAAGAGAAAACCAGAAAATGTGTGCTCTCATTGCTCTGATGTCTTGAAGCCTAAGCAGGCAGAGTGTTACTGTCAGGCATTACTGCTGGAAAGCAAAGTAGCTCTAACCTCTGCGCACATCTGAGCAGGTAATGAAGCTGATGGTTTTGCAAAATACAAATGCTATGTCTGCAAGCAGGTACGTGTTTCTGTTTCACACATGGAATAGGGCTTAAACCAATGATTTCATCATGTCATGCAAGTATATGTTCAGTGCTCACAAGCTGCGGCTCATTTTTCTACACAATGACTCAAAGTGAGAAGTCATATTTGGGTACACCAGGGGAACAAAACTGATTGCAGGTTTTTTGTTCAGAGAACCTATCAGACTTTGTCTCTACATTCCCCCTGCTGCTTCCCCCAAAGGCCCAGTATTATGGAGATACAACAAAGGGTTTTTTATTTTTCATGTAAAAATATAGAATTTTTTTTATTCTTTGACAACTGTTATAAACAGATTTGCAGATAATTTTTGAATCTGGTTTCCTGTATAAGACTAAGGGAAGAACAGAACTAGTTTGAACAAAAAGCACCAAAAATCAATTCATACGTTTGGTAGCAGCCCCTTTTCTTAAAATGCTGCCCTTTACTCACAACCATCCCTCAGTTCCCCCCACTGGAAATTCCTCCTTGGAATGCACTTACTTGGAGATATCAGTAAGCCTTTGTGTCACCAAATGTGTATGACTGACTGCTATGTTGGTTTTGTTTTCTTTTAAAACACAAGAGTCAGTTTAAAAAGGTCTGGGGTGCACAAAAGTGTGTTACTCCCGACGGGCAGAGTTCATGTGGAGGTCCAATGTGCAAAAAGGGGAACACTAAAACTTTACCAGCCTGAGACGAAATTCAGGTAACTTTTCTGGGAGACTGCTTGCTCCAAAATAGCCCACTTTGTGTACAAATTTTGTTTTCTGTTGTTTTGATTCTAACTGTACAGTCTGTGAAGAAAAACAGGATTGTATTTAGGAAATAGTTGATTTCATCAGTCACTGCTTCTAATATAAATAAACAACCCACAAGGCTCCAGATATTGATTTATTACTTAGATTAGAAGTGCTAAGATTATGCAATCCCTTTCCTGATATCAGGAACAAGGTGAGAAGCTCTTTACTCTTTTCAAGCTTGCACTGAATTGTGGGTGAAAAACAGAAACCTTCTAGGCCTTGGCTTCAGCCTCTCCTCAAGATTCCTTTCTCTTCTTTTGACCTCTGTGATAAGGCTGAAAATCAGCGTCAGTACAGAATGACTTCACTGTCTGGGAAGTGCTGTTACACTCATCACATCCCACAGAGATCTTCGGTGGGTGTTTCTTACTGGAATGATACAAAGGAGTTGCAACACGAGAGACAACGAGAATCCTTTCAGTCAGATTTGGTTTTGAGGATACTGTGACATTTTGTTATACAAGGATCATTTTAATTTTTGTTTGAAGACTCCTCTCAAAGTTTGCAAAGACATTTTACACATCTTGTAGTGAATGTCGGCTTCCTGACCATAGACTTCCTTGTCTTAACTTCCTGTTTTAAAGCCTTTGGAAGTATCATACATCCTCAGGGAATTACTAGTTAACCATAGCTTTATTTATAAAGAGCAAGTAAATCTGTTTCTGCTTTGCTTTCAAAACAGAATGTTTGGAGTCTTTCAAAGAACTGGTTTAAATGAAAATGTATCTTATGACAAACAAAAGAGCATATTCTACATCAGTAAATCCTATGAAAATCAGGCAGGCATTTGCATACCTGTAGCTGCAGGAAAGGTTTCCCATGGTCCTCTTTCTAAATCCTCCACAAACAAAACAAGTCATATTTGACTCTTCACCTGGACACCCTGTCTGTAGTAAGTATAATTTTTGGACTCATTATTCTAATGATAACCTGGCAGGTTATATTTTTTCCTTAATCATAATTAATGAAAATTTGTTTCCAACTTTGCTGAAATTATTAGTTTGACCTAGATGTTCATCCTTCTGAAACAGATAAAGTATTTTGTGGAGCATCCCCAACAACACCACTGAGGCCTGGATGTCAGTCAGTGGTGCCTGGCCTGGGGACAGGAGCAGACAAGAAAAAGTGCAGGCATTGGGGTTCCCCACAGAGCTTCTTCCTGTGGCACACAGGGCCAGCTTGTCCAGGGCTAAGAAGAGGTTGATGAGGCAGTCCCATGGCTTGGTGAGATCTCCAGCAGGTAGGGCATAAAGGAGGAGGCAAGGGAGAGTTACACTCAGCAGAAGTGCACAACCTGAAGCACCTGAAATCCATGTGGGAGCAAGGACATTCAGTCTGCAGCAGAGAGATGGAAGCTCCGACTTGTTAGAGGTACTGTGAAACTGCACCTGGAAAATGTGAGACTTGTCAGCCTAGAAGAGAGATGAATACAGTAGTAATGCAAAGAATCTGTGTTGCAAATCTGTGTTGCAAAACAAGGAGTGGCATAGAGAGAGAAGAGAGAATGGTTAACGAATGCAAAAGTCAGGGAACATCATACGGAAATACCAGGCAGAATGCACAGAACATACAGAAGTGATTTCCACCCAGCAAGAAGTTAAGACTGTGTAATGACATCAAGCTGTAGATGCTGGAAGCTTATAGGACTAAGAAAGAGAATGGATTTCTTTTCCATTGTTTATCAAGAGCAGAAATAGGCTACTTCTAGCTAAAGGTCTCTAAGCTGCAGAAGTCCTCATTGGGAACAGCATTATCCACTGTGGCCATTCCAGTGCTTCAGCTGGCTTAGGCACAAGACATGCTTCCTTACCCACATACTCACTTAATTCAAAATCTAAGACTATAAGAAGTACAAAATAGCTGGAATAAATTACAAGTAGGTTTTCTTGCCCATTTGTTGTTTATGACAAAGATTTAGAAAATAGGCTGTGTCAGTGTTCTAGTTGGAAAAAAAAAAAATTGTGGCAAGTTGGTTTGCCCAACCTTTTCTAAGTATTTAGGGAGTTTAGATCAAAAAGGTAATCTGCATGAAACAGACATGGCTTGGGGCATCTTGTGCAATCCAGGTTCTCTCATTAGTGATGACGTAACACTAAGAAAAACAATGGGGTTTGAAACAAATTAAAACAAAGTGAGAGTATAACAGACTGCCCCAAGTGTCATAAAGTCCAAACAGCAAAGCCCACACAATGATTCAGCTCAGCCTCTATCCAAGGAAGTGATGTGCTTTTTGCTTCTCTGAGAATTATTAAATATTACATCCACATTGCATATGCAGTTGTTGCCAGAACATTTTCGCCTCCTGCAAGGTGTTGTCTTTTATGGAAGCAAACTTGTTACCAAATATAGCAATGACTAAGTAATGTATGCCAATTTCGTTTTTTACACTCGGTCCCACTCCATATGGGGCGGGGGAGGATCCTCCTGGACTTCTGCTCGGCATAGATGGAGCATAGCATGTTTCCTCTTCCCTTACACTTCTTATTAAGAAGTGGTGTTGTCAGAAGCACGTTATTTTCTTCTTTGCTGAAGAAGCCTTAGACTCGAAAACAGCTAAAACCATCTGGCAAACTCTTACATGAATCATGGGGATATTTGTAGCCTCTGGCTTTTTGAACCGCACTGTGAGTAATCCCAGTTGCTCTCGTCAGCACTGCTGCTGAAACCCGTTTCTTGTGTTCTGAGTAAAGACCAAAGGGGCCTCCGACTGGGCCTGGTGGTCTCCAGACTGTCAGGAGGCAAAACTGGGTTACAAACCTCTGTTCCAGCCTGAAAGATCCGGGCTGGCGGCCTTGCTGCTTCCAGCTGGAGCCTGCCCGGGAGGCTGTGCCCAGGGGTCGGGGCTGGGGTTCCTGGAGTAGCTTTTGCCGTGCGCCCGTAGGTCCGCCTGCCCCGCGGCCTGTTCCGTGAGCCTCGAAACCGTAACAAGCCCCCAGCGGGGCCGCGCTAACAGAGCTCTGCCCGCAGGCGAGGGTCCCGTGTCACTCCCTCATGAGCCTGCGAACGCCGGGGTCACCTCGGGACGCGCCGGCAGCACTGACCAGGACCAGGGCCCGGGTCCGCGGCCGCCCCCGCCCCTTCCCCGGTGGCGTCACGGTGGCGGAGTGAGGGAGGGAGGATTGGGCGGCCCTGGCGGCGGCGGCGCGGGGCTCGCTCCTCCCCCGCGCCCTCAGCCATTTTAGCAGCCGGTACTGTCGCCGGTACCGTTGTGATCTCTGCCGGCAGCGCCGGGGCTGGGCGCGGTGAGTGCGGGCTCTGCGCGGCGGGAAGGCCGGGGAGGGGACGGGATGGGATGGAGTGGGGTGCGATGGGATGGGGCAGAGCCGGTCCGCTCCCCTTGCTTCCCCTTCGCAGCATCTGGGGAGCGGCGAGGGGCGGGGGGGGCGCCCCGCGCACGAGGGGGGCCCGCGGGGCTTCCGGAGGGGCCGAGGCGGCCGGGTCAGCCGGGGAAAGAGCGGGGGTTACACGGGGTCAGGTCCGTCCCCGGGGCCGTGGCTCGGTGGGGGACGGGCCGAGAGGATGCGCCGGGGTTCGGCGCCCCGGTACGGCTGGGCAGGAGCTGGCCCGGCCGCTGCCCGGAGCAGGTGGCGGCGGGGAAAGGCCGCCTTGAAGTGCCGCGCGGGGGTCGTGCTGGCGGCCCGGGGTGAAGCCGGGCGGGAGCGCCCCTGCCCGCCCCAGCGCCGCCCCGAGCTGGGGCTCCTCTCCAGGGCTTCCCCGCAGCTCCGGGGCAGCGCCGGCGCCTCTCGCCGTTCCCCGTTCCGCCCGCAGTCTGAGGGGCCGAGCGCGGTCACTGCCGCTGGCAGCCGGACCTGCCGCCCGCCACTTTCCCGCTCCGCGCCGGGCGGGAACTCATCCCCGGCCGCTCCCTGGGCCTGCCCGGTTCCCTGCCCGGTGCCCTGCCCGGTGCCTCGGCGGGGCTCTGGCCTCCCTCGGAGCCCTCCGGCCCCCAGAGCCCCCCCACCCCCCGCCCGGATGCAGGGGAGGAGGCTGGGCTCGGGAGATGGGCTGATGCTGATCAGGAGAGGTGATTCACTGCTCAGCGCATGCTTCTCTGCTCGACGTCACAAAAGCACCTGTTAAAGGAAAGCAAGAAACTGGCTGAATATTTTTGTTGTCGTGTTCCCCTGTGATATATTTTGCTTTTTGGTGTTCTAGAACATCCCTTTTGTGGATTTTTGAAGCTTATTTGAAAAGCAAGTGTATGTGCACTGCCTGGCTCCCCCACCCTGGCTGCACAGACCTCTCCTGATTCAGTGCTGCCCTTTGCCCAGTCCCTTAATGAAATAATTGTAGCATTTAACTTCATAGTGTATAGCATTTGGGAAAAAAAATTAAATGTGAAACATTTACGTTAGGGAAAAAAGGAGTGATAGTACAAAATAGTTCAGTGAGGATGCTCAGTAAATATAGATGGAGGTTGCAGAGAAATTTGGTGTCAAGGAATGTTTTATAGAAAGTAAATGGATGGTTGAAGTCCCTGATGGTGGTAAAAGATGATTGTCAGAGTAAGGATAATGTTGGTCCTTGCTTGGTTATGTTTTGCATCTTGGAGTGTTGCAGCATAGAAATAAGAATATGATTGGTGTTGTCATTTACTATTATAGACAACCTTGCAATTGTAGCCTTGCTAATTTCAAGTGCAAAGATGAGCAAATAAAGCTGCAGATAGACCTTAGAAACATATGGGTTTTTTTCTTTAAGTGATACTTTTTGAATCTTTGGAATTTATCATCTCAGACTAACTGTGAAGTTCCACAGTCTCTGAAAGGACGTTTGATTTCATGTTTTATTTCTTCTGCTCTTTGTGCATGCATACAAATTTTGTGTTTTAATACAATTCTACAGAAGCCTTAAATATTTCCACATAAAAGTTATTTTGGAAAATACTTAATGCATTTATAACATAGTTCTCATTTCTTTGTATTTACCAGTTCCCCTTCATTGTCGTCTTAAACTAAAGAACTGTATAAACTTGAAACAGACGATGTCCCCCCGGAGCCTGCTATGGTGGGGGTTTCGGGAGGTGTTCATTATTTACGTGTTTGCATCCCATGCATACTTCGCTCGTGTGTTACCTTTAATGCCCTCTGGAACATGCACCACCAGCAATGGCACTGCCCATTGGCTGCTCATTGAATAATCCAACAGCAGCAGCTATAAATTTTCAGCATAATAAATTAGCAGAGTTCAGCAGGTGACAACATCTCCTAATACAAGGGCAATGCCTCAGCCCTTCTATAAAACCAGAGGAACCACTTTGGAACAACCTACTATGGCAAGGCTTTGGTTACAGACATATGCCAGGTGATGTAACGGTATATATCTATATATATAAAATAGGTGCAGTCTTTTACACTGTTGTAAATGAAGTTAATACTCAAATTAAATACCAAACAGCAGCCTGAGTGAAGTAAACATGCAAAATATATTGAAGTTAATGATAAATAGAGTTAGGTAGTTAACATGACAAATGAATGAGTGCTCATTTATAAGAAAACTCTTCTGAGTAAGGCATTACTTAAACTAAAAAAGAGTTGGAGTTAATCATTAAGGGAAATCTCATTGTATATGCAAATAAGCATGTGGTCACTGTGCTTCAGGGCATTTGTTTTCTCAGGAGAGAGGGAAGTTGCATGGAAGGAGCAAAGCAATTTCCTGAGAAACAAAATTTATGGTTTTGTTCCATTTGTTCATAGATTGGATTGTTGTTTAGATGGTGCAATGTCTTCAAACTTTTTTGTGGAAGGCCTATCTCAAAAGCTGTCCACGCTGTTTAATTTTCCTACCTTCTGGAGCAACTGCAGAGTGACTGCTTTGGTGTTCATCTTTGTTCTAAAGTCTCCTCCTCTTCTCCCTGTAACTGGGATTGCTGCCCTTCACATTTCTATTTGGAATAGGCTAGCTGTACAGAAGGGAAGCTTAAGAAAGTATTCCTGCTCTGCTGGTAGAGCTATGTTTACAGTGGATAGGGATTATTAGTACTTTGCTGTTGCTTTTGTTTCATTATTGTTTTTGCTGCTGGTGGGGGAGGGAAATTCGGATTGCCCATAATCTGCTGGCACTCCTAGAAGCTGTATGTTTCTTCAAAATGTTGAGCTCTGTAGGTAGGCACATGCACGTGAATGCTGAGTGCAGCACTGGTTACTCCTTCTGTGGCCACTCACTAGGGGTAACCTGCATTGCACTGGAAGTAGAGCGCACACTGAAGTGGTGTGACGGGTTTCTCCAATGATCTCTGGTGCCTGTGGAGCCTGACAGCACCAAGGCCCTTTCTCACACCACTCTTTGCGGTCTGAGTGGTGCATGGGGAGGACCTTGCCTTAATCCTGGACATGCTGGAGCTGAGAGTTGGTTTTGCTTGTTTTATATGGACATGAGCTAAAAAGATACTGCATGGAAGATGATTTGGCCAGTGGCCAGTATTGCCTAGGAGCTGCGGTCTGTTTCCTTCTCTGCAGAAAGTACCTAGTGTGATCTGCATTGGGATCAACAAAAATGGTTGGGCAGAACTTAAATAAACTACAGCAGCTCTGCTTTCCCTGCCCCACTTTTATCAGGGCTATCAGTTCCTACCTAGTACTGCATATGAAGTGCACTCATAATCAAGATACAGCTTCGATTGTGTGCCAGGTGTGCATAACATTATTTACCTGACCAAGTGCGTGAGACAGAGGTTAGGAATGAGTGGTGGGGGTGGAAATTCCTCATGCTGTTGTTGTTGCCCTAGATAGGGAGCCTGTCTCCTGTTCAGGTTACTGTGCTGCTGCTGACCTGTGCCACCACAGCCCAGAGTAGCTTCTGAGTCAGGACTGAGCTGGGGCTGGCATCAACTTCTTGTTTACTGTGAGGGTGGTGAGACACTGGCCCAGGCTGCCCAGGAGGGCTGTGGATGCCCCAACCCTGGCAATGTCCAGAACCAGGTTGGTTAAGGCCATGAGCCTGCAGAGCTGCGAGACATGGAGTGTCTGAGTGCAAGGCCTGATGGTACAATTGTCTGGAGAGTTATTTAAGATGATCCCAAATATAGCAGAAACCTCAAAGGCACATTGAACCATTTTTAAGTAAGGAAATAAATAGCACGGGCAGTGTTGGGAAATGGAGGGACAGAACAAGCAAGGAAAGGTGATTGTGGGCATGGGACTGGGAGGGATGGGAAGTGTTTTCCTTTAGCCATTATGTTGTCAGATAGTCAGTTTGTATAATGGATGATTTTTAAAGTTTGAGTGCATGAATTGCTTAGGATGGATGCGAGGTTGGAGCAAATGCTGCCGCTTCAAAAAGTCAGTGTGCATTTTATTTGCTTTCCATTTGGAGTAACAGCCGTGTAATGTGAAGGATGTGAGGAATTGTTTTCCTTTTTTTTTTTTTGCTTCAGATAGAACTAAGCTCTTGGACTTGCCCCTGAAATCGAAGGGTATTTTTCATCTCAGTAAAGTGATTTTAAGGAATCCTAGATATTGAGAAATTATTTTTTAAAAAACAAATTTTTGCGTGGGTTTTATAGTACAGTTAATCAAGGGATATTGTACATCTGGGAGTTCACCAGGCTTCAAGGTGAGATATCTTTATCTCCACGGTAGAGATAAAGTGATCCACCAATTATCACAGAATTAAGAGTCTCGGATTTAAAGTGATCCAAGGTGGATCCTTAGTTAGCACTTTAAATCCGAGACTTAAATCTGTTATACTTGAATACCACTGTTGTTCAGTGAGGACAAAACTAATGAACTAGGATTTCTGGGATTTCCTTCAAAGTATATTGATGTGACTATTGATTCCTTATAGTACATTACTGCTTCATCAGTAGAGCATCTTTTTTTAAAAGCATACTTGTAACTTTCCTTACAGGTTTATATTTCTTTTTAAGTTCTTATTATAAATTCATTGGTCTGGCAATGGCAGCTGTTAAGTGTCAAAACCCAGAGCAGAAGACCTGTATGCACATCTGTTTTACTTGAAACTGTAATGATGCTGCAGCTCATCTCATGATTTTTGCTCATCACTTTTGTTAGTGTACAGGGAAAATGCCCTTATTTCTAAACACTGATAATCAGGAATGTTTTATAGCATAGGTGTATGATGGCAGGTAGAATATTGATATAGATATCAATTTAAAAAATAACCTATGCTTGAAAGACTCTGAAATTAGAAACAAGTTAACATTGCAAGGACAGACTTAAAATAGCACATTACATCCCAGTACTTGTTCTCTTACAGCTTGTACTAATTAAGAGATGTTTGAATTATCATTTTAATGACACTGAAGTGGTGTTCTGTTCTAACTCCCCTTACTACAGAAAGTAATATTGTAAGTGAGCAATACCAAGACAGTTACAGAAATGCTTGTGTTCAGATGATTTCTTTTTAAAAAATGATTTAAACTTAAATGAATGCTTTATTTTTAAAATACCTGTTGATGACACATTTACCCTACCCCCTTCCTTTGCTGTAGTATAAGCCTGTTCAACATGTAAAAGTTTTGACATTTAGTTAATGGTTGTGTTTGGCAAAAGTACTTGTTAGATCTGTACAGCTGACCTGGTTTTTGTTTGGGTGTTTTTAAGCTATTTTACAAGACAGTGCAACGCATTTTAAAGGGAAAGTAGTAGTAGTATAGTGTATTCTGATCTTTTTTCCACTTGGCAATGCACTTCACCCAATTGCATAGCATTTTAAACTTCATATTCATTAAGCACAATTCACTTATATGCTAGGGGACACAAGTGGATTGAAGTAATGTGAAAGGATGGCTTTTTTTTTTTTTTTAACTGTTTTTGCCACATTATAAGCTACAAGAGGTGCATCCTGCACCACACCTTCACTGACATTTTCCTTTGTACATGCAGTGGCTCAGTTTCAGCAATTCAATATCCAGTTTATACAGCTGCTTGTTTGGCTGTTTGCTATGTAACTTTAGAGAAGTAACTGGAGTGGCAGTAGTGCCTTTAGCTAAGGTTCTCACTGACTGCTGCTTTTCTATGGCAGTCTGTGAGTGTGCTGTGGGTGCATGGCTGGGCTCTGGTGCTGTCAGCAGTGCCCATTACACACCCACGTGTGGTTTGGCATCACTGGGGTTGGGGTTACTGGGGAGTGAGAGCTTGAACACTTTAATTTCTGTGCTGAAATTTTTGACCTTTAAACATCACGATTCAAAAAAAAAAAAAAGTCAATAACCCACATGCTGATGATGATTTCATGAAGTATTTCCTCCCATCACCAAATAGTTATTTTTAGCCATGCCTCTGCTCACCTTGGCACTGCTGTAACTGATACATCCCTTGTATCCACCTACTCAGCTCATTGTCAGAGTAGCCCCTAAAACAGCTGTGTAACTGTCCTTCTTGGTAAGTGACCCTAAAGGCTTTTTAAGGGCCTTAATTGCAGAAATCCTGCTCAGAGAAGAAAAATATTGGCATAGAGAGGAACTGAATAGATTATAATACTAAGTATGTAATACCACAAAGAGAAATTCTCCTCTTTGTTGGTAGTTTTTAAGCATGTTTATTTTGTATTTCCCAGTTCAGGTTCTTGGAAAAGAAATACAAAGCAAATAACTGATTTCTGCGGAGCACCTGTGTGCCCTAAGGCACTTCCTTCACAGCTGCCAGAAAATCGTTGTCATGTATCACAGGAAGAACAGCCTTAACACTTGTGTTAGGTTTGCTTCAACAGTGTGCTAGTGCAAGTGAATTTTTACTATCCTCAGTTGCACAGATGCTTTTACAGACAGAAACACTGCTGTGCTGATATAGCTGATAGCTTTTCCTGTGATTGTTTTCCAACATGTCCATGTTCTACTGTGGCACCCAAAGGCCCCTGGCTACAGACCCTTGGACTCTATGCCCAGTGCAGGCAGCTCTCACCACGAGCCTGCTGTAGCCACCAGAGGGGCCTGGTGTCCTTCATTCCATCATCTCTCTGTTCTCCACACACACCTGTTAATTCCTGTGCTTGAATTTTTTTTATAGGAGGTGTAACATAAGAGATATCTTTTGTGGTTCAGGATAAAATGCACTGAATAGCCTGAAAAAAAGTGAAAAGCTAAAGGTGTGCTGTGTTTTTGGAGACTGAGCAGCTGAGTTGCCCGTTCTACATCCAGCTTACTCAGCTCAATAGCAAGCCTCCTATTCCACAGTGTTTGCTAATATAAGAACTTTCTCAAAGTAAATACATTTTCGTGTTCATATAGTGATTGCTTATCTGTCTACAAGTCTTGAATGGAGATGTTATAATTTACAAAACAGTAATTTATTTATTAGGTCTGTTTGTGTGCACTAGGAGCCACTGTACAACTGGAACCAAAAAGAACACTAAGAAGGATGTATTTAGAGAAACATTAGACTGTAAATAACGAGTACTGTCAGTTCCTCACAGTGAAATACAAAGAGCACTCACTGCTGTCAAGTTAGGCAGGTACTACAGAGTGTTTGCTCTAACTTCACCCTGTGTTGTAGTTCACCATTTTATTGCACATATTTATGGCAGGTAGCACATACAGCAGAAGGAGTCTTTGCATATTTAAATGTGTGCTGACATCAGTGTCCTGTTGAGTGGGCAGGGCTGAAGGAAGCTGGTAAGAATACATGGAACCTGTGTGGTCCTTGCTGGTAAGAGGGTGCAAGTATCTGTCTGGAAAAAAAAAAAAGGCAGATTGATGTAACTGATCAGATTTACTGAAACACTTCACCTTGTCTAAGTGATCCAGTGAGTACTTTGTTGTTTCCTCCCCAGCAATCATATGTGCAATAGTTTTGGAAAACATAATATTAAGTTCAGTTTACCTAAAGCACATGATAAGTAGAATACACAGTGAGTCATTCTCTTATTTGTCTTGGTAGCCAGAGGAGTTGAGCAGCCTATGAAATGTCACTATTTCAAATATGCCCGTTCAGTCTGAGGAGCTGGACACAGCGTATCACAGCTGAATGTTGGTTGGCTCACAGCAAAATCCCAAAAATTTATGAATGAGGGCATTTGTTTCATAGCTTAAGCTGACAACTTGGCAGCCAGCTACCATACAGCCACTTTGGATTAGGAAGATTACAAACTCCTGACCTTCCACGAATAAAAAATTATGACTATTAAAGTATTTTGGAGTGTATAAAATTAATCTGCAATAAATTTTAAAAGTGTCTGGGTATGGGGGTTGGGCTTGAGTTGGGGTTTTTTTGGCTTTTGGTAAAGATAAAAGGAGGTTATATATCATGGTACAGCTGCTGGTTGCCTTTTTTTTCCCCACTAATACACTTCCATGGACACACTAAGCTTGCAAAGGCTGCAGCCAACACTCTCACTCTGGCTCCTGGCAAAAGGAGGGGACAGCTTGGGGCAGCAACAAATAGGTAGAGGCTACTTTGTTCAGCAGTAGCTCCTTTTTGTGCTGTAGTTCTGTTTTCAGGCTTACTTGAAGTTCTTGCAAAGAACAGAACTGTGTGTCAGCAGAACTAAACCAAGGTGACCACTTCCTCCTGGTAGTAGTGGTACTTTGTGGCACTGAATGGGGAGCGGTGTCAGACAGCCTGTGCAGCTACAGGTTGTGTGGTGACCGGCTGCCTGCAGACTCTGCAGCCCAGGGGAACAGCCAGTGCAGCCCAGGTGAGATCACCACAGTCCAGATCTGCATTCAGTCACCTGCCATGAGCCTAAACTTGAAGACTCAGGGAACCAACCCCCTTGTTGCACTGTTCACTTCTCATTTGGAGTCTCACTTACACTGACGTCATGTTTATGTCAAATCAGTGAAGTAATTTGTTGAAGTTCTGTTGTGTCCTAAAAATTGCTTCGAATACTAACCTTTCTAACCTCTTTTCTATTCCTAATATGGCACTTTTTGTTGTGGTTTTCTTACACAATGAAAATGCAGATACTAAAAGAATTGCAATACTGTATAGGTAAAATGTAGTTTTACAACAGTATTTTCTATAGCTTTGAATGTTATGTAGAAGAGTAAGCAGTTAGTGGTAACGTCAACTAACAGCAAAGTGATACAAAAATATAAAGAAAAATTAAAAAGAAGGAAGAGATCTTGGTTTGTGGTGTCTGTGGTCTTTTTGCACCAGATGTAGAAGTAGGAAGGATGGAGTAGTTTCTATCTGCTCACAATATTCTATTAGTTTGTCATTTTGCACATTACTTTCCATGAAGGCAATTTTATGTGCTGCTTATTCATATTGTGTATTTACTTAGAGTAAATCAATACTGAACTTGATAGCCTTGATTTTGTGCCTTTGTTTGATAGGTGTGTTTAATTTTCATTATGAAAATGGATTATCTGCTTATTTCATAAGCATGCAAATACTTCTGCATTTTTATGAGCTCCTCTGTTTGAACAACATGGTCAAAAGTGCTTTCCTTATGAAATGTATTGCCACAGGCAAGAGGAACAACTGGAAGGTGAAACTACGTTTGCTGTGCTTAAGTAAAAAGCGCTTTCCTTATGGTCAAAAGTGCTTTCCTTATGAAATGTATTGCTACAGGCAAGAGGAATAAAACTGGAAACTGAAACTACGTTTGCTGTGCTTAAGTAAAAAGCAGGGTGAGATTGTGGGAGCTGGAACAGGCCTCAGAGCAAGGTTATGCCTTAGAAAACTATGCAGAGCATAGTTTTTTCCTCCTTGTATACTACTTTTTGCCATTCGGGGATTGCCAGTTCTCCATCTGGCTGGTCTTTCAGGCCTGTTTTTCTTGCATGTCTTTCAATAACAGTACCTATGCAGAATGCTTTATGGTGATTGTGGAGTGTTCCATAAACTTGACTAGGAGCAGAGAGGATAAACACCTGGCAGTTTCTGTCAGGCATAACTGAAGAAAAAACCTCATTCCAGCCTTGAATGAGTTCGGGTTATTTGAATGTTCAAAGGTGGTTTGATGAATGATAATCACATACAATTATTTTTGACTGTTCTGTGTAAGACTCTGTCCTCATCATGCTACCACACCGGCTGTTTTCCCACCTTTCTGGGTCATGGTCTGTGTTCAGACATAGGATGAAAAGGTAAAGGGAGGATGTATTATTCCTTGAAAGGCCATGGTGGATAAGGTTTCTGTTGCCTGTTTCTGTAAGTTGATTCATTGGTGTTCCTCAGACAGAACAAACAGTTGGATAAATTTGTAATGTATTACCCCTTTTAGTTTATAGTTTTCCTAGGTAGCTGAAAATGAGAAATACATTGGTAACTTGCATAGCATTAACTAGATTTATCTTTCAGAAAGGTAAGCTTTGAATATTTGGTTGCTGAAGTTTTACAGTTGAGGCTGTTAAAAGCAGTCTGATCCCAGATTTAACCAAGAGTACACATGAAAACTTTTTGTCTGGCATGCTTTTGGTGGCATGTTACATCATTCAAACTCCTGAAGGTACTCAGAACATAAAACTGAGGTGAGAATTGAAAATGATAATGTAATTTCTAGTGGTATCCCCTGACCTAAAGTACAGCATGTGAATGCCCTGTTCCATGTTTTCAAGGAGCAGGTAGTGTTTTGCAATTGTACGAATGGCATTGACAACCAACAGCTGACAAAGCTCATATTACCAAGCCAGGAGAATTTTGGATTGAGTGGTCTGTTTGTAACTTAGAGGGCCTAGCACTTTCACTATTTAATGTGGGGGTTTTTTAGATTTTTTGTGAGTTTATCAACCTGCTTACCTAGAAACATTTGAATTGCAGTTGTGTTCAAAGTAAAGTGACTTGTTTTTTGTGTCTGCTAGTGAGCAGCAAGATTGACAATAACTGGAGAGTGGGCACTTAAATAACCCTTACTCAAAACTTCCAACAGGGAACTTTGTCCTCCCATCACTGTAAGGATCAATCTGATAGACTTGAAGTGGGGACCGTGTATTTTTAAGTGGAATTAGAAACATTTTCTGACAATGTTAGCTTTTTGAGTATTGTTGCATTTGTTATTAAACTAAATTACTAGGGTTTTTTAATTACGAGCATGAATTGTTGCGATACACTGTGTCATGCTAAGGATTTTTCTGTCCCTTTTTCAGAACAAAAAGTTACTAAAAATAAGTTGAAAGAATGGTCAACAGCATCAGTTTCCTCTTGAAACTTCCTTCAGAATTTGTCTGAGACCACTTTACTGTCTGTTTAGTCTAGGGCTGCACAGTTTTTCTTCTGCAGTTGCTACTGTGATTGCTGCTTTATTCATACTCAGAATTATCCAGTTAGCTAAATAAAAAGTCATGCCATCAAAGCTGTGTGCTTTGCTGCAAATAGTCACACACTTTTTTTTTCTTCCAGACTGTCAGGATCTGAACAAATTCCTTTCAGGAAGCTCTGTGGCTGTGCTAGCGCCCGGCTGTCCTGTGTAGGATGTTTTGCTGAGGGGTAGGGCGTGGTAGGACCCACTATAATGTGGTTACACAGCTCCTTGGCCAGAGCCGGTTCCAGCTCAGGCCTGGAGCATGTGATCCTCTACCCCTCTGCTGCTTTGCAAAAGCTACTTGGATATTCTGGACTAAGAACATCAAATACTTCTGCCTCTGAAACTGTACACCTTAAATACTTTCATGTCTGTAAATAAGTGTAATAAATGTGCCTGTACGTTTATTGGGGGGTGGTTACGTTCAAAACTTTGGTGTTCGAAACTGTTTCAGAGGTATTTTTTTCCTGCGTATTTTTTTTTAGAAGTCTTGAATTGTGCTTGTTTCTGCTGTGTTCTCCTGTCTTAGTATGAATGTTTATGTTCAGAGTACTTCTGAAAAAAATAGTGTTTCGAGCTGTTAAGTCTAAAAACTTGTATGTGCACTTTGCACCTTGTAGGAGAAAATGTAGTGGGATTTGTTTGGTCACATCACTTCCTCTTTGAAGTGCAGATAAAAATCAAAGAACTGTTATGATACAGTAAGGCAGTAAAATTGCCTTCTTTGATAGAAAATGCCAAATAATGTTATTAACAGAAATGTACCCTAAGGATATCTCAGTCTACCATAAAGCACATGAAAGTAGCAGAAAGCAAGTTCAGTCACAAAAAGTTTAAAGTCAGTTCAAGCAAAAAGTTGCAGTATGTAGTCCTGTCTTGTTACAACTTGGGAATTCCACGTGTGGATCTACAGATGATGAATACTTAGAAATTAATCTAGGTATGTTTAGCTAGAAAGTAATGGGGTAGGTTCAACATGAACCAAGCAATAGACTGCTAAAGTTTTGCATTAAGACTACAGTAAAATTCAGTTCCTTAAACATACAAGAAACATAATCTCTTTTTCACTGGAAGATACTGTAAATCTGTGCAAAAGATTAAACTATGCTTGTTCCCAAAGCTCCTACTGTTTATTGACCCTCAAAGCATTTTTATTACACAATGAAAATGAAAAATAGAGATGACTCATGCTTGAAATCTCAGGGGCTACCATCTCAAATGACCATGGGTGGGGGCAGCTTTCTTTAACTTGTATTTTTTTTTAAGTGCACATCCAGTCATCTGTATATCAGAATGTCTGCAAGGAGAGAATTCCTTCAAAATGCAAATAAGAAAGCCTAATTTTTTTTTTTTTTTTTTTTTTTTTGCTTAGTCAAAAAAGGGAATAATTTACATTTGAATGTGAGCTCCCAAGAGAAAAAGGAAGGTGTGTTTTCCAGCTCTAGTGCTCTTCTTGTTGACTGTCCCCTCAGAATTTTGAAAAACCCATACAAGCCTTAGGAAAGTCTCTCCCAGCCTGCAGTACACTTTTTGGTAGACGAAAGACTACTAGTGCAGTACACAAGGAGGAACATTTACTCTGTCCCCTTCCTTTTTAGGTATGTAATTAATTTCACTACCTAAATTATGACCCATGTCTGAGAAGAAGGCACCCTAATGTGAATGACGAGAGATGATGGAGTTTCTGAAAAGCAGGGAAGGTAAATGTAAAATCAATGGTAGCATTTCTTGCAAAAGTGAAAGCTGAAAAGCCAGACAGGCTTACAGAAGGAATAAAGAATTGTATTTAGAACTTCAGTCTGTTAAATTGCACAACAGTTGCTGTTGATAAGACATTTAAAGAGAAGTTCACAATCAGGGTCAGTGCAGCGAAAGGAGAAGCTGCTGCAGTCCATTGCTGTGCCCGGGTTGCAGCAGAGCACAGGTTAATGCTGCCGGACTCTGTGGGATGATCCCTGTCATTACACTGTCACTACACTGCCTGCTTCCCTGCCAGACTGCACTTGGGCTCGTGCATGTCAGTATTTGACTGCTTGAATTGCTCCTTTCACAGAGAGGTTAATACAGAGCCATGCTGCTAGATTGCAAGAAACTTATAAATAAAGGAAGTGGCTTTTGATGACTGCCTCTCTTGAGTTCATGTATGTAAGCTTTGGTCAGACAAATCTATTACCTAAATGTTACTTAAAAGAGAATGGTCCAGTGTTTACTTTCTTACTATGTAAGAGCAAGAGTTAGGAGAGACTCATGTTACTATTTTGTTGTATGTTGGAAAATGCCATTTTAAGTCTTTCTATTGCGTCATAACAAGGGTACATAGAATTCTTCTTAGGCTGTGCTGACAGATGTTTGGTGACACACCAGATTCAGGGCCAGGAAATGTGTTAATATTTGTGCAGCTAGGGTAACTTCATTAATGAGTTTTTTGGCTTGTTGAGGAAAATATCATTAACATCTACCCAACTCTAGTACTGTAACTTCATCAGGTCTGAACTTGAACGCATGCACCCCATGAGTCAGTGAAACAGCTGTATCCAACTGGGACAAGCATAAATACGTTTTCTGTGAATCACATTCTGAAAAACACCCAGGAAGATTATTTTCTCCATCTTTATTTGCAAAACAAAAAGCACCTGGCACCCTAATTTCCTTACATTGTTAAAGGCTATTGTTGAAATGATCATCGGAAGCATAAGAGGGGAGATGAGCACCCTAATTCTTAAACAATCTTCATCAATGCTTATGTTTCTAATGCTGACAATATCTGAAAACAGATAAAAATGGATATCACCAGGCCCAGGGAAGCACCTAGCAATTAGAAGCAAAAAATTAGTTGGAAAGTATGAATGTAACTTGAAGCTGCAGTATCCAGTACTATTCTAGAAACAGGAATATTACATCTGGCTTTGAAGACTGTAAACACTGTACATCAGTTACTTACTTTTAGTGTGCCCTGAAACACAGGGGAAGATGTTGGAAATAGGGCTTTACATTTGTGAGTCTCAAATTGGTTTGATCTTCTACACTGTGCAATGCACCAGTCTTAGGAGAGGCCACTCTTTGTGAAGCAGTTTGCTATTGAGAAAGAATCAGAAAGTAAAAGATGATGATGACTTAAATCTCACTAGCTGGATCATCAGAGCCACAAAAGT
The DNA here is from genome assembly GCF_000738735.6 of Corvus cornix cornix. Classification (NCBI taxonomy): domain Eukaryota; kingdom Metazoa; phylum Chordata; class Aves; order Passeriformes; family Corvidae; genus Corvus; species Corvus cornix. The sequence continues at coordinate 12,413,717 of NC_047058.1, read as the reverse complement.
CACAACCTTTCCACTGCAAAATGGTTGTGCAGCTAAACACAGAACTAGCTAGTCTGTCCCTTGTGTATTTATTGTGTGTGGGAGGGAAGATTATCAGTTCTTATTTGGCTGTTTACGGAGCTTTTGCTGGAGTCTTCCATGGCCACATGTCCTCTGAAATTTGTCCTTGTTTGTACTGTGTGTCTTTTTGTGTCCATGTTTTAAAAAGTTGGGTTGAAATAGTACATTTACCTCTGCTGTTGGAACATCAGAGTAACATTTGCCTTAATGCCTGATGAGATAGGGGTGTATGTTGGGGGATCAGACTGAAATACTTCTTTATTAGTATAGAATATGCATTTTCTTTTTGATTTTTTTTCCCTGTAGTCCAAGTATATTTTGTAGCTGTTGGTAATAACAGTATTTTTCAGTTGCACATTTTCTCCTTTTCCATCCTCTTCTGGAATACTCTCTGTCCAAGCCACTGGTTTTTAGCCCAGTCATTAACTAAAATGCCAGTGAAACAAAAAGATGCCTCTCACTTCCGTTACCACAAAAAAAGATACTGAAACAGCTGTGTTTGCCATCAGTCACACTGAGTGCATTCACAGAGCTGTGTGTAACTCAGATTGACCTGGTGGTTCTCCCCTCTGCCCTGCTCTTGTGAGACCCAGCCTGGAGTATCACACAGTTTTGGTGTGTCCAACGTAAGAAGGATATGGAGCTGTTGGAGCAAGTCCAGAGGAGGCCATGGAGTTGCCAAGAGGACTGGAGCACCTCCCCTGTGGCTGAGAAAGTCTGGGCTGTTCAGCTGGGAGAAGACAAGATTGTGTGGAGACCCCACTGCCCCTTCTGCTACCTGAAGGGGCCTTCAAGGGAGCCAGAGAGGACCTCATCGTGAGGAATCATAGTGACAGGATAAGGGGGAATGGATGCAAACTGAAAGAGGGAAAATTTAGGTTAGATAATAGGAAGAAATTCTTTACTGTGAGGGTGGTGTGGCCCTGGCACAGTTTGCCCAGAGAGGCTGTGGATGCTCCACACCTGGAAGTGTTCAAGGCCAGGCTGGCTGGGGCCCTGAGCAACCTGTTCCGGTGGAAGGTGTCCCAGGGCAGGGGGATGGAACGAAATGAGCTTTGAGGTCCAGTCCAACCACTTAACATTCTATGATTCTGTGGTTCTGTGACTTGACAGCCTTTGCAGCCCAGGCTGTGGCCAGAGCACAGCACAGCCAGGCCAGGCTGGGTGTGGCCTGTGGGAGAGGCAGTGCTGCAGCGAGAGAGCCTCAGGTACTCACAGGCAGGTTCTGGATAGAATTTAATGAGACAAAGGAACAGGGGGGTCAGAGGAGGTACTTCCCCAATTCAGTGTAGTCTCAATGGACAGTTTTCAGTTGTGGAATCTTGCCTAGGCCTTTAACATTTTCTACCTTTGGGGCATGCAAACAGCTCTTGCCCTTTGACCAAATATTTGCTTGCCCTCATGTTACAAATTAGGAGACAGTTTCTCCCCTGGCTCTTAGATAATTGGCTTCCACTGCAGTACTTACTGCAGCAATAGATGTTTGACACTTAGAAATTGATAGGGTTTTTTTTCTGATTGACTTCAAGTGCATGTATGTTCTGAGATAGTAAGCAGAAGCAATGAATATAAAGGACAACAATAATATTTTTCTTGAAACCAAAAATAAATGTTACCTTTGCTATTAGCTAAGTAAACTATTGTGTTAACTATTTTTTAAGCAGCAGTAAGAGAAACCGTTTCCTAGCACCACTTGAGATTTTGCTATTTCAAATAGAATGTATATATTTAAACTTGTATCAGGAACAACTGATTTCCCTGTTTGTTAGGTCATAGGTACCAGTATTTACCCCGTATGGGCATAGTACAGGGAGCTCTCAAACTCTTAGGCTTTGAGCTTCTATTGCATTGCCAGAGCACAGAAGTACTTCTGAAAAGTGGTTAGGTTTGGTTAGTCTTTCTCTGAATTTTCACTGCGGTTTGTGATGTACCAAAATGTGCAAGAGGAAAGTATGTGGAAATATGCCTGTGAGAAGGAAAGAAAAATGAGACCTCATGGACTTTTTTTCTGCCATGAGTAACTTGCATTAATACTGCTGGAATTTTTTTTTTTAATAAAAACACCAACATGATGTAAAAACTGAATAATTTCCTTCAGTTTCTTTTCCTTCAATCTTTCTAACCCAAATTAAGTTGTAATTAGCCACCAGATTCTTCTAGCTTTTACTGCATTTCATCACAGTCTTCTCAGCTGTAGAAATGTTCTCTCATTATTGTGTGTGTTAGGTATAAATCTGGAAGATCAAAACTTGTAGAGAGTCTGACAGTATGCACTCATCTGTTTATTGTGCTGCATCTTCCTGGCAATGTGGTATTTCTTAGACTTTGTGTAATCTCTTTTTGAAATCCCAGCCTTGTTCTGTCCTGTACTGGAACAAATTAAGGACAGTTAAATACTGACTAAGTAGCCTTCTGAAAACTGACTAACTGAACACCCACATACTTACTCAGGTCAACTCATTTTTTTTTTTTTACTGTGTAAAACCACTTTTCCAGTTACAAATCCTGAATGCTCACTGGGGTTTCCAAAGTGTTTGGATCTGCCTGCATGCTTGAGAAATTCTAGAGACAGTTGCTACTTACTCATACTGGGTTGTTTTGGAAGATTTCAGAACTTCCTGACAAGAGTCAGGCCTGAGCACTTACACTAAAGCCAGAATTGTGTCTCCATTTGAAGTTGGCAAGGGCTCTGGTGCAGAGGAACCAGACTTCCTTTGGTGTTGCTTTTAAACTAAAAACAACCTGCTTTGCAGATTCCAGTTTTCTTCACAAACTAGAACACAACCCTTTTCCTCTCTAACGTCATCTTTCTTACTAAATGACTTTCCTAGCACAGTGTTTGGAGCAGACAGAAAAAGAAGTTGTGTTTTCTTCTAATCATGTTATTCTGTAGTAAATTGGATCCCTGACAAGCTTTTTAACACCAGAAGAAGGATAATAAACAATGTTGTTCATATACTTTCACTATTAAGCCTTTGGAATGTTTTGGGCTTGGGCTAATTAAAGCCTTTCCTAGTGAAGATAATAATTTGGTGCCTTATTAACATTAAACTGCATAGAATGAAATTTCTAGCTACAGGTACTTCTTTAGATTTTGAGTTACACTTAAAAATTCTAGTGGTGTGTGTAAATGCTGAGTAAGTTGATTCTGTTCAGTTTGGAGAGTCAAATGCAGAGAAGATTAGGGCATTTCCTCCTCTAAGAATAGTCACTTCCAGAGGCATAAACCCTCTCTCTGTTCCCCATACACACTTTTGCTCTTACTCCCATAAGCATTAGTGACTACTTAAAAGCTATTTTTCAATATTAAAAAAATATAATTGCCAGTTGTTTCTTAGATTTGGGTTAAATTAGGAAGAGACGAATGTCTCTTCTGTTCTAGAATGTGTGCTTTGATTTCAGACTCTGTTCTGTGGCCCTGGCTACAGGCCAGGAGTAGAGTGTTGTATATCTGTCTAAAACTTTCAATTAAGGATATAAAAGATTATACTCAGATAACATCTCTTCCATCTGTGGCAGCCCATAAAGTACAGTGTCAGTCAGGAGTAAGCTTGGACTATAGAATTTTTGTAAACCCCCAGCATATAACAGCTGTAAGGAAAACATTACCTCATGAGTGAGGTTTCCAGTATGAACACTGGAACATGTCACTGCAAATGTTAAATGAACTCCAGACCATTTCAAAATTGATAGAAACTGCTTCACTTGAGGAAAATCCTTTGGAGATGCTGAAAACCAGCTATCTAGGAGAGAAACAACATTATTTTTGTTTGGTTTGGTTTTTTCTTGTAGTCATCCCTGATGCACACTGCTCTTTCTGGGAACATGCATTTCCTGCATCAAGAACTGGAAGCTCTGCTGTTTCTAAAATAGCTAGATAAGCATCTAAACAGTCTAGTTCTATTCAACACTCAAGAGAAATAATGAGCTTTGTAAACCAATAGAAAATAATATATATTCTAAATATTCTGGTGTTAAATAACAGTTTTATCTTGTTACTGTGAAATTTTTCATGAGTGCTAAATTTTATTTGTAGGGAATGAGGAAATTTATGGAAAACATAACTGTTAACACTTAGTAATATGTAGTTGTTTTACCTTGAAGTGTCCTTGATGGTGCATTGATGTGAACATTGCATCTTATGCTTTCTCTTAAAGTCTAATTAAGTAGGAGGTTGAAGGCATAAGGTTTAATTTGAATAGCTAAGTTTGGCTTCTGACTGAATACAACTGGTGTGGAGGTACTTTTGCATGTTGAGTATGTCAGTCTGTTATATGCAGTATATTTAAGATATGATAAATATTTATTTAGCACAAGTTTGGGTTGATCCTGCAATGGATCAAAATCTTATACAGCCACATGCAAGTGCCAGTAACACTAAAAACATTCTAGCACCTCTTCTTTATATTTCAAGAGAAAATCCTTGTAGGAGAATTTTGCAAGGGACATCTAACTTGGTTTCAGTCTGTAAAAACTGATTAAAATCTTAGACTTATGGGGAAGGGTATTAAAATATAACTAGGTTAAATGTCAGTTAAAGTTTTCTGCAGTAGACTTCTTGGAGCCTTATCTCTGCAGTTACACAGAGCCATCTTCTGTTGCACTGGTCATGGGATCAGTGAGACCTCACTGCCTCTATAAACATGCTTTTGTTCTGGAAACTCGTCTCTTACCTCAATACCCCATATCCACTTCATGTCCTGGGGTAGTGTGTGCCATGGGTAGTCCTGAGTTTGTGTTTCTACTGATACTCATCTATCAAGAGTGACAGAGGGCTTCTTGTTTCTGCCTTGAGTTAGAAGAATGGACTACATGCAATGTGAAAGTCTTCCTTGTCTTTTTGGGGTTTTTTGGTAATTAAAATACATTAAGCTTCTGTTCATAATTTTATTCAGAACATGTTTAAATAGAGAAGGGAAGGAGTAGTGTCACATAAAAATTAAGCTCCTTTTTGGTGGCTTCATGTCTTGTCTGTCCAGTGTAGTTTGGAAGCTTAATCTTTTCCAGTAATGTAATTGCTCTCCCTTGTATGGGTTGTGTTGCACCTCTGTCTGAATTCATAGCCTGTGCTTTTTAGGAGCAGTAGGGCGGAAGTTCTAAAGATTGCTCCTTTCTGCCAGGCAAAAAACATCCCAAACTCCAATATGTTCTTTTTTCTGTTTCACTATAGATCTCATCAACACTGAAAAAACCTCAGTCGTCACTGTCAGATCCCTTGTAAGTACCTCTGTGTGTGTGTGTGTGTCAGGTTTTGCATGAGCATGTTCAAAGGAAAAAGCCAAGGTTGTCTTTTTGGGACTCACTAAGTTTTTCTGACTGATGTCTTTTAAGAATTGCAACTGATTTTTTTTAGGATAGAAATGTGATTCTCTTTTAAATTACTACAAATATGTACAAATTAGCTAAGTGTTCTGTTTTTATAAACACTTTTTAAAGTATTTCAAATTAACCTGAAATTCCAAAATGAAAGGAAGGCAACCTTCCTCTCCTCCCTTCGTAAATTAGCCAGTTCTTGATTATTAGACTTGTAGTGTTTCACAGTAGGACCACTTCTGAACAAGCTCCTACTCAGCCCACAGAAAAGCTGTAGTACTGTCTCATTATGTTAAATAGTTCGCTGCAGTCCAACAACTCTGCTTTTTATCCAAGTCACTGTGCCTGGTCATATGCTCATTGTTGGAAGGTGAGGAGCAGCCAGAGGGTTTATTTTATAAACCCTGGGGTTTATTTTAACCTGTAGCATTTTATGTAACCATGGGTGTGCCCTGATGTTTCTTTACAGTGTCTTAGAGCCATGGCTGGCTTATGTTTGAAATACAAGCTCAACTGCTGTGTTTGGAGCACTGAATTAACTGGAATGAAAGTATCATACAAGATTTGTATTATAAACCAATAATCTTTGATTTTAGAGAACTGGAGCTTTGGGAAGTAAACTGATCTCTTTTCTGCTGAGGTTGATGATGGTGAGGTTCACCAGAGCAGACTAAACATGTACATTTTGAAAAGAATGTAGCATTCATTTTTTTTATATAAAGAAATATGCAGAATACTTTCATCCATACAAGTCTGAGTTTAGTTTAGTTTATTATACTATCATTCAATAGTAATTTTATTGTGTAGTTGTAATTACAGAAATTAATGTGGTGGTCATGTTGTTTTAAATATCTGCAGATCTCTCAGTCTTACATACATTAAAGCTGTTGATACTGGCTACAACACAACTGCATATGTTGGAATTCTCATTAAAAAACCCACCAACCTGTTATGCTGTTAGTAGCAGTTGTCTTGTTTAACCTGAAATGTTAATTGTAGCCTCCTTCATCACCTGAGGGTGGTAAATATATTAATAAAGGTGTATTTTGAGGTGTGCCCACGTTCTTTTAATTCTTGATGAAGCCCTTAGGATTTCCCTATTCTCATCCATTCTGTTTATCAGACTGTGTCCATGACAGCCTGGGCTCTGATGAGTGTCAGCGTCACTGGCTCCCCTGCCTGTCTGAGGTTCTGCTCTTGGTTAATGCACCTCTGCCTTTTATTTTTCCCACTGTGGCAGCATGGGTGATGTGTTAAGCTGTGTTTGCACAGCAGCCAGGTAAAGATAACCACCCACGTCTCTCACATGTGAGTGCAGACTGGTCCCAGGCCAGTGGGCTGGCCATAAGTGGGGTTCGCTATGATGGTTTTGTTTTTCTCCCACTCACCATGAGTCCTTATTCAGGCCCAGTTCTCCTTAATGAGAAAAGATCTCTGACATTCTGACAAAATCTTGCCAAATTGTGCTTTATTTTAAATTGACTTAAATTAGTCCAATTTTATTCAGTTTTCCATACTTGGAGTTTGAAATGCATGTATTGAAGTAGTTTTTGAAATGGGAAAAGCAGATCTGCATAATCCCTTTCCAAGAGTCTGACATTTGTAGTTGAAAAGTAGAAGATTAAAAGTGCAGTTACTGGGGCAAAGTTAATAAAGCAGTTTTGGAATATCATATAGTTTTAGATTACAGCATGTAGACTTTGAGTCTATATACTATTTTTCAGTATATCAAGATACATTTTTAATCTGAATAGAAGTTGATAGAATATTCTGAAAAGCAGTAAAGCAATCTGCTGTACCTTTTCTCTGTAGGACAAATATTTAGTGGGAAAACAAGCGTTGACCTTTCCCATAATTACACAATTGTGTCATTACTCAAGTAGCTTAAACACAATATTATGTTGTGAAGGACAGACTTCATCTCAACAGCCCTGGACTATCCAAACAGAGATAGCGGGGAAAAGTCTGTGAAAAGTAAATATTTGTGGATGCAAGAAACAAGTATGGAAAAGATTCATCCTCTTTCATCCCCGGAGCAGTTCACTGCTCTATTGTGCAGTGATGCTTTTGAAGTGAGCTCTTAGAAAGACTAAAACTAATGCACTGACTGTAATATTACTAATCTAATTATTTTTTCTTTTTTTTTTTCCTGCTCTCTGCTTGGCACTGGTCTTCGCCCGCAGGTGTCCACTGTTGGCTCTCAAAGGTTATTAAAATTTTGCAGCTGCTCTGAATCAGCACTACCTAAGCTTCACCTACTGTTGCTTCTCCCTATACCACTCTGTGCTGCTGCTTTGCTCTTGCTGCTTCAGAACTCCATGAGAGAGGTTCTTTTTTAAATACCCACAATGAAACTTAGGCTAGAAGTGTGTGCCATTCTCTTGCTGCCTGTGTACTTGTTGATCTGGTTGTACAGTGTGCTGGTATTTATTCCCTGGTATTTTCTTACCAACGCCAAGAAGAAAAAGGCTATGGCAAAGCGGTTAAAAGCTAAACCCATCTCGGACAAGCCTGGGAGCCCCTACCGCTCTGTCACTCACCTGGACTCTCTAGCAAACATAAACATCCCTGGAGCTGACACACTGGACAAGCTCTTTGACCATGCTTTAGCAAAGTTTGGGAAGAAGGATTGTCTTGGAACTAGGGAAATACTGAGTGAAGAAAATGAAATGCAACCAAATGGAAAAGTATTCAAAAAGGTAAAACTTACAATTTTTTATTTAACTCTTAATACTTGGTTTTGAGCTGCTTTGTATTTTGCCTCAACAACGCACATCCCTTTAGAGCTCTTCCTCAGTAATCATCTAATAAACCATTCATTTTATGGTAGTTCAGGAGCAACAGAATATACAGGATGCTCTATTTATTCTACTTCAAAAAAATGAAAGCAATTTTTTAATGAATGGCAGTGTGCATGCTTATGCTGTTATGCACCAACTCACATCAGCTGGTAGAGCTGTACCAGAAGCTTCTTGTCATGCATTGTTTTCCCTCTCCAGTTAATTTTAGGAACTTACAGATGGTTATCCTATGAAGAAGTAAATGAGAAAATTACTCGCTTGGGGAATGGACTGACTGCCCTGGGACTAACCCCGAAAAGTACTGTTGTCATATTCTGTGAGACCCGAGCTGAATGGATGATTGTAGCTCTAACCTGCTTTAAGTACAACTTCCCTCGTGAGTGCTCAACTTTGTTACTTCTAGTGTATTTTGGAACCATTTCTCAGCACAGATATGGCTGTTAAGTATTTTGACTCTGCCAGTCTTGTCATTGGAGGTGTAAGAATTTCATAAACTTTCTCTGCTGATTGTCTGATTCTTAGAAGTTTTCAATCTGTTCTAGGCATTGTGGAGATCCCTAAAATTAACTTGCTCATATTTATGAAACTGTTTTTTAAGATTTTATAGTAGTAATGTTCTAGATGTCAAAATGACAGAATAGTACACTTACTATTCAGGTCATTTTAAATACTCTGAAGATGTCAGTAGTTGCATTTCTCCCCCCAAAATGTGGGATGTTTTTATAGTATTTTCTGACTGTATCCTGACTTATACATCCAAAAGATGAAATGGTTATGAGAAGAATGGTAAACAAAATCATGAGATAGTCTGTTTTGGTGACATTTGTAAGCTGCTCAAGTTCATTACAATTATGTATGGTTTTTCTTTCTTTAAATTCAAGCTGTCAGAAATCTCTAATGGGATTTCATGCAGACTCCTTGGTGAGCTGCAGAGGTTACCGAGCACTCCAGTGCCCATTTTGCACACAACACATTGTGACCCACAGCCCATTTTTTTGCTGTCTTGTGTTTCTGCTTGCACTGGGCTGTCTCTTTTTCTCCCAGCACCAGCAGGAGCTGCCTGTACGAGGGGCAGCTCATCCAGCAGAGTGTGCAGAGTGTTCAGGGGCAGTAGTGGAAGAGATGATCTTGCTACTGAAGTAGGAGAGGATAGTTAATTTGGTCTGAATCCCTATACTTTGAAAGGCAATAAGAAATAGTTGTATAACATTACTCTTTTCGCCTCTTCTGCATGAACCCTCTTTCACAGCACTATTAAAATTCCTTCAATGGTCTTTGGAGGTTCCAGTTTGAGATAGCGAATGATACTAAAGGAAGGGGTTTTTTCAGTAGAGAGATGATGGGGAGAGGTGAACTCCATTGTGCCTGGGAGGCACTTAATGGCATTCCTGTAGCCATTCTGGGTTAAAAATAATCTAGCAGCATGAAAAACAGTCTGATTCCTTAGCCTGATTCTCTGCCTTGCCCCCCCCATCACTAATTTCCTGGGAGCAAGGAAAGTAGCTGACAGTGTGGAAAGAGCTGCCTGTAGCCGTGCCCAGCTGTAAGCTGGTGCCCTGCAATGAGTGTCACCTCTCCACCCGAGTTGTAGTTGCAGAGAGCTCAGGGGCAGAACACCTGCTCTCAGTTGCTTACTCTGGGATTGCTTTGTGCATTATTGTTGGGTTTTGGTGCATCTCTTTGTTCTGATAGTTTCTTTCCTGCTATAGAACAGAATAGATTATTTCAGGAGGACTTAGATGACCACCTAGGTTCCTTCCAACTGCCTGTCCACTTCAGGGCTGACTAAAGGTTACAGCCTGTTATTTAGAGCATTGTTCAAAGGCCTCCTAAACAGTGACAGTCTCGTGGCATCAACCACCTCTCTAGGAACCCTATTCCAGTGTTTGACCATGCTCTTAGTAAAGACATGCTTCCTGTCCAGCTGTCCTCCTTGTTCCAGAGGTCTCTTGTGCCATAAAATTTCTGATGTGGAAAAATTAAAAGCTGTTTTATTTCCAAATTGGAAATTTTCCAATTGAGTGCTTTCCAGTAAGCTAAAAAAAGAGCTTTTGCATTTAATATTACTTTAACCCTTCTTTTGTGTCCTCTCCCCTCCCTGTGACAGTTGTCACTCTGTACGCCACCCTGGGTGAAGAGGCAGTGACCTATGGTCTCAACGAGTGTGGAGCAGCATATCTGGTCACGAGTGTGGAACTCCTTGAGAGCAAACTTAAGGTAATTCAGTATCAGCTTCACCTGCTATAAGCAACCGTACAGTTCAGTCGGTACTCTGCTAAAAATTTCATTTCTGTTCTGTAGACTGCACTGCCACAAGTCTCCTGTCTGAAACATATAATTTATGTGGACAAGAAGACGGTTAATAAATCAGAATACCCTGAAAACATGGAGATTCATAGTATGCAGACAGTAGAAGAGCTGGGAGCCAAACCAGAAAACTGTAAGTGAATCACTTCACGGAGGAGTAATAAAGCAGTGTTAGCAGTGAAATCAGACCTGGGTTAAGAGGGATGTGTAGCAGAAAACCCCCCACCCATGCAGGTTGCCAACAAAGGGAGTGGCAGGTTGACAGTTCATCTTCTAGCTCCCTTTAAATAAACAAAGAAATTGTTTTATATCTTTTGTTCATGTGTCATGTATGTCAGGATAAAACCTTGTTTTTAACTTCCAAACCATAACCTAAACCATAACCAGAATAATTTAATACTCCATCTTTTTTAGGAAATGAAATAGAAGCTGGTGTAATGTTTCATTTTCTGCTACTCTTACCTTTAATTTATCTTATTGTCACTATTTTTTCTAAGAAGAGGAGAAAGCACTTAAAGCTTTTTTTTTTTTCTGCTTGGAAATGTTCATTATCTTAACCTAGCTGTAGATAAAAAGCACTTAAGGCTACAGGAATAACAGTTACATTCCTTGCTCCACTGGGCAACCAGAAGTGACTGTAAACATCTGCTTTAAGGAAGGAAAACCCAACCCTGATGATCGGTTCTCCTTACATCAGCAGTCTGTAATTAGTCACATCTCCTCTCTCTGGAATAAAGAAGGAGATAAACTGGTAAAGGAGCTTTGGGAAACACACATCTATCACAGCTGCTTATCTGATCAGCCTGAGGTGCTGACACAGACCAGCAGTGACCCTGATAGGTGTTTTTTCTTGGGCTTTGTCCCTAAAAAACCTGCTTACTTTGCAGACACTGTGGAAGCCATGAAAACGGATGATTTTCATCCTAAGAATAAAGAGGATTAAAACGAAAATCAGAAGTCAAGTGTTCTAAGCTTACGGCTTTTCTACTAAACCTGCGGCTTGCCTTAGGAAGGTTTATTTAAAAATAAAAAAAAAAAGAGGGGGGAGGAGTTAAAAAAAGGAATCTTACCTCTACAACCCTGGCTTTGAAAGACTGATGGACAGAAAAGCTGACTTGCAGCTTTTTGGGGTGTTGGTTTTTTGGTGTTTTTTACTCGATTTGCTGTTTATCATCATGTACTGGTACATCACCCCAAGACACATCAGTACTGTATTTCTCCCCTTTGCTGCCTTTGACAGTTTTATTTGGTCTTCAGAAGGCTCCTTCAGTCAGCTATAAACCACAATGACAAAAGTGTCACCCAGATTGTGTAGATGCTCAGATACTCATAATTCCTTTCAAAATTGGCCTTCTGTCTCTTCCTCTTAAAACTGTCTCCAGCACTGACCATGCAGCAGCTCACTGTGCTGGCCTTCCATGAAGCACCTGTTTCACACTGATTGCAGACATTTTCACCCTGATGAATTACAGAAGATAAGAATAAATAACAGTTTTTCTCCTGAATTTTGTAGCAAGCATTCTGCCAAGCAGGCCTGTTCCTACAGACTTGGCTTTAGTAATGTACACCAGTGGCTCTACTGGGAGACCCAAAGGAGTGATGATGATGCATAAAAACTTAATAGCTGGAATGACAGGACAGTGTGAGAGAATACCTGGACTGGGGTAAGAAACACTTTGTTGTCTCATGTACAGAGAGCTAAAACAACCTCCAAAAGTGTGCACATTTATAGAGTCTGCTGCTGGCATTGTGTTATAAGTTTCTTCATGTTATTGTGAGGCCACTACTCTTTAATTTATAAGAAATAATGTCTTGTGTGTGTGAACTTACCCTGTTTGAAAAATAGGCCCTTCTAGCTCTTTTCTCACATGCTGTTGCTTTTTTTTGTTATTATTAGCTCCAGGTCTGTGATGGATTTTTGCACTTTTGAGTGGTATCAGAGGATACTACTAGATAAGAGATTCCTCTTGGGAAATGTTTTTAGACATTTTCAGGCAGCTAGAATCAGTTTAGGAAGCACAGATGTCTGAGCCTAGCACTTAAATGACCTGGAGACATCACTCTTGGGTGCACATGCTGCAGAATCTGCTCAAGTACAATTCACTGAAGGAGCAGAAAAGTAATACATTGTGTTGACAACACTAAAACCAACTGCAAATTCCCTCATGTTAATGTTTTGAGGAAATTTTTCATGTAAGTGTATTTGTCCCTGCATTCACAAAGGATTCAGTAGCTGAAACAAGCCCTGTTGCCAGACTCCTCTTGTGAGAGGATATAAACCCAGTTTTGGCTGGGTGCTGAAAGCTGCTGTTCGGTGACAGCTCTGAGGTTCTTGCTGAGAAATCTCTGAGCAATTACTTCCTGAAACAAGCGTCAGTACTTCAGTGATCAGCTCTCTTTCTAGTAATGTATCCTAGAAGAAGATGACTGACAGGGCTTTGTAAATCACTGATCATTATTTCAAAGTGTAGTGATTTCATCCTTGATTTCATAACTGGAATGAAACCTCCCACAAAGAGATATAGCAGTATATAATATAGTATATATTGCTATAGAAATAGCAGTAAAGGACTAAGGAATCTGAATTTCCGAGAAAACAAGGCAAATCCTGTAATTCATACTGGTATCAGTAAGGTCAGATTTTCCCCATTTTGTTTATATACTGTGGTTGAAATCACCCCTGTCTTGTGTGTAGGAGAGTAAGCTCACTTGTGATCCGGGTCAATGAAAAAGTAATAACTAAGTACGGTATTTTCAGTCCACCTGTGACTCATGGTTAATTAATTATTTTTTCCCAGACCCAAGGACACTTACATTGGTTATTTACCTCTGGCCCATGTGTTAGAACTGACAGCAGAAGTTTCCTGCATCACTTACGGCTGCAGGATCGGTTACTCCTCTCCTCTCACTCTCTCAGATCAGGTGAGGGCTGGCAGAGCAAGGTGGGGAGCAAACTTCAGCTTTTGCAGCCTATGCTCTCATTGCTCAGCTTCCTCCTTCAGTAAAGAAATGCTGATGTATATGGCACACTTCAGAAATGTAAATTTTTTTCAGAAAATGATGCAAATTAACATTACTGGTGAATAGCAGCAGTGGGTTGTGCCATATGAATTGTATTAAAACCTTTGCTTTTATGATACTTAGGAAATCTAAAAGCAATCCTAATAAATGCCTATAGCGTTATCCCCTGGATAATAGGGTAAGAACAGTTCTTAATAGATCAGCTGAACTGTTTAAAGTGGTTTTAAGTTTTGATCTCACTTCATCAGTTCTTTATCCAGTTATTGCAGATCTTCTATTTAGTCCTTTGCCTTTTTCCATGTAACAATTCAGATAAATAAGAGTAAATTAAGCCATAATAGATATGTCTGCATGTTTTGCTGGTAGAGAGATTTGCATCAAGCAAAACAAGTTCCCAGAGGAAGATGAAGGAGAAAACAAGTACTAGAGGGAGGAAGTAAGAGAAAGATAAACAAAGTGAACTTGTAAAAGATTGAGTATTTTGGTTGAAATAGTTGCTAATCATTACCCTTTCCATAACAATGGGGGGAAAATGACACAGGAACAGGGGAAGATACTTGAAAAAGTTACATGCTAATATATCTCCTTCTTTTGTTAGTCCTTTAGTTTTCAAGAGCTGTTTGGTTTTCAGCTTCATAACTTGATGTTTTTTCTGTATTACAGTCAAGTAAAATTAAGAAGGGAAGCAAAGGAGACTGTACTGTACTTAAGCCTACACTGATGGCAGCTGTGCCTGTAAGTATGCAGAAGCAGATATGTCCAGCAAAAAAATGTTTTGTCTTTTTCATGTTAGAAAAATGTATTTATTAACAGATTTTTCTCTTCACATGTAAGTAACTGTCACTAATAGGAAAAGAGCAAATACAGACAGTCCAGCTATTGATTAAACTGAGTACTGATGCTGCAGATGAGCACAAGAGTCTGCCTGTACCAAAGCCAAGATCCTTTTTGATCCAAACCTATAAATGCTTCAGTAGTTACAAGTGGTGTTTTACTGGGCTACTGACACAGCAGTAGGACACAGTCACAGTCTGGAAACTCCTTTGTGCACAGGGACAAAGCAGGGTGGCTTTGGCCAAGAGGGACACGTTAAGGATATGGGCATTTGGCTCAGTCACAGACTTAGCAAGTCAAGGTAACACTGAGGCTGAGTCTCTCTTGCTGTTCTCAGGGTTAGCAGGCCAGGCTTAGCCTCCTCTCAGAGGAAAGAGTGTTCAGGAGACTGTAACTCCTCTTGCTTCTGCAGCTTACAGTGCTCTGTGAGTGACCAGGCTCCTGCACTCCACAAGGCTGTGGTGCTATCCACACACTCCACAAATGTTTGTGTCTTTCTGATGCCAAGGCCCTCCCCACATGTGCTGCCTTCACAGGTGCTGCTTTAGGATCCTGTCACATCTGTGGCTCATAGAACTGTTAGCACCAGGTGGTGCCACATGGTGGTAGGGAGTGAGTAGGAAGATTTAATCTAATTTAGGAACAGTAAGTTTTGGTTGTTCTGCACAATCTTAGAATAGCTAAGAATTCTAAAATCAGTTTAGTCACTTGCATTCTTTTTTTTATAAAATCATAAGCACATATAGAGGCTTGGTCATCTTCTTAATAATTAACAGTCTGATAATTAATATGTCTGAGAGCTCTAACCTTTTGGAAAATACCCATTTAAATTTATTTCATGGAGAGAAAGCACATAAATACTTCAAAGCATTGTGCTCCAAAACAAACTTGAAGGAGCCAGTCTTTAAACTTCTGTTAAATACTTCACCAGTCTGAACAGTATTTTAGGTTCTGTGTATTTGGGTGACCATAAGCTTATTATTTTAATGGAAATTAATCTCTGGTCTGTGACAGAATTGTGGCTTTTTGTCAGATAATTAGGGCTACTGCAGCCATGTTGCTTTGAAAGTTGAAGAACTCTTGGAAAAGGAAATGGTGAAATGAATTCTCTTGGTTCATTCCCTTCCACGTACCAGTCGCTGTGGATAAGTGCAGCATCAGCACTCCCAAGCATGACACATCTTGAGGGGCATATACCAACCTTGAGCAAAGAGATTGAGTTAAACTTGAATTTAAAATTTTCTAAATCAGTTTGTCACCTGTTTAAGTACAGGTTCAGGTGCAAATAGCTCCAAGCTATGATGGTCTATAAATTGGCTCATTGATCACACAGTAAAAGCACAGCACTGAAGCACTGCCTAACCCCACAATGCAAAGATTCACACTCTTATTATCCATTTTAAAGGGAGAATAAAGGGCAGGGGGGTGGTACTTAGAACATGGAATTTAATTTACACGTGCTGATCTATCCCATGTGGTAATTTTCCTTTTTTTAACACTTTGTAGGAAATAATGGACAGAATTTATAAAAATGTCATGAGTAAAGTTCAAGAGATGAACTATATTCAGAGAACTCTGTTCAAGATAGGCTATGACTACAAATTGGAACAGATCAAGAGAGGATATGATGCACCTCTGTGTAACATGTAAGTAGAGTTCATGGGCCAAGTGTGCCTTGGGATCTGTTAGGACAGTGGAAAAGAACGATCCTCTGAGCTATCAGTTCTCATCTGACATGCAAATAACACCTAATGAGTAACTGAAGTAGTCCAAGCTCTTACTGGAAACGGGTAAGATATTTCATGGTAATGACTAATCTTCCAAACAGCTGACTGGTCCATTTTCATTGCATTGCTTTTTTTAAGTGATAAAATTGGAATGTTTGTTAAGCTACAGGAAGTCTGCCTCTTCAAATGTTACACAAGAGGCAACAGGTTTGGATTAGCCCTGCTGTGTACTAAAATCTGTGAATAAGTTAATTTTTAAGGTGTTCCAGATAGGAAGGAAGGAAGGTTTGTGTCTTTATATAAGAATGAGCTAAGTGAATAATTTTTAATGCTTTTTGCCTTCTTTCAAGACTGCTGTTTAAAAAAGTAAAGGCCCTGCTGGGAGGGAATGTCCGTATGATGCTTTCTGGAGGAGCACCACTCTCACCTCAAACACAAAGATTCATGAACATCTGTTTTTGCTGTCCTGTTGGTCAAGGCTATGGACTGACAGAAACGTGTGGAGCTGGAACCATTACAGAAGGTAGTTAAAACACTGGTGGAAATAAGCTGGGATATAGATATGTATGGAGGCTTGGTGATATTTAATTTTTTTTTAAAAACAAGTCCAAATAACTGTAGTTCCACAGTAAAGTAACTTGAGATAAGATACACCCTATTCATACTTCAAATAACAAAATACCTTCCTTTTCTTTCTTGTTCTCTCCCTAAGTTGCTGATTACAGCACTGGCAGAGTTGGAGCTCCTCTTATTTGTTGTGAAATAAAACTGAGAGACTGGCAAGAAGGTGAGAGTAGTAATTGTTTTGACTTCAGAGTAATTAATTTAGCTCCTGCCTAGCTGGTATCTTTGCTTATCTGCTTAGCTAGGTGTAGCATATGAAGTAATTGTTCTTTATGAGTAGTCATCAGTTAGTGTGCTTTAACTTCAAGCTGAAGTTTCAAAGTATTTTCTTGTCAGAAGGATACTTAGACTTAAAAATAATTGCTTGGGACTATGTTGTTTTCAGGGGGATATACTAATAAAGACAAGCCTAATCCTAGAGGAGAAATTATAATTGGCGGACCCAACGTCTCCATGGGATATTTTAAAAATGAAGAGAAGACAACAGAAGAATTTTCCACTGATGAGAATGGTCAGAGATGGTTCTGTACAGGAGATATTGGGGAATTTCATCCAGATGGGTGTCTGCAGATCATAGGTAGGCCTCAGTTTTTGATACCTTAATATATTAGAAGACACTGACTAACCATAATTATAAACGTGTTACTAAAACTGTTGGCTTTGCCTGGGCTAATCTGCTTAAGGTTACCTGCTTACAGAATCAGTGTAAAACACACTTCCAAAAGTCCTCATAGCTCTAGTAAAATTTTGGAAGTGATGCCATTTCCTGTGACATTATCATCATCTAAATTTAGCACATGGACTTTAAAGAATAAATACAAGATTAACTTTTGTATTAATTACAAAGCTTTAAAATCAGAGTCCTTTCCTACAAGCTGGTTGACAGAAAGTACAGTGCTGTAACACTCTTTTACAGAAGTCTTTATAAATTGGGGAGCTATTAGCTGCCTTAGAACTTGTCTATTAAGAATCTGGTGTAGCACAAAATACATACATGGTATGTATGCAAATCAGTCTGTGGAAATGCTAAGGTTTAAATGAAACAAGGTTTTCCTTTTTTCCCTTCTCCTGCCTTGTAGATCGTAAGAAGGACTTGGTAAAGCTACAAGCAGGAGAATATGTATCTCTGGGGAAAGTAGAGGCAGCACTGAAGAACTGCCCATTAATTGACAATATCTGTGCTTACGCCAAAAGGTAAGAGTGGTATTAATTTAGAAACTCTGTTTAGAGTAAACATGAAGTACAGGCTCTGATCCAGCTATAGTTTTCCAGGGTTTCCTTCTAATAACCCCCTCCACCAGGGCACAAGTTACAAACAGCATGTCTGAAGTAGCACAGGTTCCCAGATTCCCTAAAAGCTGAAGAAATGGGCTGTTTTTCTGTTGGCATTCCTCCTATCCAGATACACTTCTGTTCCATCCCATCCTTTCTCTAAATGGGCATCATTACATTAGATGTGTTTTGGCTTTCTGTCAGAATACCAGTGAAAAGTTAATCTGGACACTTTGCACTTGATCCAAAGCTTTCCAATGAGTTTTGGAAATAGTTCCAATCTTTCCTCTCTCTCCCTCTGTGAGGGGGAACTGCAGAGAACTGGCTAAACCCCAGGTCTAGCTGGGGAGCTAAATTGAGATGTGCATGAGTGAAATAACAGCAAAGCCAGATTCTTGTCAGACCTGATGTTGTAAACCAGCTTCGAATAGCTTCTCGATAAGCCATCAGATGTGTGAAGACTTAATGCATAGAAGGATTCTGTATGGTGGAATAACTCCAGTTCAGAAAGGCCTGGGCATTTGTGGGTCCAACAGCAGGTAATTTACACCCTGAAATGAAAGTCTAGACTGGACCCTTTTTCCTTCCTTCTCTTGCCACCCTGTGTAGTGACCAGTCCTACGTGATCAGTTTTGTGGTCCCTAACCAGAAGAAGCTGACAGCATTGGCTGAGCAGAAAGGCATCAGTGGAAGCTGGGTGGACATTTGTAACAATCCTACAATAGAAGCAGAAATACTGCAAGAGATTAAAGAAGTGGCAAACAAGAGTAAGTACCACAGCACATCCTGCTGGCCATGGGGGTTTATCCAGCAAAAACTCAGTTCTCCTCACTAACTGCTCCTCCTTCTTCCAGTTTTTCTGTATCTGCCAGACTTAATACTTGGATCAAGGCAAAGACCACATGAAATTGAATTTACATAATATTGGTTGTATTAATTACTATACTGCTTGTATTTTTTAAAAAATATCTGAAGGTTTTTTTCAACTAAATTCTAGAGACAAGTTGCTTGTCTAATATGGTTAAAATAAGGTCCAAAAGAGCTGTCAGTTTGGAAGAAAAGTTGCAAGACATTTGCTGGTAAGGAAACTGGTTAAGCAAGAGATTTCAAAGCATTTTTTCCCCATACAGCTTTTTTCCCTACAGCTTTGAATAACCATGGTCCTTGTGGTTGTTGAGGCTTAAAAGCCTGCTACTCTGTGCTGTGGTGCTGAATGATCAAAAGTATCATCAATCCTTTATGGGACAAAAAAATGAACAAACTCACAGGGGAAGAAAAGTCTCTAAAGCAGTTGCACCTCATACAAGGAAGCTGTAAAAGCTGGACTTAAGCACACACTAAGCACTTTCTCTTGAACTACAGAGAGGAGAATCTGCCTTTGGAAAATGAGAAAACAAGAATGAAAGGCACTATTAAGTCTTGTCTTGAAAAAAGTAAATCAATCCATAGGTTTCAGGCTTGCATTTAAACACTTTAATCCCTGGGGTTTTTTATCATGAATTGGGCAAATTACTATCCATATAGCTTTGTGTACTTAAAACCTTTGCTTATACGTTCTTTCTGTCTTTTAGATAGTAATCTACTATTGAGATACAACTAATTAATGTGACATTTTTTCAAAACTATTTTAAAGAGGTAGTTCTCATTGTTAGCAGAGCATGATGCACCTTCATCATGAGCAGGCACGCATCTGAGAGGCAGCAGCACATCCTGATAGAGGTGAAGTCAGAGAGGCAGAGAGGAGCTGCTGGGTCCCACTTCTGCTGCCCCCCCAGAGGCTGTGCTGGAATTCAGCTACAAGTCCATGTCTGTGGATCCCATTCCCAGCCATCGTGCAGGAGCTGGTAGCAAACTCCATCCAGTACTGGGCACATGCAGCAGCTCCCTGTGCTGTTCCTGCTGCTCCTGCCCTTCCCCCTGAAGCATTTCCATGTCTCCTCCCTTGCTCACCCCTCCTGGGCAAGAGAGAGAAGCAGCCTTGGTTGCAATGAGGCTGTGTATGTGCCAAGCCACTGCTTCCAGCTGAAGGGAAAATAAGTGGCTACTGTAACAAAAATACAGAGAAATCCCTTTGTTTTGAACTCTAAACAGAATTTTAGGAAGGAAAAATACAGGAAAGAAACATTCAGCCTGGGAAAGTGTACAAGTACTTCATTATAATTTCAATATGAAGCATGTCCAGTTAGTCTGAGTTAACCTAATTATTACTCCATTCCTGTAACAAAGATAAAACTGTAGATTTCAGTGCAACTGTAGATTTTCAGTGTAGATTGTGGCAGTAGTTTCAGAGCTTCAGGCTACTCAGTCATTTGTTTCAAGCTTTAGATTTTGCATTGTCACATCCAATACAAGCTGTAAGCACAGAGTGTTATTAGAGTATTTGCACACTAACCAGCACTCAGTGTTGGGACAGGATGAAATTTGCCTGTGGCCCTTCTGTAAGGTTATTTCATTAAGTAGGACACCATATTATACAAGCTACAGGGTGCTGACCAGATTTTTAGGGAGCATGAATGAGTGTTTCATTTGGCTTTGTAATGACAGTCATGCTGTTCTTTGTTCTTGTCCCCGCAGTGAAATTAGAAAGGTTTGAAATACCCATCAAGGTCCGGTTAAGCCCTGAACCGTGGACCCCTGAGACTGGGCTGGTAACAGACGCTTTTAAGCTGAAAAGGAAAGAACTGAAAAACCATTACCTCAACGACATTGAAAGAATGTATGGAGGCAAATAAACAGCTCTGCTGACCAGGCAGCTGTGCAGGTGGTTCCTTCTCATGCCTCAGCTTTGGATGTCTGTGTATGCTGTAGATATCACACATTCAAAAAACACACCAAATGGATGACTGTTTCTGTAATCTCTATCAAGTGGAACAGAATATCTTAGAGTCCAAATTTTTAATTTTTAGCAGATTAGACACTGATGGTCTTCATAGAGTTTTGTGTGATCATCTCCAGTTTTGAGACAGTCATCATTATGTGAAGCAGTATGACCAGGTAATTTTATTATTGTTTCTCTAGCATATTCAGACTGCTCACAACTTCTCTTTAACTTATGCTGAAGTCTGGCCTATATTTCAAAGAGGAAAAAATAATGTAATTGTGATGATTCTTCTACATAATGAGACATTTAGCAAGGAGGGAAAAGGAGTATCTAATGTCTACCCTTCTCCATTTAAAAACAAGACAGCAGTAGTCAAGAACTTGCTAGAGATCATTAATAATGCACTGCTTGAGAATGGATGGATTCTTCTGCACATCAATATCTTGAATATTTACAGTGCCTACAGAAGAATAGAAAGTACACTTACTGAAATAAAGGTGAACTGAAAAGCTTTCTAAAAACAAGTTATAAGAAATTTCACTCAAGAGCATTGAATTAACTATTTCAACTTCCAACTCACCAAATAGGTTTTTAATTGCCACTGTATTTTAATCCAAGCAAAGCTTTCCACTGGACACAGTGTAAAAGAAAATAAAGACTTGCACTGCTCCGGGGACGCTGATGAGAAATCAGTGCCCGAATGCAGAACTTGCATCTGGACTGGCAAACAACTGTGAAACTATTGTGCAGTGGTCTCTAAACAGATTTGAAACTCAGAGCAGTTTTGGTGGGTTTTTTTGAGAGGTGGTGGTGTTTTTAAGGCACTGATTCTCTAGACCTTCACATACACGTGAGTACTGGCACAGTACCTGGATGTAATGTAGAGGATCAGGTTTTAAATGTCTGCATTCCTTTGTGGAAGGTATTTCCGTTCACCTTATAACTGTGGTGAGCATGACAAGGCAACCAGAAACCAACAGGAGTTTCCCTGTCTAGTCTTGGTTTACTTACAGAAAAGTAGTCTGTGGCCAGGGAATCTTTGTTTCCTGAAAACTTATAAAAAGGGACAAATCACTCTTTACAGAAATTCATTATAAAAATGTTCTCTTATTAACTGGAAGTCATAGATGTGAAGAAGGAGGAAGATACAATTTAATAATAGTTCATCATTTTGTGTGCTGAATCCTGTACTGTCTTCTTTTGAATTGTAACTGAGCTCCTGCATCCCTGCCAGCTCTTCACACTTGAACCATAAGTGCTGTAAAAAGTGGAGGCTCTTGATACTGTTCTACTTTGCACTTTCTTAATCATTTTATATATGTTGCTTACATTTTGTACAGCTGTGGCCCTCAACTGCTCTATATTGCAAATTCATCTGAAAGTATTTATAGATTTCTATTCATAATATTTGTGTTGTGTATATGATGGTTAAAAAAATATTTGGTATTGTCACTGTACAGAAAGTAAAAGATTTTGTACATTGCCTCTCTTGAACACACGAGCTTGCAATTTCAGGACAAGTTTTTCCTTTTCTGCATGTATATGTATTTTTATTTTCCAGTTAAAGTAGACTTTGGCAAAAATAAATCATGGCTCTACACTCTTCAAGTAAACCATCCCTTCTCCTGGGGACCAACTTCAAACTTCACCATGCATAATTTTCTCTGGCTAGTCC
Source organism: Corvus cornix cornix (assembly GCF_000738735.6). NCBI lineage: Eukaryota > Metazoa > Chordata > Aves > Passeriformes > Corvidae > Corvus > Corvus cornix. The sequence continues at coordinate 12,391,262 of NC_047058.1, read as the reverse complement.
AGAACACTGCTAGCTCACCTTCCAAGAACCCTGAGGGGAAAGAGAGAAAGAAAATATGGTATATAAAGGTGATGGTATCTAGTTGTGCATGGAACTACAAGAGTCACTAAAAAGAAACAAGGAAATAGCTTTTCTAAACAAATTGGTTTGAGTTTTTTTAAAGATACCTACAGTTGTTTTTTGACAACAGGGACTACTTCCCATATCAGTAGCAACTTTTAAAATTCCTTGGTCCTGGAGCCATGTTACTAATTCTTCCATGTTTTAAAACTGGTCGCTATTAAATAGCTTTTAGTCAGCCTGTTAGCATCACAAAAGTGAAATAGGTGTAGGAAAGATACACTTAAGTCTGTCAGCAGTTTATAAGACTATTTTTTTTAAGCCATGAATGTATTTATATGAAATGTATTTTATCTTCTGTGTCTTGGTTGACTGAGGATCGCTATTTTCAAAATACATATACACACATCCACAATGTTAACATTTCAAAAGTAGAATACAACTTAAATGGTTCAACAAGTTTGTGTTTTGGAAGGTCTTTATATTGCACAAGCTGTCTCTCATTCCTGTTCTGTGCCTCACATTCTGTCTGAAACTGAGCCTACCTTACAAGGACTGCTCCAAAGCAGCAGCAATGAGTCTGTGCTACAGGTAATAAAAACCAACCCTCCAGTGGGCCTGGTCCGTCTTGTAAGGAATGAACTAAAGCTGGATGTACTGCAAAAGAATTTGCTACATCATCAGCTTTTCAAGCATTTTTGGAGAAGGGGAAGGATTACATCAGGCTGCCTTCAGCTGTGGGCATTGTTTGCAAATACCTTGCAGTTGGGTAAGAACTGTATCCTTTGTTTTAAAGAATTCTAAACCCTTTTTGTGACAGAGCTTGTGGAGGAGAAACAGAATGAGCAAGAATGTTTAATTCTTGCCACTACAAAGAAGGAATGACGATGCTGATGAAGGGATAGTAAATCACTTCAAAATCATTATGTGATAGGTACAGATGTTACAGACACTTTTATCTTGTGCTGGGCTGAAAGGCCATACAGTATGGGAGTAAAGTGTGAGGGAGAAGGTTCATGTACTGCTGAGGGTTCTAGAATGCTCAAAGTAGATACAAGTTCTTCAAAAAGCAGGTTGAGAATTTTAAATCATCCTTGTTAAGACTGAGAAACAAGTTCAAAGAGAAACAAAATCCAGTTTGGGCATACCCTGGTGCAAGATTGTATTTAGGCCCCCTACCTCAAAAGACATGGTGTGTCTGAAGAAAGCCAGAGTGTAACTACCACAACAGTAGGAGGAGAAAGCTTCAGCTGTGAAGGAAGATCAGAGTTGTTGAGCTGGCCTGAGGAGGAATGGCACATGCCTTGAGACAATTAACCTTCAACTCCATGCACAGTTACCCTTAAAATGGCACAAAGAAAGGCCACAGGGAAGGAGGAAGAACAGGGTGTAAGTTTGCACAAAGTGACATGGATGATATGGTATTTTAAAAGAAACACAGGATTTTAAAGCAATTCCTTACTAAATACTGAAGTAGTTGCCCAAGATCTCTGCCACTGAAAGTCTTCAGAGCCTGAGAGTCAATGACAGTTCAACAAAGCCTTTGAGGAACAGCCTTGGCCCAGAGCTGTGGGTGGGGCAGGCAGGGACTGGTCCTGCACATAACACAACAGGAATGCTGCCAGTAACAGGCAGATGTCATTAAATGGCTTGAAAGGGGAAAAAAAGAGTCTAAACAGGGAGAGCAAGGAGTTACTCCCTTAGGAGCAGCTGAGGTGATGTTTGACTACCCCATGCAGTCGCAGTGCCCTCGACAACACTCAGAGCCCAACACTCAGGGCGCTGCCTGCCAGCTCCCCCAGCACAAGCTGCAATTCCCAGCACACTGGCAAGCTATAAAAGGAACAGAGCACCAGTTCAGAATGTGGGTCACTCATTTTCAGTAGCAAAAAAAAAAAAAAAAGACCAATCTCCCCCATCTCAGAACAATAGCTTCAAATAACTATGTTGTATTCTAACAATAAATTAGTGTTGGTCTGCAATAAATTCTCATTATGTATTTGGGTTTGGTGTTTTGGAGTTTTTGTTTGTACCTTGGCTTTTTTTCCTTTTGGTTATTTTTGTTTGTGGTGGTTTTGGTTTTTTTTTTTTGGTTCTTAATTTCCTTTTTGAAGGCTAAAATTTATGCACTTGAAACTTAAACAAATCTGGTGCTTTTTTTGCCTAAGACAGTACAAAGGTGAGCTACAACATGCAATCAGCAAAACTTGCAGTCACTGGTTACGTGGAATTGCAAACAATACACAGAGTAAAACTGTGTGAACTTACCTGGATTAATAAAACACATTTCCAGCAAACTCAGTGCTGCTGCAAAATAGATTAGTGATTGCTTTATAGTATGATAGGAGTACATCAGCCACAGAGGACCTGGGCTGACTACACTAAATATACATTTGTACTTAGCCCATCATTTTCACATAATTTAATTTGAATGAGTTCTAACAGAAATGGGGTGATGTTTGCACTATTGCTTTGCTGCTGGGTGCTGTAATAGGTTGAATCTTGCTACACCTTTATTGGGGAGAGACACATTTTGAAGAAAATGAAACCCATTCTATATTGATAAAGTGTTCTAATGAAGCTGATTATCACAGGTAATTTACCCAAAATTGTCTTTGGTTGGAAGCATGTAGCCTTAACATTAGACCAGTACTAATTAATTTGAACAAACAGAGCTCTGGGCACAGTGTCTGATCCTCAGAGACTTCATGTACTCTTTTAAAGCACAAAAACCAAACAAAAAATGTAACCACAACCAAAAACATGGCACAAACTGTTGAGTTTTCCCCTTATTCTCCCATTTTGAAACCCCAGTAACCTGGTTAGTGATGAACACTACCAGAGATGCTACAGGTCACTATGTGTTTGCTACACCTGCTTATTTCTGGATTTACCCTTACATTTCTCCAAATATAGAAGTTTGCCCGCCACCTCTGTGTTATCTGTGTTATTTCTGAGCATCCAGACCCTGAGCAGGAGTGCCCATCACCCCAAGACATGACCTCCTATCATTAAAATGCTAAAGCAAGAAGGTGTCATATAAGTTTTACTTTTTTAAAACACAGAAAAGATACTTCAATTTGAAACAGTACTGGACTACTTCTAACAGATCAATTGAAATTATGACTTCAGGCCACATGTTGTTCCAGCCCTGGAAGTTGTTTCTGGGGTTTTTAATTGTTTTAAACAACGAACCTAAACTTTTCCTGCTAGATATAAATCAGCTTATTACTTATGGTGCTCCCCCAGGGAGTGAACATGAAGAATGGATCACTGTTCTCTATACTTGCTCGCCCTGCTTTACTTTGTGTCTTTCACGTCAAAGCAAACACAACCTCTCCCAAAGAGCCCATTTCTATGGCATTTAATCAGGCTCATTAAACCAGGGCCCCTCTGCCCCCATGTTCAAAACAGAACACCTGTCCCACCTCCCTACACAGCTTATGGCAATAACTTCCCAAATCCCTTACCTCCAGCCCAGAACATCCCTGCCTCTTATGTAATGGGACAACTCTCACCTTGGGACTTTTTTTCCTGTTGTTATTTTTAAAACCTGGACCTCAGCTCTGAACACTTGCAGTAGCACAAGAACTGTATTGCTGTGAGGAGGGGAAATGCACAGGTGATGACAGTGACTTCTCCAGGAGCTCTGCAAACAAACACTACCCCTCAACGCAAGCTGAATTTCTAATGAGTCAGTCTGGATCAGTTTTAACCTACATGCAGCTCATTCTGAGCATTTGCTGGCAAGCAGATTCCTTACTTTCAGAGGAACGATACCAAGAAAATTGTTCATGCCAACAAAAAACATACCACAGAAAAGCAAACTAAAACTTAGTCCGGAGTGAAGAGATATTCATCAGACTCTGGGGTTTGGCTCTCTTGAGATTTTAAATCGATATTCAGCCCTTCTAACTGTGGTAAAAACTATGATCTGTTGTACTTTCTATTTTATTTCCATGTCCAGCCACCAGTACACTTTCTTAAGGTCACCTGTAGACAAGGAAAATGCAAGATGTCTGCAATGTATCAGAGTCAAAAACTTCACTTAAGAGACATGAATTGTAGGACTCAAGTGAAAAACACCACCTATATGCCTAAAACCCCCCTGTCTTCCTGACTAGACAGCAACCTCTAACTCATGTCCTAGAGAGTGTAAATTCCACTGTGCCGTGATTGTGGGGCAGCATTTTGCCTTTCCAAATGGGTACTCATTCTGGTCTGCTGTTAAAATACGTCTTTTCCCCTGAAAAAAATGAGAGGAAAATAGAATAGACCACAATGATCAGCCCAAGCCACCTCCTGGGAAGGAGCAAGGAAGCTGCACAAGATAAAAACTACTCTAAATGCTGGCAAGATTGTGAATCTCTAACACATGCAACTGCCACACTCACCCATATGAATAATGACAGCTGAAATTAGTTACCAGATAAACAACCTGGGAGCAGGGAAAAATCTGAGACCCTCAGAGCATTCACAGGATTTCAAAAAACCCTTAACTATGGGGACAGAGCTTTGTCAGGGGAAAAAAAAATATGAAGAAAACTCACCTGTCTGTTGCAGCCTCAGGACCCTCTCCAGCACAGCCAGACTGGGAACCACCCAGAACTCACCTGGTAACATTCCGGTCTTTCCAGGCCTTTCTGATTAAGGAAAAGACCCTCTGCAGCTGATTGATTACCAATTGTTTTAGTGACCCCAATTAATTCTGCCTCTGGGTATCTGACTGCCACAGCTGCTGCTGCTCCAGCTCCAATACCCCACCACGGTTCCTTCCAAACCTCCTTGCTTTTCTCTACGTGCCCCTCAACAGCAAACCTGCTCTGGGAGCCTGCCCAGGGCCTTTGCTATTCAACTGCTCTCGTTTTCTCAGCTGGGTGCTGTTCTCCTGCAGGAGAGATTTGGATTAGATATTAGGAAGAAATTAATTACTGGGAGGGTGGTGAGGCCCTGGCACAGCTTGGCCAGAGAAGCTGTGGATGCCCCATCCCTGAAGTGTTCAAGGCCAGTTTGGGTGGGGCTTGGAGCAATCTTGTCTAGTGGAAGGTGTCCCTGCCCATGGCAAGGGGTTGGAAGGAGATGAGCTTCAAGGTCCCTTCCAACCCAAACCATTCTGTGATTCTGTGACTAGAATCAGCTCCTTCCTGCCTTTATTTTGGCAGAGCTGCATTTTCCTAAGCATTAAATATGTCGCATCTCTCATTCAAGGAGCCTGACAAGCGATGTCAGGTCGCACCGCTCTGAGCGCCGTGGAGGTTCTCCTCAGCTCTTGTCCGCTCCCTGGCAGCGGGAGCCTCGGCGCTGTCGGGGCTGTGCCCGGGGGGCTCCGCCGCGCGGTGCCGGTGCCACCGTGAAGCGCAGCGGGGCGCGGCGGCTGCCGGCGCTGCTCGGGGCGGTGCTGCGGGAGCTGCGGCGCGCCGGCAACACCAGCGCGGGGGCGGGCGGCTCGCTCTACATCCTGCTCATCATCATCTTCTGCGGCTGCCGGGCCGGGGCGCTCATCCCGGCGGAGACCCGCTCGCGGAAGCTGGAGCCCAAGCACGACCCGTCCCACCTGTACACGGAGCGGGACTGCGGCCCCGGCGGCCCGGCACAGGCGGCCGAGCAGGGCGGCCCCGCCGAGGGGCAGCGCCGGGGAGCGCGGCGGGAGCGGCGGCCGGCGCTCGGCAACAGGAAGGGTCCGTCCGGCTGCGGCAGCGCTTCTGCTGCCCTCCCACCTGGGGACTGCGGACAGCGAGCGACTGCGGTGGATGAGAAATTGTTCTGTTCTTGTACAGTGGCTTGTACGGCGCTCAAGACTTGTCATGCGGTGAGAGCTATTCTTCAACTCTTTGGATCCATTTGTATTGCTCTTCTACAATAAATACCTGCATTACGTACTGCGGCCCTTCAGTACTTACAGTGGGGATTATAAAAAGGAGGGACAGTGAGTTTTTTCACGGGCAGGTGATAGGTCAAAGAGGAACGGTTTTAAACTGAAAGAGGAGAAATTTAGTTTAACTGTTAGGAAGAAATTCTTTAATGTGAGCATGGTGAAGCACTAGAACAGGTTGCCCTGAGACGTTTTGAATGCCCCATCCCTGGAAGTGTTCAAGGACATGGTCCGGGACAACCTGATCTAATGGGTGGCATCCCTGCCCATGGCAGGGCGCTGGAACTAGATGAACTTTGAGGTGCCTTCCAACAAAAACCATTCTGTGATTACTTATGCACAGAGACCTCTCTCATCAATCATCTTTAGGTCTTAGTTTAACACCTTTTCCTTTAAAATCTGTTTTTATTACACCTTGTTATCTGACCTCAATGCTGTTGATTGGGGCAGCATTTCATGGAATCACAAGCAGGTCCATTGTTGTAGGATGCTCCTTTCTGTCACTCTGGAGCATTGACAGCTGTGTCATGGGCTGGAAAGGGTGAGGTCTCGTTCTGTTAAAGTAAGATGGGTTTGGCTTACATGGACCACTTCTTGAAACAAAAAGAGCTTAGAAAAAAGCACCAGTACTGTGGCTTTGATGATACATGGAAACTTCTAAAGCCATCAAAAACATCCTTACACACAGAGAAATGTGTGATTCCAAGAGTACCTTTCTACAAGTTAAACCTTGCAATTAAACCAATGTACAGCATATGCTTTCTACAGAGAAAGTGGGGCTGGCAGAGGTTGTTTTAGATGTTAATGTTTAGCCATGTCAGTAGTCTGTGCCTTCTTGGTTTGGGTTTGGAGTGAGGTTTTTTCAGATAAAGATTAATGAACAATTCCAAGGAACAAATGCTGTCACTAGGAATTCTGCACTACACAATCCAAATTACCATTTGCATTTTATCCAAACCACACTGCTAGGAAAAGCAGCTTTGACATTAACTTCAAAGGAGGGGAGATTTTTTTTATCCACTTAAATTTCCAAACACTCGTGAATATTTTTTTCCAACAGAAAAACAATTGTCTTGTATTTGGCAACAATTGCATCTTGCTATCTCTGACTTTGTGTGGCATCATTGTAAGCTGAATACCTGAAGTGATGAATTTTAAAAAAAAATCCTGGGAAGGAGTGACAGTTACCAAGTCAATGCTGTCACTGCAGAAAAACACTGCAATATTCACAGACCGAATTACAAAATATCCTTAAATACCAAACTGCGTCTAAATACCCAGTCTAAATACCCAGACTTTCTAATAATCGAAAAGTATGGGGCAGAGAAAAAATTCAAGCTCCAGAAACAATTTCAATGGGAGTATATGCCATAGTACTACTGCCAGCATTGTATCTGTACACATATGCAAAATCTTTAGTTCAGCAAAGAAAATGTAGTAGTATCATGTGGGAAAAGGATGTCAGAGAAACCAACAAACACTATTCTTAAAATCTCCTGTCAAGCAGTTAGACAACAGTAAAAGTTCTAGTCAGCTATTTCCATCTGCCAGGACTCCAACAGTATCTCTGGAAAATGGAAGTGCTAACTTCAACCTGGACTTCTTGAAGAGTCATAAGTTTTATATATATATGTATATATATATTTTTTTTTTAAATATTTACAGCTGCAGAAGTCGACTGTCTAATGAACTTTCACACTGGAGTAACTAAAACAATGTATCAGTCCCATTAGCAGATTTTGTGAGGATTCCTTTCAGTACAATCAGAATTACGCTATGACCAAAGTTTCCCCCTGTGAGGGGATCATTATGCATATCCCAAACCTTTTATTTATTCTATCTCAGTGATTAACTTCTTTTTCTACCTGACCACTGTCCATGAGCAGGACTCTGAGAGGGGTCTTAGAGGCTAATAGCTTAGGAAGTACTCAGGACCACTGAACTCAGCTACATTAGACACAAATAGGGGAAGGACCATTAGAGTTTTCTGAGTAGGAGAGATCTGCACACATTGAAGTTTCAATGCACTGGACACTAAAGTGTGTGTGCTTAACACATTTTATTTAATATCAGCTGGTTACTACCTGCTTTCCACTGCTTCATCCCATAGACAAATCTAAAGGAAGATTGTGGCAGTCCCTCCAAGCACCACTGATTCCTTCAACAGATTTTCCACTACCTTCATAATCCATTTCTCTTACTCCCTCAAATTCCAAAGTACATGCAACACGCTGTATTTAGAGCCTACCTAAAACCAAGGGCTGCCCATGTGAAAAAGTTTGCCCCGCATGACACAGTTCACAAATAAGAAGCACAAGACCTCCTGCCAAGTAACTAAACATCTAATTATCTGCTGTTCTATCTGAGCCTTTCAACACCTGATCACAAGGTCTTGGTCAACTGTAGTAATTTGTGATTTACATCAGTCCATCTGCTATAGTTACAGTTCACCCTGCTGTTTAAATAAGATAACACCATTGTGCATTAAGACACACCAAAGTACTTGAAACACTCAAGAATTCATACTGTGGCATACAGACCTTGATATATAAGTATTGAACCCAGCAAATTTCTCTTTGTTTTAGTAAGTTCAATACATCGTGTAGTGGTTGGAAATCTTGAAAAACCACAAAGATGCAAACCCAGTGGGACTGAACTGAAATAGGCTGCAAGAAGACAAAAATCAGCCACTGCAATCCAACACAATTTTGCCATCAAGAGTATATTCTAAGGCACATGTATTATTGATGCAGGGCAAAATCGCCACTTAGTGTCTGTAGTCCACTCAATCACGAAGGATAACAATATAGATTTATTTATATTATTAAACCCAGCCTTCTGAAGGAGTAAGCCCAGCTATCAATGTCCTACCTTTCTGCAGTTAGAACAAAGAAGAAAAGCTTGCTTTCCCAGGAAGACTTTAATATTCTTTTCTTCAGCCGAGTTGGCAATTTTGAAAGAAAAATTTCTGGATTCACTTTCAACATACCTGCAAAAATATCTTCTGGCTTGGGCTGGTTTATTTTTCCCAGCACTCATAAACCTTTACATCAGCTGTCAGAGCCTTGCTTAGGATCATTACCAAGAGCAACTGCTTGGAGAGCCTCACTGAAATCTACACCCTCAAACACAGCAAGAACTTTCCAACACATTTGGCATTGTTTCCAGAATACACTTCTAGAACAATATCTGTTTCCATGCAACTACTGACCATGCATGAACATCTTCATCTTTGCAGTGTTAGCATTTCAAAGCTGCTGTCTACACTGAGCAAGTGTGCATCAGTAATTTAATGTTCTAAACAGCAAAACAGTGAATAAATCACTGGAGTTATCACAAAAGGCATTTACCATTTAGGTGTTTCATTTCTTCTTAGAGAGCAGAAGCACAACATGCTCCCAGTGAAAATATTTACAACCCAAGGATCTGGCTCAAATTTTGTTTGATTTCATCCAGGTATGTGTTGGAGAACAGTCTAAACTTCAGTAAATTTTAGAGGGATATGTTAATTTGAAATAGTTACTTTGGGCAGCTCAACATTTACTGCTTGAGAGTGCTCTTGGCAAGGCATTTGCCATAGAGTTGTTCCAGACACATTTTTTCCCAGAGAGAGAGCTGCCCGCCTGTTCCACAGTGCCCCAGCACCACTCGGCAACAATCAGAACTCAGACCTACAACACAAGTAGTAAAGATAAGGAAGCCGCAAATTATTTCTTGCACTTTTAATATCATAAGAACGAGCTATGAAAACTTCTAATAATTAAAAAAAAAAAGGTAGAGTAACAGGTAGGTGTTTTTTGGATTTTTTTGTTTAGTTGGTTTTTTTTTTCAGTTTTTTAAAATTAATCTTACAAGAGGTCTTAAACAATTTCAAAAACTTACAAAATATATTCAAGTGTGGAAAGTTATTTTACTGGTAAAACAGCATTTCTTTATAATGTGCTTTTCTCCAGACAGGGTAAGGAAGCACAGGCATATCAGAACAAACAATTCATACCATCAGAACAAATCCCTTTTCTCCAGCATAGGCATTTTAAATCAATTTAACTGTGGTATGCCAAAAGAACAGAGCAACATAAAAGCAGTGACTTCTATAGACAATACAAGGAACATACACAAAAGAGAAGATCTCTCAAGTCTTCAGTTGCTACAATTTCATATGTGGAAGTGCTTAGCTCTTCAGCTGGCTTTAATTCCCTGACTGGTTGTACATGAGTAACTTGGTCTCAAACAAAAAAATGGAAGCATTAACTCCAGTTCAGTGTTTGAAGCACAAACATATTCATTTTATAGATGCCCACTGTAAATTTTGGGTATTACAGCAGAGTCAGCAATGGTCACACTAAACCAGCTGGATGGGTTTTTAGCGAATGAAACGAAAGCATTTCTGTGTTCTCTTCTGCTAATTTCAGCACAGAATATTAACAAGCAGCATGGAGCTAGTAAGAAAGATTTTTTGTTTGTGCCATTAGTTACTCCATTGTAAAACCACTAACTGACTCTAACAGCTACATTCTCACTTAGAATAATAAATAAAAATATTTTGCAAACCAGCATTTTCAGTTATAAAGAGCAAGAGCTAATTATGGTAGTACTGAATCACCCCAAGTGATCCTCATCGAAGACAATGGAAATAGGCAGGAGTAACTGGCACTTCTTCCCAGCCTGAAGCAATTGTGTTCCAATGAATTTCCCTACAAAACTCCTGGGTATGCATACCAAGTCCTATTCCAGCTACAAACCTTACTAAGTAAGAGTTTTAACTGGGTTTGTCCAGCTAGGCCAGTTAGTTATCTTCCTCAGTCATGTTCCAGGTAGTGGTGGGGTTTTTTTGTTTGGTCAGTTTTTTTAATATTAATTGCAAAAGTCAGATTTAAAAGCAAGCTTGCATTTGAATAGCACGAAAATAATTGACAATAACATCTGATTGAAACATTGCCTCGTATACTTTGAATCTCCCAGTCTGCCTAGAAAAAGCTTAAAAATTATTATAATACAAATTCAAACTTGGATAAAAATATCCAATAAGTATTTATTCACAGCACAAGCTCATCAGGTACTGATATAAGTGTGTGTTCTGGTGACCGCCTTCAAAGTCCAACAAGCCAATGCCACAGCTGCAACCACTGCTGCATTTTAAAAGGCAAAACCTGTTTTGTGTATGCAAAGCAGATCTGTAACACCACTTACACAATCAACAGCAAGTTAAACAGCCAGTAGAATACACCACGCCAGTGTCACAGCTCAACAATGCTGTACCAGTTACAGGCATGCTTAGGTTATGTTTTCAATTTGTAGAGGAAATACAAATATATGAACATCACATATTTTCTTAAGAACAAACAGTAATTAAATAGAATGATCCTTTCTTCACTACATACAGAAATAACAATGTATTTACAATATTTACAGTTTTTCAAAAATTCTGTTCTTGCACTGTTCTGCAGGAATTCAAATTCTTCAGCCTGAAAAATAGGTACACAATAGTTCTGACCATAAACAGCCTCTGAACAGAGACAGGTTACTAATTCTAACTTACTGGTGTAAAGACTAGAGGGCCTGAAAAGGAAATAAAGCCAACTCATTTCAGTTAAACATCCCATTGTTTGTGGGATTACTTCACAAACTACAGATGCTTTAAGATGTTTCACACAAGTGAGATATTGCTCATTTTCACAGTTTTCTCCACTTAAGTCACTGAACAAGCGAGCTCCAGTTGTAACTGCTTTCAGACTGCTGTTGTCATTGAAACATGGGCTATGATGAGAGTTACAAGCTCCCCTCCTGTATTTTCAGTTACAAGCAAGTGTATGCTCAGGGATACAGCTACATTTTGGGTTTGTTTTTTTGTTTGTGTTACTCAGCTTAAAACAGAATTGCACCAGTTTGAAACAAAAGCTGCTGATACTCAGATTTGCTCTTAAGTTCCGAAGTTAAGGTGGACACTCTCAACTTACAGTCCTGAAAAGTGTTTCAAAGCAGCTGGAAGCTTTAAACTACAAATTTAAAGCAAGACACACAAACCCCCCAGTATCAATAATTACAGGCAATGTTTAAAAAGAACATGAAAAATACAGTAAACACTTGCATGAGAGGAAGATAGTGTTAGTGGTGCAGAGCTGCTGTTCTCAATTGAAAATAATGCAAGCACCTGTTCTGAATAACGGTACTGGTGAGAAAAATTGAAGGCTTCACAGTAATACACACTTTCAGTGCCACTTTTTAACTACAATGTTTCCTGAAAAGACAGAAAGGATTCAAAACTTGCAGACTTAATATGGGAAAAATAATCCAAACCTCATAGCAACAGAATGCAGAATTAAAGCCAACAGAAATCATGTATCCGACCTATTTCTAGGTCACAGTAAGACTTCAAAAGAAAAATAATCAGTTTGAAGTCCTTCACACGCACGTGAAGAGTTACTGGCACAGGAGCTCCGAATCATTCAGCATGCCCTACATATGAATGAATCCATGGAATAAACAACCAAAGTCTGGGAAGCTCAGACCAAAAGGAAACCCAAAGATATATAGTCCTTTGGCATCAGAGAAGGTAAACATTACCTTTCCAATGGATTGAGAGATTACACAACTTAGGAGCTGTATTTGCTCCTTTCACTAACAGTAGAAACCATAGCAATCCTTCCCAGCCTCTTACAACTGGGAGTAGGTAGCTTTCAGAATTCCATCTTCATGCCACAAGCATCTTTTTCAAAAGAGAGAAGATGCTACTGTAAAAACAGATCTTTTCAAGTTGAAAAAAATTACGTTTGGTCAGAATTGTGTATGAATAGGATTTTGTGTTCAAACAGCACAGTTTGAGCACTCAGCAGTGGCAGCATAGCTGCATGTAAGGCATTTTAGGAATGATTCGAATACAGCTCACTGCCTTCAGCACTTTACTAAATTCAACTAACACGAGCAACCTCTCACATTTTAAGTTTATAACTAAAGCCATGGTCACTGGAATCAACCCCGAAACATCTGCAGACCGTCCGTAATAACAGATGCAACACAAAGAGCGCGTGCGTTCCCTGTGTGGGAACAGCTGCCTGCACAGTGGACCTGTTGGTGCCAAATGAGAGAGGTCACTCCCCGTGCCAGGCCCTGCTAACTGGCCCAGTCCTGGAAGCGGAAGCAGTCCCCGGCGATCTTCCACACGGTGTTGGTGGGGGTGGCCTGTGCCGTCAGCAGGAAGTTCTGATTGAAGTAGCGCTGCTTATCCCCGTCAAATTTGACAGTCCCACTTGTCACCACGAGGACTGTTGTCTGGCCTTGAGTAGCTTGTTCTTCACAAGGAGGTATGAAATGATGAAGAAAACAACTCAAACAAAGACTAGCAGGTAAAGAGGCAGGAAATGTACACAGAAGCTTGTGTTCAACTCTGGTTACACTGCGCCAGGCTAACAGCTGGGTACAGGCAGGGAAGTGCAGCTCTGGTGCAGCGTTTCTACACAGACAGCGGTGGCTTCACCAACACGGCTTGGCAATGGCTTTGCCACTTTCATCTCCTGCTCGTCATTTTAGAGCACTGACAAACACCTCCGTTTGTGCTTAGAATCAGCTCTCATTACTTGAGATATACACACATAGAGATATTTAGCAACTTGCATATACTTTTACCCCCCGTTATGAGAAATTGTATCTTTTTCACAGCAGAGCAAAGCAAGTGTGTTTGACCACAGGCTTTTCCCAAAATGTCCATTAGAAGCAATGTATTAATTTCTCAATTATGTAAGCCTTTTTTTACCAGTTGTTAATCAGAAATCTAAAGAACTTAACACCTATTCTAGATGTAAAGAAATCAAAGTACATACAGGTTAATAATGATTTGTTCCACATTATACTGCAGGTCAGTACAAGAGGCCACCATAGGGGTCTCCCAAGCACAACATAACCTGATAAGCCAAACTTTTTCCATACATGAAAATAGATCACTTCTGAATATGATCTAAACAAAAAAAGTCCTTAAAATATTTTCCCAGGCATGAAAAAAGTGTATAGTTGCTGCATCTCTTGGTTTGTGCTTTATTTATGCACAACTTGACATTTCAACCCTTGGTATTTTCTCTAAGCTTACTCCAAAGGAATTTCTAAGCACTGTTATAATTGCTCTCTTTCAATAGTTACAAAAAAAAGAAAAATAACTAAGTAAATTATAATACAACCTTACCGTGAACAGGCTGGCAATCCAACACATTAACCTGGAATTCACTTGATGGCAACATTTCAAAAAACTTATTTAGTTCTTCTTGCCCAGACACTGCATTTCCATTCCAAACTAATGTTGCTTTGTCCAAATACAGTCTGGTTAAAGCCTGAGTGATTATGAAAATGCACATTTAGTAAAGATATGTAAACATACAATGGACAACATACAAAACTTACACTGTGAATTATTGACTTCTTCTGTTACTTTGACAGTAGAATGCCTTCTTGAAACAGTAGCTCCTTTTAACAATCAGTGCTCCTGACCAAGAATTAAAACTAACAAACACATTCTCCTTTATCAGTGACACAGTGACTCATGTCTCAAATACTGATTACATCCCTTTAACAAAGGTAATGACAGAACTGAACTGGTTGCTAACAAAAGGACACTGCTACCTTTCCACAATAAATTTATCACTGATTTTCTGTTTTCTTTCTGAGGGGGAGAGTATGCACACAACACAGATTAGGTCAGGAAATTATAATTTTAGTATTAAAAAAAAAAGTGAGCAAGACCAGGAACAGGTGAAACTTGAAAAGGACAGCAGCAGACCAACCTCCCAAATGTTTCATAAGCTGTCAACAGCTGAGTAACTGCCCAACTCTCCTTTAAAGTGTTGACACATCCCTGTCCAACCTACTCATGTGCAAAGTGACTGTGAAGTAACATGGGACTGCTTGTACTTTCACATAAACTTCAAGTTATTAAATTGCAGCTACAGTACATTTAAAATTCCAAAGACCAGTCTCCAAGGCTCTCTTTTGGTGACAATATTTGTCACATGGTACCACATCAAAGTGGTCCATGAAGATTTGCAGAGGCAGACACAGATGTACCACTTCAACCTCAGCCACTCAGAAGAACCCCAGGACCAAAAGTGGTAACTGTTAATGAAAGAAGTTTGGGAAAAATGAAGCTAAATCCTGACCTCAAGGGAGAATAAAGCAAGTTCTACTTCCCTGTATTGACCTAATCCTGTACCTGTAAGACATAGTCCTACACCAACTGAACTAGGGTCATGAAAAGTCTGAGGCACTTTCTGAACAGCCCCTTTTACACTGCACAGGAGCTTCAAGTCCTCTGCAGGGCAGCCTGAGGAGCAGCTGCCCTGCCCTGCCATGGCCAATACAGCACATGGTAACCAATGTTCAGGTGCTTTCTGTGTAATGACAGTTAGAAAAGCAAACAAAAGTGCCAAGACAGCCCTAACTATTGTCAAAACAGCTACATACCCTTCTTCTTTTGTCCATTGTCTCATAGTAAATGTTGACAAACTCATCTGCAGCTCTACAAGCTTGATCCACATAGGTTTTGAAATCCTGGAGGGAAGAAATCATATCAAGTTACTTTAATTATGCAACCCAATCATTAACTCAATTTCTTCTGCAAGTCACTTTGACTGGTCTTTTCCATCCTCACCAAAAGATGACATCAAATAACGTCGAAATTTATTCTGACCTCCTTTTCTACTTGCAGAAGTACCGGCTGTTAGGCAGGGGACAGTTTTAGCATCAATTTTGAATGCTGATATATTTATTGTATTTAAATTGCAAATATTTACATTGGAAAATGGGCTACAGCTGGCTGCAGGTAGTGTGGCCACACAAGTATTCAGGGAAAACAGCTGTTGCTGTGATGGCTGTTCTGAAATAAAGTTAAGGAACAAGATTTATTCATGTACTTCTGAGAATTAGCAAGAACCCCATCACACCTCCATCCAAGTCTCATTTTTTAACACACCTTTATATATAGAAATATAAAACATAATGAGAGAGAGAACACCAACATCTGGATGTATTCCTTCTAGTATCAATCAGACCTATATCCACAGATAAAAACAAACACTTCTCCTCACACCTCATCATTTTCCTTACATCTCTCTGTTTTTATTCATCCCCAGGTAACAACCTTTGTAGTCCCAGCACTGCACTGTGATCTCACTGGGTTATTTGCTCAGTTTGTTCAGCTGTTCGGCCCTTGATGTCTTACAGACCCTGAACTGGGACATCCTGGAAAGCAGCTTCTGAATTTCCTGTCCATACACCCATAAACCTGCATTTGGTTCTCTTCTGATCAATTGTTTACAATGCTATTATTCATCACTGTTTTATTCCAGTATTATACTCTGTATCTATAACTCAACCAGTGTGGAACAATGTCACTGCTTGCATTTTCTTGGCTGCTTTTACTGAATATACTCCAGAACCCCCAGGAATTCCTCTGGTATTACCACAAGAAATATTCACAATCAGAGAAAGTTCCAATTTGAAAAGTAGCTATGGCCTATCAAATAACCCCTGTTTATTCAGCAAAGACAAACACCACTATGCACTATTTTTTCTCTCCCCCTGCAAGGACACAAACCTGCTCTTCATCTTCCTACCTCCCCCAGCAAATTCTGAACTCACAGTCCCAGAAAGTGCCCAGAGAAACTCTGGAGACAGGAGTGTCAGACCTGCCCTGGGAACAGTGACTGCAGCTCTGCCTGTTGTGCCAGCGAGAGCAGGGGGCCGTGAGCCCTCAGCCAGCTCAGGCTGCACACCAGCCCTTCCCAACCAGCACCAAACACTCCCCTCCAGCTCCCAAGAGATGGAATGGGCATGAGCGAGGGCACTGGAGAAACACCAGGAGACTGGAATGAGTTGCTGGGGTACCTGCAACAGAAGTCTGGTGGAAATAAGCTCTGTCGGTTTTGGCAACTTTTTACAGCCACAACCAGAACACAGTTTTAAACTCTGTGAACAATTTTAGCTGGAATAAACTTGTGGAGGTCATTTGGTCCTAATCCCATTTCAAAGCAGAGCTGACTGCAAAGGTTGATCCACTTTCCTGGTTGCATCTGACAGCTCTGTGTCCTCTGTCCTGTCTCCTGCCACGTTTGGACATCTCCGAGAATGGAGATGATCACAGTTCCTTCGGGTTCCAACGTCCAACCACCTCACTCAGAAACCCTCCTTCCCAGCATTTAACAGGAAAGCCATAATTCAAAAAAACCAACCAAACAATCCCCGAATCAACTTCTCGAAGACTCTGGCGGCAACTCCAAGCAGTTTTCCAACGTACACGGCCGCTGCCGACGCCCTCACTGAGCCCCTCTCTGTCCTAAGGCCCCTGTTCGAGGACGCTGAGGCCGCAACACTGGAACCCCCGCCCTGCGCCGGGGACCCTCGGGAGGGTGGCAGTGACCCCTGCCCACACCCCGCGCTGAGCCGCTACCGCCCTGCCCGCCCCGTCCCTCACGGAGCCGGGACATTCCCGACGGCCTCCCCGCGCTCCCACACCCGCCCTCTCAAGCGCAGCCACCCTCCCGAGCCGGACACCCCGCGCTCCCCCGGCCCCAGGCCGCGGTTCCCGGCCCGGCCCGGACTCACCACGGACGCGGCCATGGGGCGGCGAGGCGGGAGGGCGCCGGAAGTGCAAGGTCAACCGCTTCCGGCCGCGCGTCCCTCGCCGAAAGCGTTCCGCCGCGCCCGCGGTGCCCCGGGGAGCGTTCCGCCCGCAAAGCCGGTCCGGCTGCGGCGGGGCTTTGATTCCATAATCGATATCACCAACCTTTCACATCATTGCTGCTGGAAACCTCCCCAGAGAGCCGACACTCGGGAAAAGGAATTACAATTCTAATCACAATTAAATAGCGTGTATGATTATCTATTTCCCTATTTGTATGGAGGAATTAGAAGTAACTGCTTTAAAACTTCAGTCAAATTTACTCAAAATAACTAAAAATATCTTTACTGAAGTAAAGATGTATAAAGATTTCAGAAATGCGTTCAGCCACTTGGGTTAGGCCATGTCTTCTTTTATTTTCAGCCATTGATCAAAATCAATTAAAATTTAAACCACTGAATAATTTCAGAATCAAACTGCATAGACTTTTATTGTAAAATATTTGATACTGGGCAAGTAGTGACCACCAAATGAAAACGGAATTCAATCTCCAGTAAGACGAAGAGTTCGCATTTTCCTACAGATCCCTCATGTGACAATCATGCACATTTGCATTAGGACTTATGCAAAAATGAAGACAGGCTGCATCTTGCCCAGGCTGCTTTTCAAATGAGCCTTGCTCTGTGTCACAGCAAACTGATATTTCTGTAATGACCTCGGTTATAGACTCAAATTAGGCCCACAGGTCCTGATTATCCTTGATAAAATGAATGATGCCTGATAGTCCTTAGTTTTGCAAATAGTCTTGCTGGACTTGGAGTAATGGCTTTGTAACTTTCAATAGGTTATAGTTTATTTTCCTCTAAAATCACGCAATTAACACTGACAGATTTCCAGTAGAACATTTTCTATTAAAAGAACCCAACAAGCTACAATACTTTTTAATTTATTGATTCAGAACATACATTACATCACTGGAATCATAACACTCTTGAACACTGTGGCCTCCAAATCTCACTGCAGCACTGTACCCAACACTGAAGGGCAAGTCCAGGGGGCAGCAGAAGGCAAATGTTCCAAATTTCTGTAGCCATTCTACTGAATAGAGACCAAAGCACCGATCTGTGGCCTGTGTGAGTGATTGAATTAGGCTGGTAGGTTGACCATTCTTGTGGGGCTCCTCAGCTTTCAGGGGCTGCACGGTGCTCCTGCACATGCAGCATCCCTGCTCCCAAAGTCCCACTGGCTGCCCAAGCTTTAGCACATCTGGCGATGTTTAGCAGAAGAATTCTCTCGAGGACAGCAATTCACACAACACTTCATCTCTCAAGCTGGCCAGGCTGTTCTCTAAGACTGATCATCTTTGTGAATAGTGAGTGGCTCTTGTGAAAGGCAGGACTCTCAACTGTTGATAAAATTACCAGAGAGTGCAATAATGTGTCCCAGATGTACAGACGTTTGATGAACTGTCTCCTAAAACAAGGGAAGCAACTGACACTGGCCAAATCCAGACAGATTCTGATTAATGGGATGCTTGTGAAACTGGATCATGACTCAGTGTTTGAGGGTTTTGCCTGAGCAAGAGCTGAATGAGAACTCAAAGATTCGATCTGTTGATTTTAATGACAACTGGGAGTAGGTCTCAGATGTTTGACTTATAGGCTGGATAACAAATTAATACTAAAGCTGGATTTGAGGTTTACTAAACTGCAGTGGACTTAAGAAAGCCTATTTTGGCCAGTTCCCAGCATAAAAGGTGGACCCTGGCAGAAACTGTGCTTGTTACAGACCCATGGGGACTCTCAACTGTGACCACTCCACCTCAAATTTCTGCCATACCAGAACTGGAGGAATGCAATGACTCTTATCCTAATAAATACCTCCCTTGTTTTTTAAAGAAAAACAGAACTTGCTATATATTGAAGTGGTAATTGTATCCAGTGGGATATGCTGAGATCAAGTACAAATAACTGTTCCATTTTACTCCATTCAAAGCAGTCTCAAGTGGGGATAAATTTTCAGAACAGGTCAGTTTAGTGTCACCACATTTTCTTGTTAAAGAAATTTTTAAATCCTCTTACTTTCATTAGGTAGTGAAGCATTATTTGACCTCTTGTGAAAATCTGGCCATATGTGTGTAAGACATGTGGCCAGGTAAACATATTTGTGGGTTTTTTTCCCTTCAAAAAAGAGACATCCTTTGAGAATAGGCAAATTTAAAGTAAATTTTGATTAAATTTTCTTCTTTTTTAAATGAATAATTATGGATCAGCTACAGATGGAGCACAAACTACTGCACATTATAGATTTAATAGAACTTCAGTGCAGAGTTCACTCAGATGAGAAAGGCCTGCAGGGCTGGAACTGTAGATTATGTGCTCTCTGAAATTGTTAGCTCAGGCCAGCTTGTAGCATAGTCTGAGCTCAATTTACATTTGGCTCTGGCCTGAACGCTGGGCACTGGGAGGTAGCCCACAACAATTAACTGGTTAGTGGGAGGGCTTAATATCAATCAAATGCTAAGTAATATTTCTCCAGGCCAAATGTACCTGTGACCTTTTAAGGAATCACTTTCCAGTGAAAACCAATTTACTTCCAGCTGGAAGAAAAGAGTTTTGTCACTTGCTTTTCTTTACAAATGGAAGAGTTAGGGGAATCCTTTATGATTATTGAGTACATGCTTGCAGATGTTTTACTTTTATTCCTGAATATTCCAAACTATTTAGCATTGTCTGAGCATCTGACCTATGGTTCTGTGCTCAGCTTATCTGGCACAGCAGCTCTGCAGCACAGAAAGCAGCATACCTTTCCTTTGGACTATCCCTGCTCTCTGTGTTATTACAATGGTACCCAATGTTCCCTGAAATATCAGTAATCCAATAGTCAACTGTTAAAAAAATTGGCAAAATCCCATTAACCCCAGTGGAAGCCAGACCTGGCCTTTGGTTTGTTTGCTCTGGCTAAATAGGGAATAAACAAAGTTTCTTCAAAATGCACCCTTAGTCACTACCACAGTTCCACTGCCCCTGTGCTCAAGCTCCAGTTTTAGGAAATATCTTGGCTAAATGTCAAACAATTCCACCAGCTCTTTGAAGGCAAATATTAGACAGAGATTGCATCTGAAATAATTACCCAAGCACCATTCAATTAACCTACTTGGCTAAAAGGTGATGCACAAATCAATATTTTCTAAGTGAGACGTGTGTTTCAGATGAAACTAATCAATAGGCATCAGAGTAATTTCAAATTACAGACATATACAGACAAAATTAAAATTCAAGCAGTTTAGATACCAAATGTATTGCAACTTAAAAGAGCTTTTTCAGGCAGGATATTCCCCAGGTACAATTTCAACATATCATTGCTTTTATTGAACTATTTTGTCTCTTTTCTAAAATAAAAATAATTACTGTCACTTTGGGAGAACTTACAAAAAAGGTGCAAATTCCCCTGTTGGTCCTTGGCCAGCTGATAATTGAAACTGTGCCTTAGGTTTCCCCTGAGCACAGCAGTTGGAATAGACCTAAATATTGGGAATTTTTTCTGTCTGCTTTTCACAACCACTTTTCTCCCCCTATTCCTTCTAACCTTGTACATGCATGATGAGATGGAACAATAGGAGACCCAGCTCAGAGCCCAAAGGACAAATTTTAGCATCAGAGGGCTTGCTGTTTTCCACCTACAATAAGAAAAGTTTCTTATTCACAAGCCTTTTAATAGGAAGGACTGTCAGGGAATGAAGAGAAGCTGTACAAAATGAGCTATTTCTCATCTCTGTTTTCTTTATGTTATAAACATACCTCCAATCAAATTTACTGAAGAAAGTCATAGCACTTCCAGTGAATTGTCTTGTTTCCACAGAATCATTGGCACATTTCTGGCCTGTGGCTGCAATAACACGTTGCTCTCTGACAACATTAATAACTCACCTTTGACAATTTGTGGGCAGAAGATAAACATTTTCCAAACAGATAATCCCAATATATGACATACATGTTTCCTTGCATGTGCATTCTTTACATTGGAACCCCCACACTGTGCTTCCTTTGAAGTTATCAGTGTAGATGGGGACAGCTATGGGGATTCCAGAACTCCCAGCTGTCCCCAGAGTTGCCTGCAGTGACAAAACAGTGAGTCTGACACCTTTTCTAGTGAAGACTTGCATGGAGGGCACCACCTACTCTTCTTTTTCCTGAATATTCTCAGCCGTCAGCTAACCAAAAGTAAAATATAAGATCTGATTGTGAAAGCTCCCATCTCTCCAATCATTTTAAGGAATATCCATTAAAACAGTGATGTTTGTTCCCAGAGATGAAAAGAAATGCTGAAGAGCAAGCCCACACACAAGTTTCCTTTCTACCTTTACTCTTTCACAGATTCTATTTATTTACCCAGATAGAGATAGAGACCCATATAGATGAGACCTAGGTCAGCATATAATCTCATCTGTAACAGCCTAATCTATTTTTCTTTGACAAGTTACATCCTTTGGAATAGATTGTTTATAATGGAAAGCACAGGAATCTTCCTGAAACATTTGTACTGCATTTACCAAACACTCAGTAGGATGAACTCCCATTCCCACTGCAGTTATTAATAACAAACTCTGCATTGCTGCAGTGTAAATACTGATTCACCAAAGAACCCTAAATCTGATTATTAACTCCCATGATTGCACTAGTCTGCCAATAAGGAATATATTTAAAAAACACAGTAGTAAGTAGTGGAGGAACACAAGCTTTGAGTGATTTACAAGGACCTTTATGATTTTTTCACCTAACAGACAAGAAAGGTAAATACTCAGAAAAAACCAAGCCCTATGACATTTTTTTAAAAATTGTTTTTCTGCATTCCTTTAGAGTTTACATCAAAGAGAGAAAAGGGATAATTATCTTTAAAAATACTATTTCTCCATGTTGCTTTTCTCTAGTGAAGAGGTTTAAGGACATGAAGATTCCTTTCAGAAAGACCAAACCAATGGAGACAGAAACATGAGAGATTTCCTAGACAACCTTTGGATTTATATTTCAAGATTATTTCGTAGGGATAATGAGAGATTATTTCCTTTTAGGCACTAAAACAGATCAGGTAACAGGAGGACTCAGGGTACCGGTAATAGGCTGCAGAACCTCACACATTTACAACTTCAGCCAAATACATCTGACTTATTTAGGGACATAGGTGGGGTTTGCTATCAATCCTTGTTCAGTTGTCAGAAAGTGGAAAGTGTCCTCTAAAAGGTTCAGACATTGTTTCAGACATTGGTCACAGTGTCCCAATCAGGAAAATTTAGATACAGATAAGCTACCTTCAGATAAAATGCTCTATTTGCTTCTGTACCACTTCAGTATGTCTAAAGAACAAAGCACAGGAAATATGAGAATCTCCTGTAATGGTGGTTTAAATTCAGGGTGAACATGCTCATAGAATTATAATAGGCTGTGTCCCTAAATTCTGGTCATGATTCACTATAAGTCTTCTCCCTATTATTTACATTTCAACACATTAATATGCCACTGTGCAAAAAATTGTTTCTTAAGGATTGAGAGCAGAACACCCAAGAAATTGGCTTAAATGCCATGAAGACAGGCAGGAATAAACCACCATGCCAGTGTTCTGTTGATTTATTCCAGAGCGATGCACCTGGACCCACCAGCTGTCACACATCTTCCATCTGGAGCAACAGCTGTTTGCTCAATAGTTGTCATATTGCCTGACACAAACAATTGCTTGTTAAATTTGTCATGAGGGGTTCTCTTTGGGATGTGAAATTCTGAAAAATGTCACATTTTGGTTCTGTCCTTAGGTTTGGAGCATTTTTTCCTACATAGTGTGCAGAGTTCCCCTTACAGCTCTGGGTAACTCCAGTCAGAATTGCAGGGCCTGTAGCATCTCCAAAAGGATCAAGTTTAAGGTCGTTCACTGTGAGCTAAGGACACCCAAGTAAGGGGAGGTGGAAAGTAATGTTTAGTAGATCAAATTATGTGACAGAGGCAATGGAAGGATCCAGTCAAATCACCAGGCTAAGAACATTAGACAACAAATACATTTTATATAAACTGCGGGGGGAAAGGGAGAGGGAAATCCAGATCACGTAAATTGTGGAAAATGTTACAACAGTCAGGGCTGGGGAGTGACCTTAGAGAGTCATAGCTGTGGGGAAAGAACAAACATGTTTATTAGAAATGTTATTAGGGAATGTTTTGCATGAAGCAGTGAAATATGAATACTTGATGAATGAAGCAGCATTATTACAGCATTGAGCAACTGGGAGGACTGTGGCGAAGAAGATATTCAAAAGGAAATGAAGCAACATTATGTGATAGGAAAGTGCTTAGAAATTGAGAGGTAGACCTGAAAAACATCTCAGCACAGGCAAGCTTTGAATCTGAGGGTTGATGAAATCACCACACAAGTATGTGTGAGAAGAAAATGTGGGAATTTAAGACAGTCACACAATACCTCTGAAGAGTGGAAAGAACAGAACTGTACCCATCCAAATAGATGTTCTATGAACTGTAGGAGATACGCACCAGGAGTGAAGGTAATGAAAACAGTAGATCAAGTTGCATCCTGAAAAAAACTGGTTTGAAAGTATATTCCAGTGGCTAATAACAGAGTCAGTAAAGCACATAATGGATGGGAAGTCTAGTTAGCAGAGAGAACTTGCCAGACAATTATCCACCTAATTTCTCCTTTACAAGTACTGTTTGTGGCACAGGAGAAACTGGCATGAATGATAACACTCAGCATGTTAACTTAAACTGCTCGCAACATACAACTAACTAATCAAGAGACAGGAAAACTCTCTTCAAACAACCTTTTGACTGACCACATGCACTACTAGAAATGTGTGTTTTATGAAACTCTCCACAAGCAGGTCCTTGAGAATGACCTGCTGTCCTCTCAGCTGTGTGCATCCTGGGCTTGCTGATGCCTCATAACAGATTTGTTTCCTTTTTTTGGACTAAACTGAAGAGTAAAGAATACCATGAATACCATATAGACAACTTTTTAAAGGATCCTTTTTGAATGAACGATGTAGACTTATCATAATAAGTCACCCAAAATGTTACTCCTCCGAAAATGGGATTTGATTAAACATCACTAAGCTCAAGGATTTTTAAAGGGGAATCTGTGGTGGAAAGGAACACAGTCAAAGATAAACAGCAGATAGCTTATGTCTGCATCATTCAAGTAAAGAAGGGTAAGTTTTTTGCGGAACTTACTGATGATGATCTTTAAATTCACAGAATATAGAAAAGACAGAGCGATTGAAAGACAGACACATTTCCTGCGAGGAGAGGCTGAGAGATTGTTGTTGGGATTGTTCAGTCTGGAGAAAAACAAGGCTCTGCTGCCTTCCAGTAAAGAGGCTTTATAAGAAAGATGAGGACAGGCTTTTTAGCAGGGCCTGTTGCGACAGGACAAGGGCTAATGGTTTTAAACTAAAAGAGGGTAGGTTTAGGTTGGAAGTTTGGAACAGTGAGGGTGCTGAGGCCCTGGCACAGAGTGCCCACAGAAGCTGTGGGTGCCCCATCCCTGACGTGTCCAAGGCCAGGCTGGACGGGGCGTGGATAACTTGGGGCAGCGGGAGCTGTTCCTGCCCAGGCCCCGAGTCCCCCGCCCGGCATCCCGCGCTCCGCGCTCCCGCTCCCCCCGCTCCCGCTCTCCCGCTCCCCGCGCTCCCGCTCCCCGCGCTCCCGCTCCCCGCTCTCCGCGCTCCCGCTCTCCGCGCTCCCGCTCTCCGCGCTCCCGCTCCGCCCGCGCTCCGCTCCCCGCGCTCCCGCTCCCCGCGCTCCCGCTCCCCCCCCGCGCTCCCGCTCCCCGCGCTCCCGCTCTCCGCGCTCCCGCTCCCCGCTCTCCGCGCTCCCCGCGCTCCTGCTCTCCGCTCCCCGCGCTCCCCGCGCTCCTGCTCTCCGCTCCCCGCTCCCCGCTCCCCGCGCTCCCGCTCCCCCGCTCCCCGCGCTCCCGCTCCCCGCGCTCCCGCTCCCCGCTCCCCGCGCTCCCGCTCCCCGCTCCCCGCGCTCCCGGCGCGTTCCCCTCCTCACCCACAGGTGGCGCGCGCGCAGCACCCGCCTTGGCCCGGGCGCGCTCGGGCGCGAGTGATGACGTCACGGGCGGAGCGCGCTCCGGGCCGCGAGCCGTCGCTGCGCTGTGACCGCGGCGAGCAGCGGGGCACGTCTGGCCACCACGTGTCAGAGCGAAGTCCAAAGGACAGCGTTTGGCGCAATCTGTTTACTTTGCACCAGTGCAGGGACTTTGCTTTCCAGGAGTAAGGAATGAAAAACAGCAAGATGCGTTTGTCCCCCTGTGGACGCAGCCACGAGTACAAGAGTGGCTCTCAGCTCTCCAAGCGTTCGTGTTCAGTGTCGTGGTCATGCCAGAATCTTGATGGAACAAGACCCTGCATAGAAGGCATCCAAATTTCTTGTCCCAGAACTACCAAAACTTAGCTCACCTTTATATACCTTAGATGGGAACCTGAAAGCTTTCATATTTTCAAAGCTTGTAAAACCTTTCAGACTGGGCTTGGGACCCTGGTAAGAGTTTAAAATCTTTACTGTGACAAAACTTCATCTAAAGTTGTTCTTGCAGACTCCTTTTACCACTGCCAACCACCAGCTGAGCCAAGTCCTCAGGCTTCCCAATACCAACTACATCCCTCTGCAAAATTAGTAACCATAATTAACAGTAATATAAATAATTTCATTCCAAGCACAGCACGCTATAAATGGGAGAGCAAAAGAACCAGCAGCCTCATGGAGTCCAAGTGGGGTGCCTGCTGCAATCTGGTAGATGTTTGATGAAATGATGTTGAGAACCTGTGAACAATCAAACAGATTCCTCTGAAAGGAGAAAGAGGTGATGCTTGTGTCTTTAGTGAAGGTTCCTTCTTGTTATTCAAACCATTATTGAGACAGAAAGAGCAAAAGGAGAAGAAAGAAGAATATTTATGTATTTAAGATCTGACAACACTGTAGAATATTTTTTCTTTTTGTAATTGAGCAGATTGCAGAAAATGTTAGATATTTTCAAGGACATTATGAGGGAATATTCTGGGAAATTAAATCTTTTCTTAAGGTACCTAAAAGGCCACACAGACCTATGGCTTTTAAGTATATTAGGTCTGAGTATAACGTCTCAGCCATGAAAACAAAAGAAAATTAGTATTACTGAAGTTTGAAAATCTCTTCAAATACAGACAGTACATTTGAGTGTCTCACAAATATCACTAAAGCAAAAGTATAGGAAAATATTGGAAAAGGGAGTTATTTTTATAATCCCAGACATTTGGAATAAGATTATGTGGCACTTAAGTACAGAACCAGAATAAAGCTTCCAAGTTCTTTTTCAGTTTCAAGCAGAAAGACAAGAAGGTAAAATGACAGTGATGGAACACACCTTAGTACATCCAGCTACCAAAAAGGAACAAATAATGATAGTTTAAAGTGGGCTCTGGAGTATGCAATAGCCTGATAATTAATAAAGACAGGGAATTTTGGCATTATTTGCACTAGATGCCCCAAGCAATGAAGACTGCTGAGAACCAAGGAAATGTTGTCATTGATCTGTGAAAGTGTCTGTGCACACTGAGTACAAACTTCGATTTCTGCTCTCACAGAGAGTTCTGCAAAGAGCACATCTCTTCCAGGCAGCTTCACTCAGGTTACAAGGCCAGTCCTTTGCCAGGAGGAATCACAGAGCCATTGTGCACCCAGAGCAGCACTCACTGGTGCCCTGGTGTATTCAGCAATGTTCTATATCCAACCAAGACTCCAAGTATCGGTGTCAGTTGATCTCTGGCTGACCTCATCTGAGAAAGGAGACAGAAACGTGCACAAGGGACTTGCTCTAATTTTTATTTTTAGGCAGATCTTCACAACCTTGAACAACTATCAAGAAAAAGAAGGCAGTGCTGTAAACAAACTCTGAACTAGAAATTCTAACACAATTAAAATTCAGACAGTAAGGTCAGGAGACTGCAAAGGGTCTGTGTAGTAAAATGCACGGGGCTTCCTCAGTTCCATTTCTGGTCAGAAAAATGCTGTCAGAGTGTGTCCCCTCTATATATCCACCTGCCTGTAGGTACCATCTGCCTCCTTCTGTGAAAAATTTTAGTGTCACTTGCTTTACAAGTCTGTCTGGCTTTCAAGACTGTACATATTCAGGTCAGAAATATTAAAACATGTATGAGAAATTGTATCTTCAATTACATCCCAGTGAAGATTTGAACTATAATGAAAACATGTTGGTTTACATGAAGAAAGGTTTAGAGGATAAGATTCTAGAAAGAGAAATGTTTTGTTGATTTTCTCAAGTTACTTTAAATGTTTTCTTAAGCAGCTTGTTAAGATTCTTTACAGCAATGAGATGCTTGTATGAAATGGTAACAAACTTTAAAAAAGTGTGACATGGACTAGATTAGCTTCCAGATAAATTTCTGTGAATTTTAAAGCAACAGTCAGTTGTACACTTAGTGTACCAGTGTGGATGGATCAGTAGCACAATTTAAAACAAATTAATTTATTAAGGATTTTAGGCTTAGAGTAGGGCCATGTAATGTCTACTCATTTGAGAATGGAAATTTAGGCAAATGGTAATTTAGTAGCATGAACAACGTTTTTGTCTTCCTGCATAATGTTTTAGGGTACAGACATAACAGTCAAGGTCCGAACAGGCACTATATGGGCAATAAATTCTGTTTATTAATCCAAATAACCTTTCACAATAATCCTCAGCAGACACGTGAAGAAATCAGCAACAATGGTTTCAGCACAGTAGTTCAATTGCTCTGAAACCTAGACACAGATTTTACTGAGGGAAAATCACTGAGAGGAGTACAGAATATTGTCATACTGTGGGGCAGAACACTCAGACGGAGGATATCCCATTGCAAAGTGAAATGGTGAGGTAACAGTAACATTATTTTACAAACTGCATGCACATCAATTACAACTTAAAGCTTAGCATACTGGAATGTCTTGAAATAACAGAAAAAGAATTCATCTGACCAGATAACAGGCACAGAACACTGTTAATGACAATGCCAGCAGTAAAACCAAGAGGAATTTTGTAGGCTTATATTGACCCAGGTTGCAGACCAACATTCCTTGTGTGTGTGTCAAAGTTATTTAATTTTTGCCTCCAGAAAAAGGTTAGTATAAGAAAATATAACAAAATTTCAGATGAATCTACCATATGCTATTGTCTACTAGCAATGAAGGCTCATGAAAAATGGGCCCAAATTATTCTGCACATTCTCTGAGAAAATACACTGGAAGTTCCTGAACGTACATAACAATGTAGTGCAATACAAATCAAAATAGCAACAGTGTCCTGAGCACTGTTATTGTGCGGGCAAAGCATCAGTGTTTGTACTTCCTGAGAGCAGCACCCAGAAAATTAGTGTGACCAGGGAAAACAGAGGTGTGGTCAGAACCATGTCTAGTATGAAATGATGATGTTGACAATCACATGGTTTGTTATTTTGCCCTTTAATACACTTCTCTGTATGGTAAGTGAAGGCACACTCGTCAGCATAATCTAGAGAAGTTCTGCTAAAAACACCAACTACCATTTAGCAGTTCCTGACAGCCAGTGCTGCTTGGGGTTGTAAAAGATCCCAGCAAAGGTCACACCTGGCAGACCCCAGCAGCTTTACCAAGGCTGGTATGGAGTTCATTATGTGACGTCACACTGTTAACGATGTTGTCGCTGATTCCCACAGGAACCTGGTGGGTCAAAAGGTATCCTACAGTCTCTGTCTGTTTTATGGCTCCAGCACTGGCCCAAGTGTTCCAAAACTTCATATTCATTATGTCATTTATTCACCTTTTTCTGATGCATTGAGATTTGCTCAGCTTTTCTCATTGCAGATATCCTGTCTTACAGGACTTTCACATTATTTGCTCCTCTTTCTCTGCAGTCAGTCTTGACCAAGCCCTCCCACCACTTTCCAGCTGTGCCCAGCTGTGCTCAGGAGGCAATAGTACATCCCTTTTATCACACTACTGGGTCTTCCTATTTTTTACTATCAAGACTGGTTTATTTTGTTTGGTTTGGTTTGGTTTTATTTGGTTTTGGGTTTTTGTTTGTTTGTCTGTTTTGGTTTTTTGTTTGTTTGGCTTTTGTTTGGGTTTTTTGTTTGGTTCGTTTTTGTTTGGGTTTGTTTTGTTTTGTTTTGTTTTTTACCAGTATGCATTATTTCTCTTGGACTTTCCAAGGGTTTGATTTTGGAAAATGCTGAGAACTTTCCATTCCCATTGGCTTCTGTGGAACATAAAGAAGTCTGCACTATAAGGGACAGACCCATTATGTTTACATATTTAAACTCAAGCTTAAATTGTCTTAAACTCATCCTCCACTGTTAGGATGTGCCCTTTGTTAGACATCACAGGTGTACACTTAACAGCAAATATTTTAATGTAACTATTTCAAAAGTTCTCCCCTTTTCCCTTTTCCCTTTTCCCTTTTCCCTTTTCCCTTTTCCCTTTTCCCTCTCCTCTCCTCTCCTCTCCTCTCCTCTCCTCTCCTCTCCTCTCCTCTCCTCTCCTCTCCTCTCCTCTCCTCTCCTCTCCTCTCCTCTCCTCTCCTCTCCTCTCCTCTCCTCTCCTCTCCTCTCTCTCCCCTCCCTTCCCCTTTTTTAGTTTCTATTTCATTTTTGTTTATGTTTAACTTCTTAGGCTTCTGAGTTTCTACACTTTCCCAAAATATATCTACTATATTTTATCTTTGTAAATGCTTCCTGTAATGCCATTTTTGGTCCACTTTTCTCAAATAATGTATTTTCACATTTCTCCTCAGCCACAAACACAAGTGCTTTTGCATACTCTAATGCTGTTCAAGTAGTGCTTCCATTCAAGTGGAGGAAGAGCTATAACTCGACTCTCCTTTTATAAAGTGTTTAAAAGTTTAAGAAGCAACAATCACATCAGGCTGATATTTCCTATGTCCTCAGCCTAAGGGTAAAATAAAATGTGAGGACATATTGGAAAAGTTTCATATTGCTGCTTTTTAAATTTTGGAGCTTGAAAACTAAATAATGTTTTCATCATTAAAGAATATTTTTGATGTTTTCTTTGACAATAACTGACTCAAAAATAGCTTCACTGTTGGATTTCCTCTTGCTTTGAATCTATGTATCAATTAAGGAAGTTGTAATTCTTAATAAATAAGCACATAGGCACAAGAGGAACCATTGCTACTCATTGTTTAGGGAAGTAATTTGGCATTTAATGAGTTCTTTATGGCAGCTGAAGAGGATGGTAATTAACAATTCATGTTGGCAGGGCTCTGGGCACTTCCTTCTAGCAAGCAGTGTAGTTGTGGGTTTATTTATAATACAATCTTTCAGATTTGCTAAATCATGTGTTCATGTTACCCCAGCTGTTGTTAGATGAACAAATTAAATCCACATGTAAAATGAAACAACTGGAAAACAACTATAATGTTATGGTTGTGGGTTTGATCCCTGCATGGCCACTCACTTAGGAGTTGGACTTGATGATCCTTGTGGCTCCCTTCCAACTCAGAAGATTCTGTGATTCTGTTATCTCTGAAAAGCTGATTTGGTACTATCTATCTTGCAGAATGCTCTCGTGAGCAATAGTTGAAAGATAAAGGGAACTCTGAAAGAGGAATTATATCAAAAAGTGAAATGAGTTAGGGATTCTTCCTTTCCTCACCATGAATTCAATCAGGAATTACTGACACTGGAGAAATAATTATATGCTTAGTGGAAAGTAGTGGTAGCTGGTACAGCTATAAAAGGTAATTTTTATTTTCTGCACTGCTCTATATGAAAGTATTTACAGTGGGGAGTTGCTAGTAGCTGGTACAGGGATGGCTTTTAGTTTTAGTGTGAGATTAATGAACTCATACTGAGTTCTGTGTTTTTTATTGTTCCTATTCTCCCTGGTTTGGAAGATTAATCATTGAAACAAAGTCTGGACCTGGAAATACAGACTTCCAGTGATTTATAGTCTAGGAAAGAGAGAGGAAGTAAAAAGCAGAAAACAGACAAATAAAGGCTGAAATGTTGTAACTGTTAAATCCAAAATATACTAATATATTTTCTTAACCTTCTTAATTTGATTAAGCTTATTCTAAAATAATTTTGATTTGCTGTGTAGATTTGTTTCTAGCAGCACAGTGGTGCTCAACATTCTTCAGACTGGTTGTTATATCAAGGCTCAGGAGATAACTCTTAAGAATAACAACAGTGTATAATCTTGATTACTGACATTTTCGGATAAATGTGCTCAAAAATTTTCTGTCTCCTGTTTTTATAGATCTAATGCATCTGAGTAAATCCAACTAAACATTCCACTGACTAAATTTCTAGGTATCATCTAGATAAAAAGAGTGCAAATCAAATCAGTGGCACACCACAAGAAGACCAAATATGAAAAAAAGAGACTGTATATTTTTTCCTTATTGCTAATCTATCAGTTTATAGTGAAGAAGGCAGTCAGTGAGTGGGCACAGCAGAAGGGAGCAGCATTCCTTGTCTGAGAGGGCTGAGCTCAGTCCCCATGGATGAACCCACAGATGAAGGCAGACAACACAGACTCAAACACAGACTCTTCCTCTCCTGCCAAAGGGGACTGGAAGTGATCTGAAGTGCAAAAAGAGACAGAAACCACTGACTTCAGTGGAATGTGAGGCATGCTTTCTCCTTTGTTTTCCAGCATGTTTGACTATTAAAAGAAAACACTGTCTCTAGCTTTGAATCTTTCCAGCTATAGCATCGGTCAAAGCTAAAAGGTGCTGAGTACTTTCTGAGAAGGTGCAGAGTCCCATGAATTCCCAGTAAGGCAGGAAATGCTAAAGGAACAGCCTTCCAACACTGAAACAACGTTTACAGCTTTCAAACTGTAGTGTTTCTGTGTAATAAAACTGCCCTGCTGGTACTGAATCTAATCAGTACCACGTGCCCCATCTCCCATGTAAGCATGTTTTGGAGAATACTTTCTACAATAGCTCATCTGTGGATTCAACCACAAATGAAATGTCTTGCTTACGTTGCACTCCCTTTCCTGCCTGCCTGCACAAAGTAAAATGAACTGTTTCTTCAGTTATCAGGCAGTTTGTCTTTCTCTCTTCTTCAGTCCCAACATGTTCAGCATCCCTCCAGGGTTATTGTATTTCTAAACTTGCTGTATGCACATAGATGCATACACATGCAAATATAAAGATATTATGACAGTTTCCTGTAGCAACGCAAATGGGAAACAAATACGGAATTCTTCTGACTAAAAAGTCTTTATGAAGCATTCTGTCACTGAAAAGCTTTTAATTAAACATATCTGAAACCAACAGAGTCCTATGTATTGCTAAGTATTTTAGGTAACAAAAAAAATACATTTCCAGTCAGACCTTAAATCTTGTAAAAAAATATGGAAATCAAAATTACTAAAATTTTTTAAAGTCTAGCTGTTTTCTTACTTATACACTCCCACTGTCCACTAAGCCCCTTGGCCATTCACCAACATCTCTGAGGAAGCTTTCTATCCATAGTTAGAACCTATTGCCATTCCCTAGGAAAAATGTTTTGGAAAAAAAGATTTTTATCCTTCATCCATGTTAAAAGCTTGCAGGTTCTCTTTTTATTTATTATCTCACTTTTTATTTATTGGATTCCTGGGAAAAATGAGCTTTTCTGATCCTTCCACACTGGCCTCTCCATATACTTTCCTGCACTAAAATTCTCTGTGTTCCTTACACTGTATACAGCAAGGTTCCCTAATTCTTGGTTTCCTGAGAGTTGAAAGACTGAATCGTTCCTTGTGAATTTGTGATAGTATTATCACTGGACCGCCAGCCCTGCTCTCAATGCTTTGTATTGCGAAAATCAGTCAGCTTTTGAAGTGTTTCATTTTCTTAACTGAAATTTGAACAGGCTTCTGGTGTGCTTGTCCAGTATACTTTGAGAAAAGTCACATACTACTTTGGGTTTCATTCTTAGAGGGCTCACTAGTCTTCTGAGGTTACTCTGCTGTTGTTTACACAGTGTCACTCCTGAGAGGTAGAGAAGGATCTTCAGATTTGACACAGGAAATCATGGACTATTCTGTGATTGACCAAAAGTGCATTTTTTAAGTCAATCATATAGCATATGTGAATGAAAGAAAACCAAATGGAATACATTTGTAATTTCCTCAGTATTTTGCTTTCTTAAAAGCTCTCTGAGAAACTAACCATATTTCATTAGCAATAATCAGTTCATCATAACCCACTTGTGAGTTACTGTCCCATTTTAAAGTTGAGGAAGTAACACCAAAGGATCAAATGACTTCTTTTGAGTCATAACAGAAATGGCAATGTTGTTACTCCAGCAACATGCAGAGGCTGCATCTGAGATTTACCCTTTAAGGGCTGCACAAATGAACAGTTTCTAGTCCCACAGAACTGAAATCCTACATGAAGACAAATAAGAGGTTATGGCAGGAATGGAAGGACAAGAGGAGTAAGTGACTTTCCTGTAGTCACACAGACAGAAATCCAGTTCTCTGATGCCACACTGAGATAAACAATATAAATGTCAAACCTGCTTCCTAGATAAAGTCCAGGCATGTCATTCCATGCCAGAGGAGCTAAACTACTCTTTTCTCTCCCCCATCAACCTTTTCTCATTCTTCTTCCATTTTTATATGCTCTTAATCTCAAATGGTATTCCAAAGGTTTTCTGGTATCTAGATGTCTTCTTGGATGGGAAACAAAGCTTTAGCTTTTTCAGAGGAGAGAGCTACATTCTCCTGTAGAACAGATACATAATCAGCCATAACATGACCCTCCCTTTAGCTCTCAAAGCTGCAAATACTTTATAACACATTCCATCAATGCTTTGGCAGAACTTTTTCAGTAATGATTGCAGAGAAGCAATAAATTGGGAAACACCTATTATAAAACTTATGTACAAGTCCAGAAGATATATTAAATGCTTGCATTTTCCCCATTTCTTCTTTTTCAGTTAGCAGCATACACAATCTGCATAGATTCCTCTCTAATAAAACCAACAAGTCAACCACACTTTATAAAAAGCAAAAGTTAATGATAAATTGAAGTCCAATAGGAAATTATCAGGATTATTAATAAGTTTTGGGATTCTTTTATAGTTTAATTACCATCAGGATTTAGGTGAAAGATTAAATAACCTATATAACAAGTTTTGGAGCTATTATTTGGAATACTTGATCATCAAGAGTCAACATCCTGGTGAAAATCATATTGCAGAAAGCACAAATTATTGTGGAGTAACCTCTGGTTCAATGAGACCTGGAGTAGCTGAATAACACTCCCAGGGGAGGAGGAACTCTCTGCTATATCCCTTCTTCCCATCTCCCAATTGGACAAGAAGTGCAGAGAAGCAGACAGTGGGCCAATCCTTGGTTCTACTCACAACTAGAGCACTAGTGAGACTGTGTGAGCCCAAGTGAAATGTTAAATAAATGTATTTTTTTCAAAATTGCAATATTTGAAAGAGAACGAAAGACTCTTGTCTCTTCCATAGGTGACCTGGACTGCTCCTAAGAATGGCTCAGAAAGAAATCTTCTGTTAGCTGTAAAGGTTATACCATGGTAGGTTTTACCTAAAGTTTATATTGACTATTTAATACCTTTTTATTTGAATGTCTCTTTATAAAGATTAAAAATAAAAGGGTTTTTTATTGTGATACTGAAAACTAAGTATCCCTCCTCTTTCACCTAGAAGAGTATTTTTTTCCATAAGAAAAGTTTTTTTATACAAAGGCTACATCTTGTTAAATTGAGTCTAAAGCAATTAACCTATTTCTTACTGTCAGATTCAATTGTAATTTGACCTAAATGAAGACTAAAACCTGTGCTATACCAAATTACATTTTTGTATTGAGCCTGAAAAAACATCACAGCTGGAACAAGCTGTGCACTTATGAATGAAACAAACTCAAATGAGGGGCTGCTTTAGGATCAGTGTTTTGAAGGCTAAGTATTTTTTTTAGTCAAGGGTAAATCATATAATCAGAAATTCAGTGTGTAATTTGTATTGTGTTTTGTTTTTTTAAAAAAAGTATTTTGAGAAGTCTTTTAATGACACAGTTTGTTCAGTGTTTAAGCTACATAATCAGGGCTCACACACACACACATATATATATGTATATGACACAATGTTACACCTGTAAACAATGCAAAGATCTCCTCTCTACCATATCTATGATTGTTTGAGTTTGTTTGGAGACTGCCCAGATGTGTTCCCTTTCCATTTTTGAGTCCTGCTCTGAATTACAGACAACCACAAGTGGGAGGCAGTCTGAATATGTACCAAAAAGTTAAAAATACTTTGTAGCAGCTTGTTAGAGCAGAGGAAATCACTTGACTGGACCAAGGTCTGTGGGATTTGTCGTTCCCATAGATCTTATTTTGACTCCACTGGAGATTGCATGGGATGATTGAATACTTTGGTTTCTATCTCTTTTGCCTGAAAAATGACCAGCAACCAGGATTATCACATTTTGACAGATGGAAAACAACTGTTCTGTATTCTATAAGAACTAAGGTTTTCTTTTTGTCTTGGTGGGTGTTCAGTGATGCAGTTCTACCTCTGCCCCTTCATGTTGTAACAGGAGCACAATAGAGGAGCAACATTCTGAAATTTGACTTAGCTCTTGTATTGCTGACCTACAGCCCAACTGCACAAAGACCTGCGCAAAGGGAACCCATGATCCCATAAATCCTGCAAGTTGCAAAAGGCCATGGCTAAGTCAACTGATTCATTTCTCTGTTATTGGAAAGCCAACTTTGCTACAGTAACATATCGTGCTTTAAAGGTCACAGTGAACAGGGCTCTGATAAATCAGGCTTGACAGCCACATAGTGGGTCCATGATAACAAAACAAGCTTTAAAATAAGTAAACAAAAAAGTAGGTAGAACAGCCAGAATTCTGTTTTAGCCTGATTAGAACAGAAAAATCATAAGTAGGAAAGCAGCACATTTTCAGCTGTCTGGGGCATTTTTCAGGCGCCCATCACAGCATTAATTCCAGGAGGGTGGTAATCCCACACAGTTCTTTATCCCATATACTTAGTACTAGACATATGTAGACAATCTGCTCATTTCTTCAGAGAAAAACATTTAAATTCCTTAAAAGAAATGATGTTTCAAACTTCCTGCCCATAATGGTAACTTCAGTTGTCACCTGTAAGACTGAAAATAGAAGCATGAGATCGAATGCATTCAAATGAAATTTTAAGTACCAGATTTCTGTAGTAACAAAGCAATATTAGATAGATGACCAAGTCTGAGATAGCTTGGCAAGAATACGCTTCTGGATTTCACAGAGAGACAGTAAACAAACATTTTACTCTCAAGACACATTAAATTGAGCACAGTGTTTTTGACTATAGCTTTCTGTGTGTTTCAAGCATGCACAGACTCACCATTTATATAATCCAGCTATCTGCATACTCAATGTGCATGTTTGTCTCAGCAGTCAGAAAGGCACTGCATTCACAAGGCCTTGCTCAGACTTTCAAGTTTCTTAGCTAAGTTCAAATGTAAGAATTTAATTTAATAAAATACAAGGTGTATATTGCACTTGTGGAGCATTAACAACATTAATTAAAATTAATATAGCAGGAAGATACAGGTATTTAGCATTAACCACGATCTCTGCATCTCAAGAAAAATGTCTGTTTATCAAAATCCTAGCTATCCATATGATTGAAATACTAAAATATTTTGGTTTTGGCTGAATGTATATTTTGTTCTATATCTCAAGATTTAGTCTGAAATTAACTGACTATATCTCAAATTATCACAGAATATAGACCTAAGGAAACAATGTCAGACTCTCCTTTCCCCCTGACCTTCTTGAGCTACTCCAACAATCTCAACAGTGCTAAATCCAACTAATTAAATTGGGATTATGTTTGTTTACCATTATCACAGCAATCACAGTGTGACAGATTAGTTTGCTAGAGAGAACATGAGACACTGGATATGTCAGTTATGTAAAATAAGGTACACTGCAGAGATTCATGAGATACTGCTACCTCAAAGTACTATTTTTATATGGCATGATACACTGTCAATAGAGATACCATGATACACTGTCAATAGAGATACCACCTTAGGTACAACCCCCCAAAGTAACCTTATTTACTATTTGCTCTGAATGTTAATAATTAGATTTTTAAATTAAAAATAAGACCAAGATGTCAAAATACTCTGTGTGCAATGGTGACTAAAAATCAGATTTTATTACATGAATGGCCCAAAAAAACCCCGGGTAGCTGCTGCAGGGTTTTCTTCATAAAGAAGAGCTTAGAAAAAAGGTATCTGACCAAGAGGACAGGCCAGAAAAATGTCAACTGGTCCACTGTGGAGAAGCTTGTCACAAACTGTAAATAGTTCTGCTTTGATGTCACAAATAAAGCCCTTCATACAGACTGGAATGCTTGGTTAATTGTATGTGACTTTTTCATTGATGTGATATGAAAACTCCCAAGGCAACTTCTGAATTTTATCTAAGACTTCCTTTTCCTCATTTAAAGCTGAATGACTTCCTTCTATGGTTTTATCAATGGGCCAGAAAGGCTGATAAGATTGCTTCCTTCCCCTGTTAGATGTGTTTGGACTTCTG
The DNA here is from genome assembly GCF_000738735.6 of Corvus cornix cornix. NCBI lineage: Eukaryota > Metazoa > Chordata > Aves > Passeriformes > Corvidae > Corvus > Corvus cornix. The sequence continues at coordinate 12,353,107 of NC_047058.1, read as the reverse complement.
CCATCCTGTCTTGAAAAGCAATACATTTGATTTCCTGTCCTGGGTAGAGCAACTGCCTTCATTCATAAAATGGAAGATTAATGTAAGCAGTGGAAAATCAAGTTAAGAGACAGGTTTGCATCTGAGCTACTTGAATTCCCAGCCATAGCCCCCCAATAACTTACTGCTCTAAGGACACTGCAAGAGCAGCATGAAGCAAATGGCTCCTCAGAAGACTGACTGCTGTGAACTACTGTGACCTCTCTCCAGGCGGGAGGTGCTAAGGGTCTGAAACTTTCCTCCCGCCTCTCCCTTATGATTCCACTCTTCCCTTCTCTTCCCCATTACACATTTTTGGTACAGAGCTCTGTTCTTATCAGTCCTTTGCACACCAGAATGAAGTAGGTGCAAGTGAGATGAAAGCATGACCTCATTTAATCCTCCACTGTACCTCTCCTATGAAGGAGAATTTCTAGGGCTGCAGCCAAAAGTGATTCTACACTTTTGAAGCATTATAGAAAAACTCTTTCCCTTCCTACTTCATCCCCTCAGCAGCAAGAATAATTTTGGACTTAACAGAATCTTCAGTATTTATTATAAATGTTCTTGCATCCCCTATTGGACCTCAGCCCAACACATGAGAAAGTGCAACAGCTATGGGGAGCTTGACACAGCTCCTGTATATAAATGCTATGAGGCGTGAATCATTAAAGTTATCTGGTTCCTGAACACAAGCACAAAGGCAACAGCTGTTTTCACAAGATAAACAATATCACATCCTACTGCACTTAAAAGAAAGAATCAGTCCGGAAATGTTGCATTAAATAAAAAATACCCCCATTGATTAATATAAAGTTTCCATAGCTTTTTTTTTTTTTTTTTTTTTTTTTTTTTTTTTTTTTATGTCATTTTGAGACATATTTTATTTGTCAGATAGTTTTCTAATAGAATTAGCCTCAGTCTGGTATAGCGTTCTCATTTCTTTGCCAGAACACCTTTTGCAGCACTCAATGCAATCTGAATTTCATATTCTCACTTCAGAAAGGGAAGTATTTCATTGAGGAGTGATCTCTCCTCACATGGGCAAGACACAGTTCATGACTGCCTCATAGCTCATCATCCTGGAATGCAAGGGTGATACCACAGGGCTTTTTCACTGCCTTTCTCCTTTGGATCTCAGCTTTTGTTGCAGCAGCATCAGCGAAGCCATCAGTGGTGCTGGCTGCCCACCCTGAGACACATGCTCAACTTGGCAGCTACTTCATGCAGCTTTACTGTGTGCCTTCCTCAGGGTGAAAGGACCCCAAGGTCCCTGCCCAGCCCCTCCTACATGCCTGTTAGTACATCCCCACTTCACCTCTAAGTTCTCTTTAATTTTTCTAGTTACAGTTCCACTCCTCTGCTCCTATTTTCCTCTCCCCAGATACTTCCCTTTCCTTCATGCCCACCTTCACCCATCCTCTGAGTTCTTTCTTGGCTACACTTGGATCAAAGCACAGTGTGTAGAGCACTGAGCTGCTCTCCTTACCAGGCTGCACTGGAACTACCAGGATGTCCTTTGTGGTTACTCAGCAGCCCTGCTCCAACAAACACTGAGATATTGCAGAACTCTGCGCATTTCTGATATTGTCTCAGAAAACCTGGGACATGTTTCCTGCCTATAAAACTAATTTGGGAAGGGTGGAATAGGCTGCCTATGCTTATGCAATATTACACAAAAAATTATTTTCATGCAAGGCTTTTTCTTAGAGGCAGCATCTGCATAATAATACAAATACAATATAAAACTATCAACCAGCTTATATTTAAAAGAAAAAAACACACACATACGTAAGTACTTACAAATATATATATAAATATGTACTTATGAACATCTACATAACCACTTATATAGAGGTGAATTAATGATTTGGGTTTTTTTAATTTCTTAAATTCTATAAAAGCCTTAGCAAACAAATTCTATGCTCCCAAGCTTAAAAAAAAAAAAAAAAAAAAAGTGCCATCCATTCAACTGCAGTTGAAAGAACATAGAACAAATTAGATTCCTAAATTATGATATGGTTAAGTTGAATATAGCTTAGAAAAAACTGCACTTCTGGTGAAAATCAACTTCTTGAGGAAATTTAGGAGGTGAAGTCATAATGTGGGCAATTTATGCCAGAAGGAAACACTGTCATCCCATGCTGAAATGCTGACTGATTTGGTAGTAATCTGAATATATTAAAAGTATTATTCTTCAAAACATTTTAGTTTTCAGATTCAGTAGAAGTTGAGTTTTAACTCTAAACTATAGTCCTAGTGATCTCACTTCTAAAAACTATTTGATAAACCTAAACCACAGCAGATGGAGTCATTATTCTGTGTGTCTCTGTATGTCTACTGGTCACTGCATTCTTCAGGCAGAAGAAATCCTGCTTGCGATTAGAGTGAAAGCAGAGTGGCTGCCAAACATCTGTGAGAAATTGAACATTTTTCATTTATAATCTGAAACCTGAGTGGACAACTAGTTGTTGGCCTCTTCTGTCTAGACTGGTGTTGTTCCCCACCCCCAACTCCATGTATAAGGGTCAGCCAGGAACCTGCAGGATGGAAAGAAAATGATCCAAAATGACTAACACTTTTTATTCAAGTAATCAGAGTTCACTTCTTCTCTCATTCCTTCCACCTCCATCAAAGTATAAGTAAGAGGAAAGCATGATTTTAGAGTTGACACCAATGAAAATAAAATGCCTGGCACAGGTTCTAAGAAAAGGCATGCCCTGGTTTTAATTTGTGTTACGTAGAGGGCCTCTAAAAGTGAAAAAACATGTGGTGTGCTCGAGGCCCCTTGCAGCTATGAGACTGCAATGGGAGTAAGTTCATTTATGCCCTCACTTTATTTACAGTCCTTTTCCACATGAAGGTGATTTTTTAATCACTCAGAGTTTCATCCTTAACTCCTTCTTTGAGCTTTTACCTCTACTAAAAATCTCTCTTACAAAGGACACTGTGGCATGTTAGTTAAGCTTCCTAAATAATGCTCGGGTAAAAAAAGTTAATTATTATGGTCCTTCCTTTGACAGACTGGAAAAATGACTTATGGCAATGTATTTTTGGAAAAAAAGTGGTGAGGAAGATGTTTAAACTTACATGCCAACATTTCAAATTAGGAGCAACTATAACTAGTTAGAGGCTGAATTTTGAAAGGCTGATCATTCAGAAACTCAACTAAGTTTAGTAACTAATTAATAACACAAGCCTAGCTATGAAACTGTACATGTATAAGGCTGCTACATCCACTGTATCAGTGTGTCCATAATGAATGAAATAAACAGTGTTACATGGGAAAGGTGGAAAGATTTGGATTCAGTTAATATCAGCATGAAGCCAGCATAGGCTGGCTCATAGGTCAAGATCTCACCAGAGACGACTCCCAATGAAGCTGGAGTCATGCCACAACAGATCACAGTACCAGTGGCAGGAAGTTGGAGAAAGACAGTGCTGATGGCATCTCATTTATTTAATCCATTTTGAAAATTTATCTTTTTTTGCCAATAAGAGCTGTAATTCTACACTTCAGTTTCCTTTTCATCTATGAGATGGGAGAGTATCAGCTTGCAAGATGACCCTATTGTTATTTAAATGAATCTTTTAGCATTTAATCATTATAATACAGTTTTGTACCCAGTAGATTAGATACAAGAATTTGTATAGTAACATCTGTGAGTAATATGACAAATTACTTCTTTTTTAGTTCCCATGGTATTATCTCTATAGAGAACTGGATTTTTTTTTCTTTCAAAAATAATAAGTAAATCTGTGAATTCTATTGTACTTTTTTCCACTTTGCAGGGCAAATGTTCTGATTCATGGGAAGTGTTTTTTGCTAGTAATGACACAGTATCTAATAGTTTGTGCTAAATCTTTAATCAAATTCCTCCTGTTTTGCTTTGGCTCTTGGGTATAAAACCAGAAATGGTCACAGAACTGAGAGCTTGGAGAAAGATCAAAGAGCCAGTTAAAAAAATAAAGTACACATAACTGCAATGAATATTGCTGATAAGCACATCCCAGTGTGTGCAGAAATCACTCAGTACAGTTGTGACCACTCTCAAAGTTTGAGCTGAAACTTGGTATTTGACTGAACAGAGACACAAAGCTTGTAAATACATCACAGCTTATTTCTAGTAAAATCAGTTTTTATTACCATAAAGTCTAGACCGAATTGAGATTGGAATTCAAATCTTCGTAGGTACTGTGCAGCTTAAAAAGGATAGAAGGAAATATTGAAGACAGGTGGTAATTTTTTCCATTATATAGGTTGGAAACTAAAACACAAAATGGTTTCAAGCTTAACTCAAACCCCAAAGATTTCTATGGGCTGTGGTTAGACTCTTGGATTATACCCACGGTGTAGCACCTGCCCAGCTGCAGGCAGGATAGTGCAAGGGCTTTGGCAAGCTGGGGCATTAATGAGGTGGCTCTGCAGAATATGTGATAAGGCAGCAGAAACATCGCTGACCAGCACCATGGAGGTCTGCAAGGACTCACGGGAGGAGTGGGTGTTTCTGGAGACATCCCTTAGTTTACTGACTGTGTGTCTTCATGACTGCCCAGGGGCATTCAAAATTCAAGACTGAAATCATGAGGGAAATTGGCTTTAAGGACACTATAACAGGCATTTTTTTATCCACATATGATATAACTCAATGTTATATGAGCATTTGAATTTAGACCCAAGTTTCCCATAATTCAGAAATAACCCATTCCTCTAGTTTGAGTCCTTCAGAAATCAAACAATTCAGTTCATCCAAACACATGCAAGTTTGGATGCTCCTCTAAGTCTCCAGAGTCTGCAAAACTAGGGCAAGAAATCTCATAAAAATGTGTGTGATTTCAAGGAGAGTTCCCTGCCAGGTGTGGCTGCAGAATCAGACCTGATGAAGTGCTCCTTTTGCTCCAACTTCATTTTCCAGAAGCCCCCTGGTAGCTTTGGTTCCATGCACATGATCCCAGGTACGTGTGTATGAGCTATACAGACATTCCCTCATCACCCCAAAGTGGGGTGTATTCATGGAAGACTGAAAGAAATTCTCATTCCAATGATTTAAAAAGATTGGAGTTAATGACCTGAATCCATGACACTGCCAAATGAAACTATATTAAACTAAAGAATTTGAGTGTTTCTGTACATTCCATTCTTGACTGAAAGTTTGTCAGTCAGCTCACACTTTCTGCAAACACAATGGATTCACAATCATTAGATTTAATTTTGTATTTTATTCCTTAATTTTAACCACTATTTTGCAAAAAATAGGAATGACTATATATATTGTAATTTATATTCTCATTTAGTCCACACTACATTTCTCAATGTATTCTTTAAATTTTAAAATTGAAATTATTCTATATTAATATTGCATTTCCCATTGTGTTCCATGTATAAATCCCAACATCATTGCTATAGGATTTCTGATTAGTGTGGAACAAAGCACTTGCAAAAGATGTGTTCAGTGCTCAGTTTTCAGCAGGGCACACTAGTCCAGCACTTTTAAGCTACAGAATGAATAGACACTTACAATCCCAGATGAATACAGAGCCTTTTCCTGAGATTTTAATCAGCAATATGGAGCCATGGGTTCTCTGAAAAATCAAAGTTCAACCTGCTTACCATGTACCTTACAAAAGTCTTTAATGCTGCAGGTACTGCAGACCATGAGGACTGTTAAAAACTTCACAATAGGTCAAAAATACAAAGTGCAACATTTTTACTATGTCAGTGTTGAGTATGATTGTTTCCTTATTTGACTTGATGTTCTTGAATTTAAACGACAAATTTTGTAATCCTGCAGCCTTTGACAGCTACAGTTGCTCTGCTTTGCTCTTTAAAAATGTCTATCATCATCTTCCTTTAGTATCTTTTGAAATTTTCAATTCTGCAAATAATCTGCCTTTACAAAGTAATGTACAAATATGACCAAATATTTAGGACTCAGATCAGGATGCAAGAATTATGATAATATTTAAAATTATTATTTTGATTTTCTTTCTATTTTTGACAATATTTCTCATACTTACAAGACATGGCGATCCCCCAAAAACATCTCTAGTAGACAATGTTCTATATCCATATAATAATGCAATGACATACAGAATGTGTTTGCAATTGCAGCATGAAACATGCATTAACATTTCTTAAAGCTTACCAGCTTCTTTTAATCATTTTTAGTGCCTCATTTAGGAAAGCATTAAAGAATTGAATAATGCAAAAATATTTTTAAACTGAAATGTATAGCTTATAGTATCTGCCACTAATGGGAACAAGCAGTACTATATGATGCTTAGCTTTGTCAGTGAAAAACTCATGTGAATTACCACAACCTTTAGTCAGACATTCAAGTGAAATCTGTAAAAATTGTTTCCAACAATTCTGAAGCCATCAATCCTTCCTTAAACTGACACACCAACCTCCATCACTCTTTTCAGATTAGGATTTTCTTCTCTTCTGTCTGGGCCTTGAAGGTTATATTATGCATAAATGCGTATAAACCACATTTATTTCCATATTACACAAGTACTCATTTTATTTCCTCTGAAAGTCTACCCCACATGTACAGTACTTTTATTTTACATTGAGTTTTAATATAAATTTGTTCAACTCCAGATTTTTAAGCAATCTGCTTGCCTTACACAATTTATTCTCGTGCATTTACTCATTTATTTTAGCCATAGACACCATATGAGCACACACTCAACTCTTCACCACTGCCCTCTGCCACAGCTGCCACCTTCCCCTCCTGTGTCTGCAGCTCACTGGAGCCCTGGTCTTGGAGCACCAAAGGCTGCAGGGGATCATGTGGGCCCCTCAGTCACTCCTTCAAGATTTGTAAGTCACAGACTTTTCCCAGCAGGACAGGGGAAGCAGGAAAACCTTCACCCTGCTGGTAGTGAAGCCTGCAGAGCTCTGGATAGCTCAGGCTGCTGCTACAATAGTGCAATTGTACAGAGAGGACCCACTGTCTGTGGTTCCCCTGCAGCAGGGGAGCGAGTCTCACTGCTCACCCTGGGAGAAAAGTCTACATTCTCCATATGCAGTCCTGTTTTATTCCACAAAGTATAGCCACAGATTTGAGGACTGCAGCTAAAAGCAAGCCCATGAGTAGTTTTAGATGCTAGGAGCTTGGACAAAGATCAGATGACTCTGCTTTGCCTGACAACTTGTTTTATGTCATCTGTCTGTAGTAAGCACTTCTTTAAAGAGGGCTGAAGTACCTCCTTTCCTACTATTACTCAAGTTCAAACCTCTTCATGTAAATCCTAGTCTGCCCTCAGTTTGTTCTTGCTAATCAGGAATTCTTGGAACAATACAAACACATTTGTATTTTTAGCACACATTATGTCTTTTCCATCTGCAAGACTCTTATTTAAGCTACTTCCCTTTTCTACTGGCTAAACTATTTTACTATTCTGTATTGATTATATGGATTTATTATCATAGTAGAGTTTGAGATGATATTAGGACTTCTGACTTCATAAAACGGGCCAAAGACGTAGGATAGCAGGAATAAAATTGAAATTTAAATTAGTGTCTTCTACACTTTTAGCATTTGTTCTCACTGGAACAAAACATATGACTTCTGAACAACTTAGCAGTTTAAGAAACTATTCCTTACAGAGCAAGGCCAGCGCACACAAGAGATGCTGAACATGGTGCAGTGATAGAACAGACCGGCATTTTGACCTCTGCAGCGGCCACCTGCGAGGACAGGCGAAGAGAAGACAGGAGTAGAAAGAAAAGGAAGAGCCTGCAGCAGAGGTGCAGTGTACCCTGGGGGGCTCGCTGGTCATAACAACTTGCTAATCACCAGCCTAAAGAATTTGAGTGTTTCTCAAACCCGCCTCCTGCTAAGATGACACTGCGCTTCAGTTGATAATGCAACTTCTCAGCACTGTGTTTCAGAACAAGTTGTACTTGGCAGACTGCCATGGTGCTGAGTGATCCTTCTCCTCCGGGATTCCAGAGCTTCCACAAACACAACAGGTCACTTTCCACTAATGTGACATAAAAGAAAGAGATTGAAAATGTCAGTGTTGACATTGGCTGCCTGATGAAATCAGTATGCAGAACCAAGCTCTGTTTACAAGACCAGAGCTAAAGGGAACTCGTGTAACTCCCTCCGCCCGAGAACTTCCCCTCTCCCACACACAGACTCACCACCACACTGAACAGCTGGCTGGAGCCTGACCAGAACAGCCACAAATTAATGAATCTGAACCATTTTTAATGAGTGCACATCTAGTTTAGGATGAGAATGGCTGAGTATCAAATGCTGCATTGTCCTGCTGCATAAGCAAAACCAATACTTGATGTCTGAATATTACATATGAATGAGGAGAATGGCATACAAATAAATTGATGGCCTGCAAAAATTACCTAGGTTTTAATGTTAGAAAATGTGATCACAAAACTATGAAGTGGAGAGGAAAACTGCTAATATGCTGTGGGACACCATCCACCAGAGGTACTTTTTATATGTCTCATATCACCCTTCAGAAGACGATATGTCAAAATACACAGGGGGACTATTGATTCAACTCTAGCTGGCTTACAGCTATCTGGATTAATTTCCCAAAGCTGTGCTGTGTTCATACCAAGGAGAGTAAATTCTTGAAAGAAATCACGAGAACTAGATCAATTCACACAATGGCAGGTAAAACCCACAGTATTCAGGGAAGAATAACAATTTAAATCAGGATGGTTTTGCTTCCTAAACAGACTCTGGAAACAGCAAAAGCCTTGGTAGGCCATTTCGTAAAAACCACCACTATATGAATGCTAATATTTTAGTCATGTACCATTCTCCCCATATCTCGTTACTTTTACCTTAATGAGTAAATGAACTGTGAAAAGATGTTAGAAAACACAGGAGACATAAAAAACACTGCTGGTGCATCTGTCCACCAGCCAGGTTTTCAGATTTTTTTAAATTTCATTTATGTCATGCTTCTGTCATTCAGTTGTATGGCATAGCATAACTGGCTCACCACTTACTCCTTGTATGGCTTTAGCTGTACTCACCTGTGTTAGTACTGGAGCTGGCTGCTTACCAAGCTCCATAACTCCATGGATTATCTCTTCTATTTTCATACATTTTCTGAAGCTCTAGGGCAATTGAATATTAAAATCAATCTAGAGTCTGTTTTTAAATCCTTGTAGTAAATTTAGTAATTTAGTTAGTAAAAATTTTGCCTATTGTGGGATTCCAAATCAATCAAATCAATCAATATGTAATCACAACATATAATTTTTATTTTAGAAACAGTAATAGAGCCCTGTATCAGCTATTTTTAGTGGAATGTTGGTCTTAAAAATCTTCTGGCTTTCCTATTTTTTCAAATGAAGACAATTACTAATGTTAAGATATTAATTGTTAAGATATTGTTAATGTGTATTCTTTTGATACTATATACTATTCATTAAGACTATTATCATAGCAGTACAAATAAAGAAGATACAATCTCTTCCTGTGTTTGCAGTTCTTCATCCCGTTTGTGTGAAAAACTGGTCTAGTACACTGATTCACTTAACAATTAAAAATTATATTCGCATTTATGTATATTCTTAAATCACAGTTACAGTAAGGCTAAGATTTGAATCTCAGATGCTGGTTTATTGCTGAATGTTTGCATCTCCTGCTACACTGGTCTGACCTAATGTGTTTCATAGACATGAGACATTGAAAATGAAGAAAGCAACAGAAGTTCTCTAATTTATTGTACTCGTACTAGTTTGAAAACAAACCAGTGGGAGGCACCAAGTTAGATAACAATTTAATAGGGAAATTGAAAAAAAAAAAAGGCAGAAAACACTGGTTCAAACTGTCAGAGTCAGGATACAACCTGACACCCTGGTAGTCAGGGTGGTGGTAGCAGTCCGATAAGATGGTGGCTGCAGTCCTCCTGAAGCGGTGGCTGTGGTTCTGTTGAAGCAGTGATCCTGTAGAAAGGGTCTGCTCTTCCTCAGAAGGTCCAGTGGTGGCTGTGTAGCTCCTGTCCTCTGGGAATCCAGTGGAAAAGGTGTCTCTGGTGTTCGGAATCTCAGATTATATCCAGGATAGAATGCTTGGTTCCTCCTTCTGGGTGGAGCATCTCACAATGGGATGATGAGTCATGAGGCCAGGCATTGATGAGCTCATTAACAGAAGATAGGAGGGAGGAGGCAAGGAAACACTGTCCCACCTGGTTTCAACAGCTCATGAGGATGGTAATAGAATACACTGCAACCCAGGACAGTATTTTAATTACTATTACTGCAACAGTTTGAGCCAGTTTTTCTCTGTGGATTTAAAGGATGGAAAGTTGAGCAGTACTTCTTTTCCAAATTCTAGACTAACCCCCCCAGTCCAAGAAAATGAAATTTCAGAAAGGCTTTGTCTTTCACAAATATGTGAAACTTGCACAAAAAACTGAATAAACAGTCAGAAGGCTACACTGCACTGAGCTACATATTCTGACAGCTACAAAACCCAGTGTGAAAACTGATCGTTGATTCTTCTCTATCCTTTAACCACGTACTCACCCAAGTGAGGATCTTCCCTCTTAACTTTTGCCAGTTTAACTTCGATGGGAGCATTTGACATGTGATTTTTTTAACTGGCTTTTACAAATAAAAGTAGACTGTATAAACTGTTCTCCTCTCATCCACCTGCTCACTGACTTCTTTAAAGATTCCAATAGATTTGTGACAAAAGGTGAGTTGACATTTCCTGAATATATAATATTTATAATTGCATGAACTTACTCCACTCTAGGTAGTTTCTATTAGTTTGCCTGGTACGGTTTTCAACATAGTAGAATTATTACCCTAAGAGAAGGAAACATTATGCAAACTTTCTCTTGATTATCACAAAAAGGGATTTCTGAGACAGACTTTGATTTAGCCACGACTATTGCACATCAATTACCAGCTGGGATCTTGCATAACCCATTACACTGCACTTGAATGTTAGGTGGCTGATTAAAGAGCTTCCAAAATGCTGCACTAGTTAACAAAAAACAATTCTAGCTACTGAAGACAGAATGCAGGAAATCACTCAAGGTAAGAGAATTAGAGAAAGCTTAACATAACATGCATAAGTAAATTAGAATATTTTCTATTTTTTTTATTATCCTATTTTGCTCACTTGCATGGCATGTAGTTTAATAAAATCAGAGGGGTATTAAAAGGACAGGGTGTCTCTGACCTGCAGGCCAAAACGCACCATAGAAACATTCAAACCTATCTTACAGGGTTAGTTCAGGTGTCAAAAGCACTACCTAGGTGTCAGGGAATTCAGTTGGGCAATTTATTCTATCAATTAGAACCCTTCCCCTTTCTTAAGATGACTCAGGTCTTCCACTATAACGATAACTCAGGAATGCAGGGCAGTTTACAATGGAACTATTGTGGGATTTTATCTAATAACGACATATTAATACCTAATTAAGATTTTCTGAAACCTGATATTTGCCCACAGTACAATGTAGGGCACTGAAGAAATACCTGTACTATACCTGAACTGGATGTTATAGGGAATGTTTATCCAGCAAATGTTGGGCAAAGCAGCTGTACATCTGTGTTGCTAAGGCTGTTGACCTGGTAAGTCTGAGCAGAGGGCTGTGTTAATGTAGCTCTGCTGCTTTCAGGACCTGAGCTCTCTCTGCACAGCACCATGTCAGTGTCCTTGAGACCCTCTGTTTATTCTCAGCTCAGGCATGGCTTAAGCACTGTGTGGGCTGCTCACATCACCTGTCTCATTTACTCTAAGGTCCTTCAGACGATGTATTTCTGTAGGCAAGAAGGCAGACCAAGGCTTTAAATCCCACAGTATTAGGCTTCTCCACTTAGACTACCAACTACATTTTTAAGAAAAGCCAAGCTGTGATGTGTATCAGCTGAATGGCAGCCTAATGATGGTTAAACTTACTGTTAGCTTGGGCCAAAAAATGTCAGTGTTCTTGCCTGTCAGCTCCTACCCCCACATTCCAAATCTCTTTGTGTCATGGACTAGCCTAAAGATTTTGACATCCTCTGTCTGAATTCCTGCCATAGAAATTGAACCGTTTGCTTATGTCTTACAACTCCAATACTTACAAAGTAGAAAGCCTTGCTCTATCTCTGCTGCTATACCAACAGAGAACCTTCTGGCCACCAAGTCTGTGAAACCAAAGGCAAGCCTTGCTTTACAAATACAATTTTTTTTTTTTGACCAGATAAGATGTGTTTAAGTTCACTTTATAAGGTGTAAGTGCTAGGTTCTCTAGACATCCACAGAATGTGAGATGGGATCTCCCTAACAGGATCCTCTCAAAATCAGATTTGTCCATCTTTACATAGAACCTAAAAGGAAATTTAAAATGAAGGATCTCTATCTGTTGATTTTAATTATTTATATTGACCTTAGTTTAGTTTATATTAATTTTAGTAGCTCTATTAGCAGTTTCTATTTATTGTCTATAGAAGATTAGAAAATCATTCAGCTGCAGTTTTGCCTAAAAGACTAAAAACTGTCCCAGAAAATTTACAATGACATTCTTACGTGCTGTTAACATATTTTCACAATTAAGACTTTTGCCCATGTTTTATATAATTATTTATGTTTGGGAGTATATGCATCACTAACACCAGACTGGGTTCTATGGACCTTGACCTAGCATGTTTCTCACGACTTTATTGTTGCTATACAGCCAATGGAAACGGGCCACAGTAGATACATTTATTGTTGCACCAAAGCTCCCTTGGTGTAAGTGTCCAGTTTTTAGTCAATGAAAAAGAGACTTTTTTCTAGTTTTTAAAGAAATTGTGCTTCTGGATTCAGTTACTCAGTTTACTTAATTCAGTAAAATTCTGAAATATTTTACAAAGCCACAGAAAGCAGTTGACTTCTGGAGTGCACTGCTGCTGTCCTGTGCCTACATCTGGCTGCACTCCCACCCAATCTATCAAATCATGAACTCAGTGCCCTCTGTAATTCTTATAAAACCTTGTTGTTGCGTGTGAGACAAAGCTTAGGGTTCTCTCAAACAATACATTTCTAGAGTCTTGTTCTTGGTTGTCAGCTTATCAACTGTGAACTCCCTACAATATTTAAAAAACAAGCCAGGACAGTTGCGTTGACTCAACAGTGTCAGCACCTTTCGGTCAGGTAATGCTCATAAGGGGAGTCTCTCGTGAAAAAGACACTGCCAAAGGGTCAAATTCTTGCCCTTTCTGGCAAGCCAGAAGGACAGCTCTGTTAGATGCTTAAAAATTTAGAGAAACACATAAATCTTCGGCACTCTTACTTGCTTCTGCTTGCACAGGCAGGCTCTAACACCCTTTATCCCCTTCAAATGAAATCCTAAATGCATGGGATCACACATAAATGAAAGCCACTTACCAAAACATGTACCTTTCCTTTTTACAATTCTAAATATCTAAGTCTAATATCTAAGCGTCATTTCATCTTAATCTTTTCATGATCGTTACATATGCACAAACATTCCAATTTGTACAGACAGATCATAACTAATTGTTTTAGCATTCTATAGATTCAACAGCAAACCCCAAAATGTACCAACTGCTATGGAAATAAAGTGCACCAACTTTTGCATAAGACTTTAGACAAGCAAGTTCAGACTTCATATAAGCAAACATCCATGGGTGTAAAAAGTTTTAGAAGATGCTTGTGAAACATACAGTTCTTATCAGAGATTTAACAGGGTAGGTTTTCCTACTATATTGGAATCAAAAAGTTAGTCTTTGTCACCTATTCTTCAGTTTTGGAATAAATTGATATCTGACTTTCAGCAAAGCAGCTTTAGACATCACCAGCTTTCAGTGCTTTGATATCCTAACCAGTTGGAGCTTGTCAAACTTTTAGAAATATTTCCTGTAACATTAATCAAGAAATCATTTCACAAATACGATCCTACAAAAAGCACACACTATCATATTTGAGTGAAGGCACCAAAGTTCAGAGATAAGGCAGGTGACAAACTGACAGAAACACCCAGTTTCAAGATACAAAACTTTTAATGCAATATAAATTGCAAAGTATTTCCTGTTTCTATTAAGTGATCTTACTTTCCACAAAGCTGCTCTAGATTTATTATGCAGCTAAGAATGAGTGTCAGAAGGAAGTTATTCATACTAGAAGTAAATTCTTTGCAATGAAAGCACAACTTTCCCTCCCTTTTTGCTCTAAAAGTGTAAGACAGAATTCTCTTTCCAATCCTTGCAGACAGAAAATGAGCATGCAGAAGGACATGACTCCACCCTAGCCTCCAGTTCAGACTGTACCCACTCCCAAAACAGCAGTGCTTGTTTGCCATGCAGCAGTTCACTCCCAGCAGCTCTAGTGGAGGACTGTAGACACAAGCAGAGAACTTTAATAACTCTGTGAGTAGCAAAAATATTTATATTTATAATTGGATTTTAAAAAATCAAGCATGTTTACCTAAGAAATGTAATAGTTGTTTACAAGAACTTTGAGAATGAATACAATTAAACACATATTTTAGCTTGCCCATGCAAATATGAGCAGCCTTCAGCAGTTGTCTTTGTTTTCTGTACTTATTCATTACTCCAACATGTAATTATTTTAAAAATATCACAATGACATGATGTTGTTGCAGAATATTATCTGGTATTCATTGAAAATGAATCTCTGTCAGCTCTCCCATGAAATAGAAGAAATAAGACTTTCTATGAATAAACCCCACCCAAAGTAACATTTCTTCTACTATATAGCAAGTTGCTTCACTCCAAAAATTTGGGACCACTTTAAAACCTCTCTAAAAATACCTTATTTCTTTTTCCACACAAGAGGCAAAGATAGTTTAAGTGATTTAAGCATGAATAGAATCCAGCCACTCATTATCAACATTATATTACACGACCATTCCAGAAAACACCAAAGCCATCAGGAAGTGATCTGTAATTGCAAATATATTTGTCATACTATTCCCCAAAGATATTATGAAACACTGATCTGTTTTTTAAATCTTCAGATTTATGATAATCATGTGAACCTCATTAATGACATTTAAAATCTTATTGCCACAAACAGGCAAACTACTTTGCAGACCTTGTAACTATCCATTACAGTCTCTTTTGGCTCCTAATCTAAAAAGAAGCGCATCACTGGTTCATAAATGGGGTAATTTCCAGAGACAGCAGCTTTCTGGATGCTTTCACAGCATTTGGAGTCTCGTGTAACTAAAAGACAAATTCCTCCCAAGTGAGTGCTTTTCTGACCTAGACACACTGGCATGGCCGAAAGTCTTGTGGACCCAATAAAACGGCATTTACTCGACAACGACTGAAAAGGTGTTTTTAAGACAGAGAAATGCAATGAAACGGCAGAGGATGTGTTTCTCAGCTGAGTAGGATTTCTGGATGAAGATAAAAGGGTTTTGATTTAATAACAGCAAAACAAACAGGAATGGAGGAAAAGATTTTGTATCGAAAATTTCCATGCAATTTTTATTTTCCCAAGTTTCAGAAATTAACTTTCCCTTTTATCTTCAGCAATGTCAATGTTAAATTAATCTCTCTGTTTTTTTGGGTGTGAAAGATTACGTTGATAGCTACATCAATGACAGAGTGAACCATCAACAGAAATGAAATCTTGTGGATTCCAAAGAAGCTTTGGAAAAACAAGAAAAATCAAATTCAATCTAATAAAAGCAATTATAATTTTGGGACTACAATGTGGTTCTTAAAGTGTGCATCAACAAAGGTGAATTTTACATCACACCCTAGTTGTCAGATTTGGAAGAAATTTTAATTCAGAAATATGCAATTTCATAAGTGCAGTGATTATACTCTCCTTGTAAAGGTCTGTCTTTCTTGTATTAGTATTGACTAATGGACTAACAGACTTTAAATAATTTTTTGATTGATTTTGTACAAGTGCTATCAAATTTTTGTCAACACTGCCATTACTGTCTTTTTATCCTTATCTTCCCATCTCAGTTTTCTATAATTCCTTATTTGCAGCTCATTTGAAGCATAATTTTGGGGGTTTATATTTGCATTGTAGATGTGATACAGTGAACGTTTACTTATTTAAAAAAAATTTTATAAATTTTCCTCTAAATGTTTTTTTTACAAGTAAAAAAGTCTATGAGCAACAAAGAGATCAGCAGACAGGGAAACTGTGATGATGACCATATTCTCCTACTGACTTATGCTGAAGATGAAAGGAAAGGTATCAAGCCATTAATAAAACCTAAGGTATATTTACATTACTTTAATACTGTATCCCACTGTCAAACTTTGCACATTTCCTATTGTTGTTATGGGAAGACAGACAAAAATTCAAGACAAAAAGCTTTCCTAAATGAAAAGCCACAGACCATAGATCCAAATTTAACCTAACCACCAAGTGAATCTAGGATCCAATTCCAACAGCAAAATGTTTCCTTAACACCAGAGCAGGCACGACTGCAGGACTGACTCAGCGATAATCATCAAACCTACCCAACCACGGACATCCTTTCTCATAATAAGATGAATTTTTGTTACACATCTTCCATTCAAGTACAGACTAGGCCCAACTCTGCTCAGTCTCTGAGATATTACATGATCCTTCCTCAAGCAAAAAAAGCATTTAAACTAACATCCTTTCTTAATATTAAAGTGTTGAACATGTTACCTCTTGCTAATTTTGTGATTCAAAGAACAAGACATTGCTCATTTCTGAAGTTTTGTTAGATTTGTGTACTTTTTCCACCGTTGCAGCAATTGCAGCTGGTATGAAATGAGACACTAAATGAGACTACTACTATACGAATCTTTTTCAATACCTATATGTATATTAATTACAGAGATGTAGTAGTATACGCGTAAGAAACCAAATTATTACCTCAAGCCCTATAATATACTCAATGCTACCACTGATTATCTAATGACTAAATCTATTAATTTAGATATCCATAATTTATGTTTATAAGTTGTATATGAATGCTCTTTTGCATTCTGAAATACTCGCTCTCTAGTGAAGGTGCCTTGTGCATGGATATTGGGCATTACTACACAGACCCACCGGCAGAGCTGAACTCCTGTTAGACTGAGGTAAAGCAGCTCTGGAAAACAAAGTCACAAACCACTCATCCATTTCAGAAGAGATTCTGGCTCCACTTGTACTAATACTTACCCTTAAGATAGCAGCATAAAGATAAGAGGACCATCAATTTGTAACACAAAGAGAATTGTCAAATAACATAGGATTAATGTTACTGTTTAGTTTAGTTATTTATTTATTTGATCTTAGAATGCGAAGGAATAATTAATGGTGGCTAAAATATGTTTGGAACAGGCAAACTACTAAAGATCTCCCTTACCTCTTCCCTACACATTCTAATGCCACCAATTCCCATTTAATTCTTTCAGTTCCATTCTTTCTACTAGGCAAATGACTGACTGCTCCCACTCTCTTTGTGTGGCACTCTTAATTGGTAAGAAAATATTTTTGCCTTCCTTCTTTCATCCTTATTTTCCCTTAACTTCTCAGGTTCCACTTTGATAGTCTTCCAGAGATTTTAAACTACCCTGTGTATCAGTGACACTTTGCTGCTAAGTAGGGTTAACAAGGTCATTTTGACAGGACCAGAAGTAATGTTTGTTTTGAAACTGAGTGCTCTGTTTAAATCTGTTTATTTGTGCACTAAGTCAAGGCACTTTGAGCTGTCATGATGACTCAGAGCAAAGCTGCAAAGTCTCAGTTCTACAAAGAGATTAGTCACTTTGTTTTTTTGCACTGAGCTGCTCTGAGTCAGCTGTAAATTGTTGCACATCGAGTACCTGGGTACAACTTCAAATGGTACAGTTAACTTCAGTGCAAATTCCTGAAAGAAAAGCAGTCTCTCTGTACCTGAGCAAATGATTGACTAGGTCTACCTTCTCCAATATAGAACTGGGTTTTACAATGAAAGAAATTAGAACTGTGAGAATATTGATTTACATTTTTTCCCTTAGCCAAGGAGAAATTTCAGGGTTAGCAGGCTGAGTTTACTAAACTCCGAGTATACGAAACAATCAGTTGAGCTGTGCTCTTAATTCATTAAATATGTCAGAGATTAAAAATCTAGACATCAAAAGGTTTACTTTTTTTGGTCTTAATCTATAAATGTAAACTATAAACTTAATAAATACACTAACCCAAAGTGTCTCCCTAGACAGGAATACAATCCTGATGCTTTTTGGAGAAAAAACCCACAAGAGACATCATAGAAGAAACTGTAATATTTCTCTGAACCACTCAACTCTATTAATGTTTTCACATGGGTCCGAAGAGAAGGATGTAAAAATAATGTGAAGGCTAGGAGTGGTGAACTTTTTGAGAAGGAGGATGACCCAATCTACTTGTCAGTTATGACAAATTAGTGTTGCATTAAGGACATTTTGAGTTATCTCCACCTGTATGAGGCCTGCATTTGTTCCCCTCTCCTGACAGCATAGTTACCTTCCCATAAAGGCTGTCCTTACTAGTTTTTCTTTTCTTCAAACCATTTGACTCATGCTGCTCTTTTACTTGGCATTCAGAAGGCCCTAGCACACCTTCTATTCATTGTGCAGTAAAGAACAAGCAAATGCTCCCATCTTGATTCAAACTAAAATAATAATGTCACTAAAAGATTTTCAGGAGAAATGTTGTGTTATTTACTTTTATTTCATTTATTTTCTAGAGAAAGTACTATGGCCAGTGCTCCTCAAATGAGCAATCACTGTATGGAGGAATCCCATCAAATACAACTTTTCCTGCACACTTACTCACCACCTGCTTTGAGTCTGACTTATTTAAAACCTGCCATCTACTTATTATTAAACTAACAATAGGTATTTAAATATGCAAATAAGAATAAACATACGAGTATTATCTGTTGCACTCATTCATTCTTTAAAGTTATTTATGTCATTTACATATATACCCTTGATTTTGTTCTGTAAGTACTCATACAAATAGTAATGAATTCTATAAACTGTTTTGGAATGTAATTTGTTTGTTAAACAGTATGAAAGACAGCTTGATTATATCATACCATGCTTTTCTATTGAAGGGATTAGCATCCAATGTCATGTCCTCTTTGCAAGATTCAAAAATAATTGAGGTTTGGAACATGAACACTTTAGAATATAATTAAGAAAGCACTAGTAGGATGTTAGTAAGGATTTTGAAATGTTCTGCACACTGTTCCTTTATACACTGCCTGCAGATGAGAACGCATTGCTATGAAATGAAGTGATACAAGTGCATACCCTGCACATTTTATCTTCAGGAGTCTTAAGATAGTTTTGGAAAGATTTTTATTAAAATTAATGAAAAGGTACTTTATTTCAAAATGTATCAAATGTCCTATCAAATGAAAAATAGAGATGTAAGCCTGTTCTAATCTACTATGAAATATAATTTAGAGACTCACTGTTCCTGTATTATTATTATTTATTTTTTATGTCTGGTAATTATGCTAAGTATTATGCTAAATATGCTAAATATTAAGGTCATTATGTTGCATATTGTACAAATACACAGGAATAACACTGAACTGACAACAGTTCTAAGTAACAGAACATTCTATTACTGAAAACACAGTAGTAAGGGAAGTCCTGAAAAACATTAAGTGATTGATTCTGCCCTGATACAACATATTCACACACACTCTTTCCCCTACTCACTCCCATCGAGCCACAGTTATAGGGGAAAATTACCCCATTGTCCAAGACGCATGAGTACCAAGAAGCATTGATTTAGTCTATACTGACATATTTAGAAAAAGTATAATCTAAAATAAATAATATAAATGATGTCACAGCTACTTAGAAAGGCAGTATAGATAATGTCTTTTCCCAGGGCTCCACAAAACTGTGATTAATCCCATGGAAGCAGACAAACCTTTGTTCACTGGTCTCATTCTATGCTAGTCATAAGGATAGATGAGATCAGATTCATCAGTCTTACTTCTACACCATAAGGGTGTATCTTATAGAGTGAATGTTGGCTTCCTAAAAAATACTGGCACATTATAATTTTTACAATTATGATAACTCATTAATCAATCTATTCTTAATTTTGTGAAAAAGTGATGGAAAGTAAAGTTTGCCAAGCATAAAAGATTAGCAAGAATGACAATTGAGTATCAGGAGACAGCAAACAGTCAGCAATAATCTCCTGTCCTTTAAATTTATTGTAATATGATTTTTCTCCTGGCTTTACTATAAATTAGTTTCTTTCATAAAAAGCTTTAGTTGCTGTGAAAACTACTTGTGAATCTGCGAAAGCTCTTTCTGAAGAACAAATGTAGGTGCAAGGATCATCAAGAATGGAATTTCAAGTTACATACTTAAAATCAGATTGCACAATCTATATCTGTGCTGGTGAGCACCTACTCACCCAAGCTGTCCTACAGGCTAAACTGAGCAAATTGGTATTTCCTCGTGCATTTCCTCCTGTATTGACAGGGCCATAATTTGGCCTTTAAGTAAATGGTTCAGGTAAAATCCTCTGAAATTTTCACAATAAAAGTATAGATGTTTAACACTGAACCTATTTCAACACACACTATCCTATCTACTATAGATTCTCCTTCTTCATAAATCAAGAAAGAAAAAAAATGCTATTCACTGCCAGGCTCCAAAAAGAATTACTCTTGCTACCAAATTAGGAATTCTCAGTGCTTGATTGCCAGTTGGCTACCAAAATCATTAACCTCTTTCGACATCAAGAACAATGGACCTTTGCATTGCTAGCTGATCTAATATTAACAAATGAGTACTTTAATCTCAATTGTATTTACAGGTAAATCACTGTTCATCTGCAAAATCTGCTGCCTGAATCTGCTAGAAGTCATTGCAGCTGGTTGGCTGATTATTTGATTATGCTACTCCTAAATTCTTAAATTTATCTGACAGAAAGTGTATTTTTGTTGGTTTGCATGTGAGTGCAACTCATTTGCTTTAAAAAATGCATAAGAACTCAGATTTGTCTAATCATATTCTGTTTGGTGATTATCGCCAAGTCTGCCTGCAATCAAACTTGAACAGTCCTTTGCAAGTCACGTATGTGTTGCTGATATCTTCTCTCATTGTGACAGATTTGCTTCCCATAGGATGAAAAGTGAGTGCCCATGGATCAAGCATTAGTTTCAGAGCTGACAGGTGGGTAGAATGTCTCATCTACCTACACATGAGCAGAGAAACAATACTCCAGACATCTGATGGGTGCAGAGGAAGCATGGAAGTAGTAAAGCATTCCTGCATTCTACGCCACCCTTCCTGAAAGCTGTGCTAAGGGCACTACATTAATGAGCCAGCCTCGAAGAGACATTATTTCCTTCCATGAACAAGTGGAGAAGTGGGGGGAATTTGGGTCAGAAGCAAACATAATCGTCATTCTACTCCCTTTTGTGTCAGCACAGGGAGCTGGCTGGACATGAAGAAAGGAACGTGCTCCATCTGGCAGGGTCTGATGGCACACTCCCCGTTTGTGCAATGCTACAGCTCAGGGGAAATATGATTCAGAGGCTGCCTCTGAGTCACAGCTTCTCACTGAGCTGCTCTGAATGGGCATGGCCACATTTTGTCCTGTCCTGGAACAGATCTGGCTCACCCTGTGTTCTCAGGTGTGTCAGCAAGCACTGACTTTGTGAGGGGCACCAAAACACTGGGCACCAATTCCCTTTGCAATAATTAAACTAGACTCATACATACTAACAAAAAGGCAACCACTCTGCTAATGATGTCAAACAGTAAAGCAGAGCATTTCGTATGTGTGTTGTCCGAGATGTCTGTACTGTCATGCTACACATTTAAGACCGATAGAGGTTTTTTCACCGCACCTTTGGGAAGCGGAAACTGCAGATTCTCTGGAGCTCACTGCATTCTCACAGCCAGGGGCACTCCCTGGAGCTCACTCCGGGAGAGCCAAGCGGGGCGCGCCGTCCGTCCGTCCGTCCGTCCGTTCCCCCGTGGGTCCGGAGGCGCTCCCGCCATCGCCCTCCCAACGGCATGGGCACAAAGCTACGTCCTCGGCACTCGCCAGAACGGGCGTGGCCCCTCGGAGAGAGCTGCCATGGGAACACGCCGCCGCCCAGGTGCCAGAGCCTGTCCCAGGGAGCGGGGGGCAGAGCGGGGACAGCGGAGCGAGCGGCGGCCGAGGAGAACGATCCGCTCACACTGGTGGCAGCGCCGTGAGCGGAGGGAGAAAGGTTAAGGAGCGTCAGGGAGTTCCAGAAAGAGACTGATGGAACCAAGCTTTGCCCTCCCTGAGATGGAAACAGGGACGACCACCAGAGAAAACCCATAATCACGCTTTTCCTTCCTTCTTAAATACATTATCCCTGAGGGGCTAGCACCGCGTAGGCTGGCATTGGCTATACTGGACATGGGGGAAACTTCTGGAAGCTCCTCACAGAAGCCACCCATGTAGCCCCGACAACCAGCTACCCAAACCTTGCCACCCAAAGCCAACATATGCCATCCCTCACCTCTGGGTACCATATATTTAAGAATTATCATTAAAATACACATTCATCACAAACTTCACTTACACCAACCAAAAGAATTCCCCGCACCAAAATCAAAATAACATCAACAAAAGTTACCCACAGTACTTCCCTCATTCCTTCACCACAATTACGACCACCAAAATGCTCCACAATCATTGCGCTTTTCCCTCTCTAGCATTGTTCATCCATATTTTGCCCATTAACTTTTCCTCTGTCCTTATCTCAAATTCCTCATGTCCCCCGTTTGGGCATCAAAAAGGCCTTTTTTTTTTGGTGGGGGAAGACGAAATTAACCCACTGCCTGGTGTTGCTACAGATTGCTACAAGTACTATAAAGCCTGTTGACACAGTGTGTCGGCCCAGTCTTTTGTAGCAGTGACCGGCACAGTGCCGCACCGCCACAACCGGATCAGTTCCAGTCAGAGCAGTGACCCTCATCTCTGCCTGTGGCACCTGCAGCGGCATTGCCTGGAAATCTGACTCCATCACCAACCAACCACCGGGCAATCAGCACCTAGCACAGACTCACTTCTCCAAGCCATATCCAATCTTTCTCTGAACACAGTCCCAGATTTTTCTTACTCAAGCAGTGAGGATGGATTCTAGGATTCATCAAACCTGTGCATAAGGCTGAATGTTCTCATTTATAAACTGTCTAGAGGGCATTTACTTCCACTAATAAGTTTTCAAAATCAAAGAATTAAACACATACAGGCTAATTGATATAAAACACCTTTTGGTAGATATTATGTACTGCAAAGAAGGTAACAGGAAACGTTCATTTGCAATCAGTTTGGAAAAAAAAAGTTCTTAATTTATGAAAACAGTCCTGTCTGCTCATTACCATGAATAGTTAAAAACTGATATTAATTATACCATTTTTATTTCCAGTTACATAAATGGGTATCTTCAATTTCTGTTCCACTCTGCCATTCTCCCAAGACAATCTGTGAAAATAGTGAATAAGAGTCTGGTTGCTTTAGTAGTTTCCCTATCTTAATGACCTGGGCATACAGCCAAAACTGTGTATCACAAAAGGGCACATTTATGTTTCTTCCACTAGCAGAGCTGCATAATATCTCACATAATCCTAAATCTATATAACCCAGACAGCAACTATGCATCAATAGGAAAACAAACAGGCAGAATAATCTTACTATTCATTCACGATCCAGTGAGAAAACGTTGTGCAAATGTGAGCGTATGCCTTTGAAAAACAGCATTCTGTGGCTCTTTTCACTGCATGGTGACACCATCCCCAATTACACAAAACAGTAAAGAAACCAAGCGTCTGGGTATTTCTGTAGACAATTATGTGATAGAATTAGATAGATGGTGAAAGGAGTATAATGGAACAAGTAAACAACCGAATCCTCATTATCAGAGAGGTGCTGAGCACCCGAAGCTCCCTTTTAATTAAACTGGGAACTCTTTTAATATGTCTGCCTTTAATCTTTGTGCCTGAAAATCTTAATTTCAAATCTAAACATTTTCATAAGTGAGCATCATCACAATTGCTGTGAAGGTTCTGGCATCTTATTTCAACACAGCAAGGAAGGCCTGGATGAGAGAAATAAGGCCCCATGAAGCTCCTGCCTGGAAATGCACACGTAGAGGACTCTTGGCACACAGTGGGTTTTACACAACTGTAGGGATGAAGGAAGCCCTCAGGTTGGCTTTAAAATAATTTTATATAACCCTCGATACCAAAATGTGTGAGGTTCCTTGTCATTAACAGATTTTATCTCTAAAAACACTCTTTTGAGAAAGGGAAGAATTCTTATTTCCATTAAATGACCAAGGGATTGAAAAAAAGGTAGAGGGAGAGATTTGCCTAAGGAAGTAGGGCAAGCCTGCTACAAACTGAAGTGACAACTTAGAATTCCCTATCTGTACCTTAAACAGAGGGTATTACTGTCCTCTGGGTCTTGGTTAAGAAATGTCACAAAAATTTCATTTTCTTATTCCACTGACATACAATGGACAGGGAAGTTTCCCCATCTGCAGAATAACCCAGTCTAACTGGTTAATTTAAAACCACTGTTCTATTTGATTTTGTGAGCTAACTTTGCCTCTTGTAAAAATCACAGTAAGACCTACTATGAAAACAGAACTGCTAAAAAGTTAATGAGAGCAGGCTACTTTGGAGATGTAAAGTTAAAATGAGGGAAGAGTTTCGGCCATAAATACACATTCTGAACAATTACATTAATTTATTTTGAATAAATGTATAAAAATATATGATTAGTGAAAATGTAACACATACAATTAAAACCTGTGATTCTTACCTTTCACTTAACATCCTTTGGTTGCTAAATACTTATGGGAAATTTTTATTCTAAACTTCTACAGACATAATTTCTCCAGTTCCTTTTCTTTTATGAACATGTCACAAGTAAGACTGAGCCAGGATTGTGTTTTACTACTCAACAAAACTGACTTCCTTTCTGGTTTTTATTGGGTAGTTACTCCTGTAGATGTAACTGAGGATGGGCATAATATAGGCTATTCTAACTAGAAGAAATGAGCACTAAGTCATACAACATCACATCCAAAACCATTTACCTCTTATATCTTAACTAAATTAACAATATCACTCCTTGTGGAATTTCAGAGATACTTACAGGAACTCATTCCTTGTTCCTCAGTACTTCAGCCATAGATGACATATTTGGCCCTCCATTTGGCTCAACAATATGATTACCAATAGCTTAATTGCTTTATATTACCGACATTATAGCCACTTGTGGAAACGATAATGAAAGAAATGGTTCACATTTCTGGCCTTTTACAGTGCCTGCCTCATGCAGACACTTGGTAGAGCAGAAAGAGCAAATACATGAAACACAAAGCAAACATACCTCCAGCTCTAAGAACTACAGGTTCTTCAAGTCTGGTGAAGATCAAGAGACATGTGGAGGGGATCTTGACTTCTCTTTAGTTTCTGAAAGACAATGCACCCACAGTCAAGGAAACATTTCATACACAGGTTATGTTGGTTTCTGTAAGTAAAAATGAAGAATATAAAGCTGATTCTATATAAAAACTGGGGCACTGACTTTACAGAGCAAATTATGGCTATGCGCCAGACAAGTAGCCAGAGAAATGGTAAGACAAAAACCTACAAAAGTGTGTGAAAGTTATAATCATTTGTGACAAAAAAGACAGTAAAATCAGATCCATCCCCACAGCCAGACAATTATTTCAGTAATGAAGGGTATCATACACTAACAGGTATACTTAAATGTTTTATATAAGCTACAAAAATTAAAAATCATTACTACAGGAAATCAGTAATTTTGATTCCACAACTGCACAAAAGACTCTAAACAATACTTATTCAAAGAGAGAGAAAACAAATAGTTGTTCTTCCTACTAATGAAAGTTGAGAAAGAGTATGCAAATTATAGATTAGCTTGTACTTTCGGGAAGTATTTTTTTAATAGTCACATAGAAAAACATGAACAAATTAAGTTTTCAGGAATGATAAGCACTCCTTTTAAGCCAGAGAGAGCCCAGTGGAAAAATCCAGTTCTATTAGTTTTGTTTTTGCAGGTCCCTGCTGGTCTGATCACAGGTGTCCACCACCAGCTCCCTAGCAAAAACACTGTAAGTGCAATGTAAGAGCAAAGGACTTTAAAAGAGACCAGAAAACTGTGATACATTTCTTCTTACAGGGACAGCTTATTCATAGTTACTGTCAAGCAAGCCCAGGGGTTGATGACTAAAAAAAAACATTAACAAAAAAGAGAATCCAAGCCCTTTCTTTCAAAAGTTTTCCTTTCTTCCTCCCACATATATCCTTCAGCAATCAGCCAGAATAAGCATGCAATGAACAAAGTTCACCTTGCTCTATACATTTAAAACCACTCTAAATTTTCATGTAAGAGTATAGAATGAAATCCAAACAATTATGGAAATCTCAGCCTCACCCAACTGATGGACCAGGTAGAAAATAATGAAAAATAAAAGGAATTAATCTTCAGAAACCAGTTTAATTCTACTAAGGGCTATCAACAATATAATGCAACAATATAATTGTATAGCTAATTCATGACATCATTAACTAATGGGGATTTCAGTTGTGTATTTTTGTGCCAACATGTCTGAATGGCTTTAAAAACTAAATTTAATCTCAGTTTTCTAGTGTTTATGATTCTTGTTTTGGGAATAATTACATTTCTGCAGTTACAACTTATTTACTGTATTGCCATAACACTTAGGAGCTCTAATCATGTACAAGAATATACTGTGTTAGATGCTCTAAAAACATAAACCAAAAAGAGTGCAGCTTAAACATGTTGTGAGCAAGCAGTGAACAAACAGAGAATAGAGAAGTATGAAAAAAAAGTGACATTAACAATCAACATGGCAAGTACAAGGTTTGGCACGCCAGCTTCCAAGCCGAGTTACTGGAGACTTCAAAAAATATCTTTTCCCACACCTGAGAGGCAGAATGAAAGAAAACATAGAGCTATTTATCCAAAACCAAAACAAGTGGGTGGTGGAAGTTGGTGTCAGGGATTGTTGAGAGTTGTCATCTCATAATGAATCATAGGTGAGGTAGTCCAAGAATGACCTTGAAAGCAAATCAAGACAGAAAGTAAAGAGACGTGTGGTCAAAATTACTGGCTAGGGAAATGATCTTTGCAGTTGTATTACGGGAAAAGGATTATTTTTACACTTGACATGACTGGTACACACAAACTCCTAACTCAAATAAAACATAACTTTGCCAGGGACACTTTTATTAAGAATGAGAAGGCACCAGGAACAGCATCAGTGGCCAACACCCTGCCCTGCCCTGCAGTTCAAGCACCCCCACAGGAGCACAGGAACATGCCTTGGGTTCTCGGCTGCCACCACCAACTTGGACAGTGTCCTCTGTGAGGACATGGGTGAGCTGGCAGAAGGAGGAATTAATTACAAGAGGAAGAAAGTGTTGGGGAGGTGGGTAGAGGCCTGAAAGTGGCTCCACGCCCTCCAACATTGCCTCTGAAATGGTGGGGCAGCCGTACATGTGGTAACATCCAGCGCTGTAGTCTATCAATACAATTAATCTAGATGGAGCGGAGATTTTTATGGCACACAAGTGCTTATCAACTGTGAAACAGAACGAATTTGCTCTTCACTCATCGTATTTTGATCTAAAACCTACGAATTGTGTCAGTGGCCTGCTCGGATCCCACAGGCAAAGGATTGCACAGCAGTCACAGGAGTAACGTGGACGGTCACCCCACCAAACCCCACTGCGACTGGCACCGGGCCATCCCGAACCCGTGACAAGGGTGCAGTGACACAGCAGTGTATCGAAAATAAACAACCCACTGCATGTCAACATCATCGCGCTGCCTCTGCCAGCACAGGAAGTGGGGGATGAGGGGGCAGTGAAGGTGTCTCTGGGGGCTGTGAGGGTTCTGAAGACGCTATGACAGAATCTGTGGGGGCTGTGAGGACTTTGAGGGGCTCTGGAAGCTATGAAAGAGTCTGTGGGTACTGTTAAGAGCTCTAAAGGCTGAGAAGATGTTTGGGGTCTGTGACGGCGAGAGAGGAGGAGCCCCGGGGTTAGACATGGCGCCCTGTGGGGGGGGGTCACGCGCAGCCCCGCTGCCGCCACAGCCCCCGCGCGCGCGCGCGCGCACGCCTCCGCACCCGACCCCAGCGGCCGCTCGCGCGCTGCCGGGTTGTTTACTTCCTCCGCGGCGCGCGCTCCGCCCCTCCGCGCTGGCGCTCCGCCCCCGCTGCGCGCCCTCCCCGCTGGCCAATGGGAGCCGCCGCCAGCCCCGCGCGCAAGGGGTGGGCCCCGCCCACAAGGAACCTGGCGAACGCAACGTCAACCGGTAGTGCTCGTCAGGCGGGGCTTTGCGCTGATTGGCCAAAGAGCGTGTCCATCTCCTCAAGGCCCCGCCTTCCCCTTTACTCTCGCCGCCGAATACACAGCGCTCCTCGGCCCTGCCTCCCCCGTCTATGTGTGTGAGGCGCGGATTGGCTTGTCGCACCGGCCGCTCAACACTCCTGCCAATCATGGTCGGCCCCGCCTCTTTCCCCAGCACAGGAAACACCCCTCCAGATCGCGGCCAGCCCGGGGCGGCTGCCGCCTCCCATTGGTCCGCCGCGCTGCCCATCCAACGTAGCCCGCCTCCCCGGCAGGGCGCTGCGAAGCCCGCCCCCTCCTCCGTGTTCCGCCCGCTGATTGGCTCGCTGGCGAAGGACCGCCGTTTCCTATTGGCTCTGCCGCTGCCATTCTGGCGGCGCGGCCCGGCGGGCTCGTCGCTGCCCCCTCTCCCCGCGCGCCGGGTGCCCCGCCCGCCGCCGGCCGCGCCCCGCCCTCCGCGGAGTCACGTGATGTTTTCGCCGCGTGCCGCCGCCGCCGCCGTGAGTGCGAGTGGCCGGAGCGACCGCGGGAGCGCGACCGGCGAGGGGCGCCGGAGGCACCGCCCGCTTCCCATGCGCGGGGGCGCTTCCCCGGTGAGCGCGGATTCCCGCTGCCCGCCCTGTGCCCCGTTCCCGGCCGCACCGGACCCTGCGTGACCCCTAAGATGGCGAGCGGGGATGGAATGGCCCGGGGGCGGCGGCGCGGTGGTGGCGGCGACGGCGAGAGGAGCCGGGCGCCCGGCACACGGGAGGCGGAGCCGCGCCCCAGCAGGAGCCCGCGTGCTCGGCGCGGCGGCGGCCGAGGGGGAGCCGGCGGCGGGCGAGGGCGGGCGCTGCCCCGTCCCCTCAGCCGCACCCACCTGCTGCTGCTGCTGCGGCGCTCGCCAGCGCCTCGCTGTGCCCGGCGCCCGAGGCCGCCCCCGCGCCGGGCCGGGCCGTTCCCTCGGCGGGCCGCGGCGGGCAGCCCCCCCGGCGGGCCGCGGCGCCGGCGAGGACGTGAGGAAGTGTGGGTACCTGCGGAAGCAGAAGCACGGACACAAGCGCTACTTCGTCCTGCGGGCCGAGAGCCACCTGGCCCCCGCCCGTCTGGAGTACTATGACAGTGAGAAGAAGTTCAAGAGCAGCCTGCGGGCGGCGGGGCCGGCGGGGCGGCCGCGCTGTGCTGCCCCCCGCCCAAGCGGGTCATTCCCCTGTACCAGTGCTTCACCGTGAGCCGCCGGGCCGACGCTAAGCACAAGCACATCATCGCCCTGTACACCAAGGACGAGTACTTCGCCATGCTGGCCGAGAACGAAGCCGAGCAGGAGGCCTGGTACCAGGCCATCAGCGAGCTCATGAATCAGAGCAAGAGGGGCTTCCTGGAGCAGGAGGACCATGCCGATCAGCAGGTGTACGAAGATGATGAGCACTACGGGGCTGCCCTGAGGCCCGGCACTGTGTTCAAGGAGGTGTGGCAGGTCAACGTGAAGCCCAAAGGCTTGGGACAAACAAAAAACCTCACTGGAGTGTATAGGTTGTGCCTCTCCAGCAAGGCCATCCACCTCGTCAAGCTGAACTCAGAGGTGCCCTCTGTTCACTTGCAGCTTATGAACATTCGCCGCTGTGGACACTCAGAGAACTTCTTCTTTATCGAAGTGGGCAGATCTGCCTCTATTGGGCCTGGAGAACTCTGGATGCAAGTGGATGATTCGGTTGTTGCCCAAAATATGCACGAGACTTTTCTGGATACCATGAAAGCTCTAAAGACCTTTGCAGAGTTCAGGCCCCGAAGCAAGAGCCAGTCTTCTGGTGGTGGCAGCGGTACCAATCCCATCTCCTTCATCACCACCAGAAGGAACTTGGGCAACCTACCCCCCAGCCAGACAGGCTTGCAGAGAAGATCTAGAACTGAGAGTGTTGCTGGAGGGACTCCTCCTACCACCAAAAGCAACAGCTCCTATCGCTTCAGAACATCCAGTGAAGGAGAAGGAACCATGACTAGACCTTTTAGGTCAGTGACTGGGAGTCTGATCCACCTGAATACTGCAAGGATGAATTTGGGCCGGCAAGAAGGAAGTGGAAGGTATGTGAGAGCTGCTTTCAGTTCGTCTTACCACACCAGGTCTGCTTCGCTGCCTGTTTCTCATTTTCCCTCCACCACAAGTCCCATCAGTGTTTCTTCCAGCAGTGGCCATGGTTCTGCTTCGGACATGCTGACCCGGCCTTCTAGCTCGTCTGTTTGTGGTTCCCCGAGTGATGGGGGATTTATCTCTTCTGATGAATACGGCTCCAGCCCTGGAGATTTCAGGTACTTTCGGGTGAGGAGTAATACACCAGATTCCCTGGGAAACACACCACCTATCAGAGAGGAGAACTGTCTGAATGAATACATGTCCATGAGTAAGCAACAGGGAGATGATGGCTCAAGAGATGATTATATGGAGGCTGAAAAGTGTTTCAGGAAAAGAACTTACTCTCTAACAAAACCAACTTCTGTAGCAGTGCAGCAGAAGACAACACAAACTACAGCTTTGTTGGATGAAGATTCTGCAGGAAATCACGGACGATTACTTTACTCTGAAACACCAAAATTGAAAGATAACCATGAATTGGAGTACAGTGACACTAACCTTGATTCCATGTGTAACCAAAGTAGGAGTAAAGCCAGGGATGATGGGTACATGCCGATGATGCCAGGAGTTGCATCTTCTTTATCCAGCACCAGTGATTATTTGCCAATGACTCCTAAAAGCATGTCTGTTCCAAAACAGATTAACAATTCATGGTCACCATCTCAGGTTGACTCCCGAGGCTATATGATGATGTTTCCAAAGGGCAGCTCTTCACCTGTACGGAGTCCTTTAACTGGATTTGCTTCTAAAGGAAGTAACGAGAAGATCGTAAACAACGAGTATATGGATATGTCACCTGGTAATTCAGCTCCAAAGCACCCCAGTGATTCAAATTATATTCACACCACTTCTGTTTCCAAAGGTTTTAGTTCATATTTCTCTTTGCCTCGAAGCTTTAAGGCATTATCAGGACAAAATGGTGACCACAGTGAATATGTTCCAATGTCTTCACCTGGAAAACTCTTGTATGGTGGACCAGAAAATGTAAAGGGGGTCAGCAGTGAGACTCTGGCTAATGGCATCTCTAAATTGCCGACACTGAAAGGTTCAGATGAAGGACTTGTGCAGAACAGGGCTACCAGGCCCACACGACTGCCCCTAGGTACGAGAGGGAGTAATACCATCCCCAGAATGTATGATCGAACAGTTCCACCTGAGCCAGCGAGTCCTGGTGAATACATAAATATTGATTTTAATGAAAAGGTGAGTAACACACCGTATTCCTTATCTGCAGAAGGATCGCCATCATCTCTAGGCTCAAGTAGTGACCACAGACAGTCACCGCTCTCTGATTACATGAGTGTTGACTTGGATGTGCAGTCACCGAAAGCAGTGAAGGAACTGTCGAACTCTCTAACAGATATTTCAATTTATGCAAGTTCCAGTATTCCTAGAAATCAACCAAACCCTGACTATGCCAGGCTTTCATTTGGTACTGCTTGTGTTAGCACAGCAAGTAACAGGACTGATGACTACACTGAGATGACATTCAACATGGCAGCAACACCACCAAGGCCATTTGCCACTGAATCTGATAATGGTGTAAAGATGGATAGTCCTTCTTCCATCGTTAATAGACTCTGCATTGTTGATCGATATGCTGGTAGCAGTAGCTTTTCTGTCCCTAGCTCTGATCCTCCTATGGGGCCGAAAGTGATTCGAGCTGACCCTCAAGGCAGGAGGAGACACAGTTCTGAAACATTCTCTTCTGCTGGGACTGTGACGACTTCATCCTCCTTCTTTACTGACAGTAGCAAAAGACACAGCTCTGCCTCATTTGACAACGTTTGGTTGAAACCGGATGAAAACATTTCTGATTGTCAGGAAAGCAAAATGTCCAGGGACACCTCAACTGGATTTCAGAATGGCTTGAACTACATTGCTCTGAATTTACGCAATGACCCTCTAAGCTGTGAGGCGAGTACTACAGCGCCAGCTTGCCATCTCCAAAATGGTACTTCAGGTTTGGACAGTGGAGCTTACGTAAGCATAGATTTCAGCAGATCAGATGGGCTGAAGTGTAACGCTGCGAGAAAAGGTTTGTAACTTTAAAAGCACTTCCCTGTCATGCTTGCTTAACCGTAGGAATTAGATTGTCTGCTTAATGCTGTCTTCAGAGTGGGGTAAATGCTTTTTATAATCTCCTGTGTTATTCTAGTGCAACCAGTTTTGTTGTAGTGCAGCATCTGAACCACTGAACAGCAGCGAGAGGGGATGTGGTCCTTGGCCTAAAGGATTTATGTGCCTCTTCTAGGCACTCAGAGGGGTTATCAAACTGTCATCTGCCTTTTTTTTTTTCTTTTATTAATTTTGCTAGCATAAGCATTAATGGTATTTCATGTTGTGAATTCTTCTCCTGAGGTTATGGTAGCTCTTGCCTTCAGTTCTGTTTTCCTCTTCTTCCCTTAGAACTAGATGACTCTTCATTTTTTTTTCCTGAACTGAAATTTTTGTAATTTGAAAGCTCAAAATGGCTAAATTTGGTTTAGACCTCAAAATTTGAGGCTTAAATGTTTCTTGTAAGTAATGTAGTTGAAATTCTTATTACAGGGTTTTTTAATGTGCAAATCTGCCCAGATTTATTTAGCTGAATCTTATGTAAACAGAACTCAGTTTTTTTTCCTTTGGAGGTTTGGTGGCTCCTTTTGAGCTCTGGCCGCCAGAGTATCCTTGTGTGCTCTGGAGAAGCCTGAGGACCTGGCTGACCAGTGGGAAGGGGGCTGAGGCAGCCCAAGGCCTTCACATTCACCACTTAGGGCTCAGCTGAGCTGTAACCTTTCCCTGGGATCTGCCTTTTGTGTAGCAGGTGAGGAATGCCTGTGCTTGAGGAAGAGCAGGCTCTAAGCAGTGTCTTCCAGGTCTGAAACTTGGGAGGGGAGGCTGCTGCCTTTCAAGTTGTCAGTGGTCTGACCCAGGTGTCAGGTAATACAGTTTTTGAAGTATGTGTAAAAATAAAGGTGTTGCAGGTGGGGAGGAAGAGTATGGGAAAGAGGAGGGACACTCCTGTTCATATGATAAGCTCTCATGGTGGGAGCAAAGCCAGTAATTAGTGGTGGTGTGCATATCCCCCGCCTGAGCAGCAGTGTGTGAGTGCTGTGCTGGAACTCTCAAAGAGTAATCATTGCTTTGGTGCCAGTGACCCACTGAACTCCTTATAGTAATTCGCCCTCCTGGTAGAAAACCAATTCTATTGGAAATGATGTTTTCCTCTCTTTGCAAATGTATGTGTAGTCAGTAATTGTTGGATACTAAGAGGAAATATTTAATCATGGTTGGACATTGATACTTGTCTACCCTGTCCACAGATAAAACAGTAAAGGGGCAGGTTGCTGCTGACTTTTATATTTTTAATATCTTTAATTACAATCCTAAACACAGAAATGATTTTTTTTTTTCTAGTTTTGCTTTAGAACTAAGTTTCTAAAGGTAGAAGGTATTGCAGGAGCTTAAAATTGTATAGCCTTTACTAGTGGAAGGTCCAAGCCTGACTAAGTTTGCATGCCATTCGGAGTCTGGCAGCACTGCTTGGGGCTGCTCAGAAATGTGTGGTTTGCTTCAGTGGTTTTTTCTCCTCTGCTTTGTTTTGTTGGTTGGAATCAAATTTAGAAGACATTGAAAGTTGCCAGTCCAAGAAGTGCTTTCTTCCAAAGTTAGTCTTTCAGCACTTCAAAGATTTGTCTGCTAAATCTGCAGTCCGAAGCACAGTGATTGCTGCGGCTGATTTGTGTTTGTTTTTTCGTGTTTTTTTTTTTTACAGCACCTCCAAAACCAGCAGAATTTTTAACTTGATCTTATTCCCCTCATATGACTAAATTCTGTGCTATAAAGTAACAAAAAATATTTTTACAAAATAAAGATGAAAAAAGAACAAAGATGTTTTCCTTTCAGCTGTACTGTAAATATTACATTGAAAAATACTT
Source organism: Corvus cornix cornix (assembly GCF_000738735.6). Classification (NCBI taxonomy): domain Eukaryota; kingdom Metazoa; phylum Chordata; class Aves; order Passeriformes; family Corvidae; genus Corvus; species Corvus cornix. The sequence goes on along the minus strand of NC_047058.1, from coordinate 12,318,717 downwards.
TACAAGAGATACTGTGTTTAGAAATTGTATTTATCATAAGCATTTTGCTTATGCTTATTATTGCTACAGCAAAGTGTCTACAGTCCTGTGCTAGGGGTTTTTCTCTTGTCTATTACAAGCTGCAGAGAAGTGAGAGGCATAACAGCTGCTCGCTTTTGTTGGGAATTGGAAGTTTTCTGGAAATGAAATGCATTAAAAGGAGGCAAAAACAACTCTGTGCAAAAAACATGGGCTTTGCCAGGAAATTAAGCATCTTTCTAGTCCTAAAAAGAAACACAGAATTATGCAAGGCCTGACGGTTTTTTATAAAGGCAGTGTAAAGTATTTCTGGTGTATAGTAGGAAGGTAGGTGAGGTGTGGACACCAGTCACTTGCAGGGGCTCATGAAGGGGTGAACAGGTTTTGGAATAGTCCAGGCTAAAAGCAACTTCCCAGACTTGAATACAGTACTGTATTCAAATTGGTGGTGTATATCTGTTTCTCAGCAATGACTTAAAATTCTTGATTATGAAGATAGCTGTTTACTTTCACATACAAAATCATGTCTCTAAGCTATATAGCAAGCACAGTTTTAGAAGTCTGTATTCTTTAAACAGCTTATTGGTTTCTATTGCAATAAAGCTTTTTTTTTTTAATATTTAAAAAGTTTTCTGTAATCCAGAGAAATATTTTCACATTCCATTTTAAGTAGTGAAAATGAAGCTTCACTCTTAAACCTCTTGTCTCCTGAAGAGGTGTAGTGTGCCTTTGGGTAATTGATATTTTTAATACTTTTGGAGACTTAGCAGAACAGAGTGCTGTCTTTCCTACTACATCTCACTTTTTCAGTCTCTCTGCCTGAAAAAGTGCTCTGTGGCTATATCCATTCTGAAGGAAGATACTTAGCAGATGTATTTACCCTTTACTTCCTAGAAAGGAGCTATCCCGTCTGTATTAAATTCTGTCAGGTAGAGAACTTTATCTCTTTTCCCTGAACCACAGTTTTGTTGGCAGGAAAACATTTCCTAGCCTCGGATTGTTTCCTTTTTTGTTTTGTTTGCTTAAATGGAATATTGTGTTCTGTGACTCAGCTGTGTTCTCCAAACTGCCGAGGGTGGTGTAGTGATTTCCAATGCATCACTGCTCCCTCATTGTAATTCCCAAACTACTTCTGGTTCAGGTTCACTGATGTGAGTCAAACTTTTTTTTCCTCCTTCTCCATTCATGATGTGTATGGAGGAATGGGAAAGGACAAACTTGGAATGGTAACTAGGCCTGACTTGTTACTAAACTTTGTTTGGGGGTTTAGGCAAAGCTGAGCTCAGGTTTTTTGTTGATAATGATAAAAAGAATATAAGGTCCTGATTTTCAGTGCTTGCAGTTTAAGGAGATCATTAGCAAAACAATTTCGTCATGAAATTGTTACACAATATTGAAGCAAGCGGTTTGCAGTTTTGATTACATGAATCTGAGTCATGACATTTTGTGCTAGGAGTACAGAACACTAAAGCTACTTCAAACAGGGCTTAGCTAATGTATACCTTGTTATTGGACCTTGTAGAAACTGAGCAGGATAATGAGAATGGGCGGTAATAAAATGCATAATGAGTCCTGTATAATACAAGTTTCTTCAGTCTTAATTAGAAATGTTATACCTGCAAAGATACCCTGGACTCAAAAAAACTGTTTGGAGTAAATGTAATGTTCAGCTTAATAGCAACTCAGCTATTTTACACCCACTCTTTAATCTTATCTGCTACTCTGATACTTACCAGATACTCTAACACTATGCTAAGACATTATTTAAGGTGTTCTCTAAAGTGCAGGATTATAATTTAGGTGTTCCTCACCTTTTTAATCTCCTCCTGTGCTAGGCTGGGTGAGAGTGCTGTGTACACTTCGGGAAGCTGAGAGGAAGGAAAACAACTACAGCTGTAAAGCAGAATTTATGTTCCAAATTGTCCAGATTCTTTCTGGTAACTTGCATATTTCAAATGCAAAATCTTGAAGAATATAAGGAACAATATACACTTTGAGAAATTCAGAAGCTGGAAGTTTTAGCTATTACTAATATAGTAAATGGCAGTTTATGGGATATGAGGCAAATAACTGCTCCTTTTGGGTTTCAAAGTAGTGGTTTTAAAGTTTGTTTCAAACTGAGGCTTTTCTATGTTGGCAGAATACTTAAGGCAGGGGCCCATTTAAAAATAATTTGAAGAACTCTACTGCAGCACATCCAAATGCTGCTGTGTATCCTACATCTTTGAAGTAGTGCTGGGATAATAATTCTTAAAAAAACCCAAACAACTCAAACCGTTTTAATCTTGCTGTAACAGATGCCACTTTAACAGCCTTGAGTAACTTACAGCTATGCTTAAAAATACCCAGGGTAATTTTTTCTCAAGTAGTATATGAGCTGCTGAAGGCAGAACAGATTTTTGCCTTGTGGCGTGGGAGTGAGTTAATTATGACATATTTGACCAAGAATCAGTTTGGTTTTACTTATACTTTGGTGAGAAAGTCTGAGACAAGCATATTCCCTGGCCATTGAAAGAGAATGCTTACTTGGAGTCAGTGTTGAAATACTTCTGGAAATCAGCTTTCCAGACTTCAAATCCATAGTTGCAGCTGATGGTGACATTTGTCTTTTTGGAGGTCTAAAACCTTTTGCGTGTAGCTATCTAGTAGGCTAAAGCATTGGCTGCAGGATGCAGGGTGGTCTGGGATTAATCCAGCATGGGTTCAGAGTGCTTTTTGTGGTTGTTTTTGGATTTGCTTTGTTTTTTATTTTAAAGTCTTTTGTTGAAATCTTAAATACATTATTATGCTTTTACTTTTCCCTCTACAACTTCACATTTTCCCCTCCTCCCTTGATGTCTTAGGGCCCCTTGTTCCCTTGTTGCTGGGGCAGCAGGTTGGAGTTGCAGAGGGTGGGCAGCACTTGGTTGGTCTTTCCAGAGGCTGTATTCCAGCATGTGATTACTGGGGTGGTTTGTCACTAGGTATTTCTTTGGGGTTTTTGTATGTCCAGTGGTATGTTAGCAGTAGGTAGAGTTTGGGTTTGCTTTTCTCTGCATATGGTCCTTTTTTTATGAAAGGATCTTTAATACATTTTCTTCATATTGATTGCTTGGGGGAGGATTTATACCTTGAGGTTTTGGGTGGTACTAAAAAGAGCTTATAGTACTGTGTTGTACCTTGGTGTGTGTGTGCTCTGTTTGTGGGTCTGTGGTGCTCCCAAAACCATGCTGAATTCTGTTGATTGCGCTAACAAGTTTGTTTTTCTGAGCTGAAGCAGGAAACAAACTCTAGAGTTTTATTTTAGGTACTGTTGTGATCAAATGTGGCATTCTTCAGCTCAAAGAAAAATGGAGTGATAAAACTGAAAGGCAGGTGTGAGAGAGCCAAGCTTTCTGGAGCCTGGGGATGTACTACTACTGCTGTTTTCTCCTAAAAATGGCCTGTTATCTTACGACACATCCTAAATGGTGTGTAATGACTTGACTGGAGAACTGTCCGATGGTCCACCCTGAAAATTGGCTGTTTAACTTTTTTCACTTTAGGTTCTACATATTCACAACAATCCTGTGATCAAGTTGCACTGTTGTCTTACAGGTTTAGGCAGTTATAAGGGAAAAAGTGAGAGAGAAGTATGTTCCAGTTTTAATCAAGCCCTGCAACTCTGTGAAGGTCACTCAGCTTAGGGACGGGTTATGATTTACTTGAGAGGCAGAACCGTGATCAGGAAGGGATTTCTGACATACTTGAGGGCAGTGGGAAGACAAAGGTAAATAAGCCTAACTCATCAAAGGCATTTTAGAGGTGTTACCGAGTATCTTATCTATATGATCTTGAACATATAAGTGTTTGGATTTGTGGGGATTTTGCTTCATGTGTAGTAGCATTACCCCAGGAGAAGCAGTGTTAGTAGACTGCTAGCAAGAATTTTCTGCCCTCTTGAAGTCATGAGCTGTATCTTCAGGGCCAGAGGTTGCTTATTTCCAAACATTATTTTTCTGTTGATTTAGATCTATGGTTGGATGCAACCGTTGAGACTGCACCTGTGTGTGTGTATACGTGTGTTTTGTGTGCCAGTGATTCGTGAGTTAAGTGTGAGGTCTAACCTTTTTTTATTCTTCCAAGAAGAGGGGGTTTTTGAAAGAGGTGGCTTATACTGAAATTGCTATAGTAAGGATTTGGCTGTAATCCCAAGGTGATGGTACAACTTAATGTGACTTAGGAAAATTGAAAACTTTTAAATTACTACTAAAAGTAAATAGGGGTTGTATTCATTGCATAGCATATGTATGTTATGAACTTCTATAAATACCAAACTGAATTATTATTTAGGACATAAAATAGATAAGAATAGTACTTCCTTTTTGCTAGGGTATAAAAGGCTGATAAATATGCTGCCTACTTGGAGAAAGGTTTCCTTTTTAGTAGAACAGACTTTTGCGGAATGACTGAGGATATCAAAATGCTTTTTTTTTCATCTGAAAATCATAGGAAATAATATCAAAAGGGCTGAAAAAAAACCCTATTAAAATTGATTTCTGAATTTATTGAGGCACTGATGAGGGATACTTTCCTTCCACAGGGAATAGTGTGATTCTGTTCCTGTACTCATGCTGACCCATTTTGCTTTATTCTTTATGGTTCTTGCTGACCAGATGAATTTGCCATGTAACTTTTTTTCCTTCTGGATAGCCTGAGCCTTAATCATTTTTTGGGAACTAGTACTTCTTCTTACCCAGATCTCTTAGGCTAGCAGGAGTTTGGGAAGGTCTTAGTGACAGTGAAGCCGATGCATCATTGGTAAATATACACTGATTGCATACAAGCCCAAGCAGAGCTTTTCTTGTGAGCCATGGGGTACCTCATTTGTATGAAACCCCTGTTTAAGCTATTGACAGGCACTGGGGTTTCTGTTTCCTGTATGGAATTATTTTGAATCTTAAGTTAATCTGTTAGAACAATTTGTAAGCTCTTTGCTTTTTTAGTAATACATTTGCTCCTTAACAACATTTGCTTTTTGTTATGTGAGATGCTTTGGGAGGCCTTTTTTGTCTATATTTCACCATGTGATTTTTTTGGGGGTGGGTGTTTAAGTGTTTTTAGAACAAGATGTTTTTAACTTGCAGATTGTGGTGAACAGGAAATCAGTTAGAAATGAGATGAAAAAATGAACAGATTTGATCTTGAGGTCATTCAGATGTTATTACGACAGAGTCTGTTAATGAAGCTTGTAGCTCCAGACAGGATCTCTCCAGACATGATCTCTACTTGTTGTGGAACCTGAACAGGTAGACAGGATGGAGGTCCCTGTGTGGTGCCGCAAATGTAAATGTGTTGGTCCATCTCCTAAGAAGCTTACAATTTAAAGATGAAACTAAAGGGATGGATGAAACCTAATGCGCTGGGGTGGAGAGTAAGATAGAGATCAAGGCTGCTGCCATTGGCAGAGTCGAGATAAGAGCCTGGAAGAGATAAAAGGCTGCTGAGATAGGAGAGGAAGCTGGTGGAGGCACTTGGAAGAGTATGCACATGGCAGGGAGCAAGGGAAGGTAGTGAGCTATAAATACAGCAGCTGTAATGGTTTAAATGACTTGAAAAGGTTGAGGTAAATGTCAGAACACTGGCCAGGATATTAATCTTGGTAAGAGGAATGTGGGCCAGCATGTATCTCTGAGTTAGGAGCATGTCCCAGTGTTTACTTCTCCCTTTTAGATGTGGAATGTGATAATTTTTTTCTGGTTTTATTTGTTTTTCCTTTCTGTAAGTTAATTTTCCTGCAGACATGTGGCTGGTAGATTTGGTGTGAGCGGGTGTGCAGGAATGCATACCAAAGCACAGGATCACCCTGTGCAGCATCCCATGGCAGTTAATGTTGCAGGGACTGGGGCCTCTGTTCTTGGTGACTTTGCTCCAGAAGCAGCCAAGCTGGTGGAACTGCCTTGGAGTTACTATGGTTCATTCTCGGTTGTTTTTAGGTGGCATCTCTTGAGTTTCAGGCAGCCTTCTAGCATTGGAGAGGAGGCACAGTGGGGCTTGGGAGATAGTCACCTTTAGAATTTGTAATCAATGCGCCAGAGCATTTGGAGCCCATCTCTAGATGGGGAGGTCTGTGTGAGACCTGCTCGTTGCTGCTGCAGTGCTGTCAGCTGCAGGAATGAGGTCTGTGGAAGCTGGAGTGCAGCACAATCACTTTCACAGGAGAAAGTTACTTTATTTCTGTGTCTGTAGATCAGGTTGAACAGACGCTGCAGTGATTGTGGGTAAGGCTGGAAGTGGTGGCAGTATTGAGGCTTGATTCACTGTTGAGGGTATGAGTGACTGAAATATTAACGTTGACATATTCCTCAAGGTAGACACTAAACAAGAGTTCCACACTGTTGATTAAACGTTGTCTGTGTTTAGAGTCAGTTTAACTCTGTCCTTGTGAGCTCCCAAACTGCTCCTAGAAGCTGAAGGTGCAATCCTTGGCTCTTGGGCATGTCCTGTGGTTTGAGAAGCTGTTGCTTCACACATGCAGTCCAATCTGAACCCTTCTTCTTCCTCCCCTGTATGAGCCAGGGTATGGAGTGTCCTTATGTTAATGGAGAGTCAATAATGTAATAATTAGGAAATGTGAAAAATTGATGCATGCCACTGCTGTGTGTGATAGCAGAGTGGCTGATAGTGAAGATATATTTATTTTTTCTGTGTGAGCACACATGAGCAAAAGGTGTGTAACTATGTGGGTATGTGGCTGTGTAGTAACATTCTGCCTTTGACAGTCATTTATGGCACTAGAGGTGAAAGAAAAAAGTAGTGCTGAATGCTTGCAGGTGTTGATGTCTAAAGTGGTTGAGAAGAGGGAAGGGATGAATTATGACACGTGAAACTTCGTGTAGAAAGGAAGTCTTGGGAAGGGTGGTTTGAAAGGTGGGGAGCTATTTCATTAGTCATGGGTGATACTGCCCTTTCTCTTGGTTGTGTTTATAACAATAGTTTGGCTCACTCAAGCCCCAGACCTGTGGCTGCAAGCAGACACCACCCAGCAGAGGAAGAGCAGGGCAGGTGTGTATAATACTTCCCACAAACATACACCCAGCCTCTGATTTTCTTTTTTTTTTTTTTTTTCAGCTTGGGGGATTTCTTGAACCTAATGTAGTTTGTCTGTTTTATAATCCTTTATGGATATTTAATCCAAGTACTTTTCCATCCTCTCTTTGATCCTGTATAAACTTGTGTCCACAGCAGCCTGCAATCCGTCAGGATGTGCTGCATGCAGACCTCTGTCTGTTTCGGACCCTGCTCTGTACCAGCTTTGTTTGGCAGCCCCTGGTTTGTGTAGTGGAAGAGATAACCAATCTTATCTTTTTTCTCCAGGCCACTTAGGATTGTGTAGATGCTGTGCCCTCCTCTGCCATACACTTGTTCAGTGTGTTGTACCACACATAGTGTGGACCTGTGGTATAATCTGGGCTCTTAAAATTTCCTGTTATGTCCCAATACTTCTCTGCAAGCTGAAGGATTCTTGTTACCAGTCTGTTCCTCTCTGTAAAGCTGCGTCACACCTTGCAGGAGTTTTTCTGCACTACTCAAACTTTCCAAGTATTCCAAGTCCTTTCTGGATACAGGAAGCAGGGTTGTGTATGCAGAGGTGTTTTGCTGTGGCTGTTTTCTTTCCTATTTGTTTCCAAACAGTTCATAATGCCCACTTTGCAGCAAGAGCACAGACAGGAAATATTCCTCCTGACTGGCACTGAGGGCTCCCTCCTGACCTTCGTCAGGGGAGCAGAGTGAACTGCAGCAGGTGGTATTCCCAGAACCCACACAAACAATTTTGGGGTTTTTTTGCTAAAATTTACCCATATTTTCTGTGGTTCAGGAGGTCAGGTGCAGTAACTCACACACTTGCTGTGAGAATGCTTTCTCAAAAGCGGAACTTTTTTTTAATTCTTATGCAACATGAAAATCTGAAACTTTGAACTATATGTTTTGAGGTGGAGAAGAGTTAATTTTTAGTGTTGTTGTGTTATATTGTAATAGAAATTTAGTTTAAAACCTCCAAACAAACTCAAAAAAAGCCCCAGCAACTTCTTGTCAAGCTGTCCAGTGCAATTTGACTTCGTATTAGACCTCTGCCAAAACTGCATGCAAGTTTACTAATTCTAGGAATAGTATCAGTAAAAGAGATGACATTAGGGAGTACGCATAAGGCCTTCCTAGAAACAACCCTGCTGTTTATTCAAACAGGGAAAAAAAGCCATTGTTGCAAAAGATAAGGCATTTTTGCAAAGTGAATAGAAGTTATCTTAAGGCATGGGAGAGGATTTTGGCTCATGAAATTGCTGAGCACTAGTAATAGCAAAACCATGTTTTGAATGAACAATTGTGCATAAAGTTTATTTGTAAGAGTAACTTTGCCTTCTAAATTTTAGAAGTCTAATTCACTGGAATATTGTTACCAGTTGCTGTGCTTAAGTAGTTTATCCAGTGAAAAGTGGGTCATGCAACAGGGTGTTTTTTTAACCAAATTCTGCTTGTGGAAAGTCAGTAAAATTATAGGTACAACATACATTAATTAGCTGATTTTGAGGATCATTAGTCTGTTGATGGCTGAAGAAAGTACATGGAGTATGTGCTTGGTGGTCAGCAGGTAGTTGAACACCTTGCCAAATTAGGATGTCTCTGTATGAGGGCCTTGTTTGGGTCACCCAGGCACTGTAACTGCACATGTGAGGGATGCAGCAAGTGTGTCAGGTTTTGATTTGTATTTCTAGACTAGGTGTCTGCCAGGTGCAAATTAAGAAGAAATTTGGCTTTTCTCAAGTAACACTGCTTGCCTCTAGCAAGGTCTAAAGCGATGCCATTAAAATAAGAACTCCAAGAAATAGGGCAATGACATGGGATAGTAACTGTGTATTTGGTAAGATTTGGGGCAAAAAAAAGATTTCTCACTAATTTGTGAAGAATGTATTTGGGCAAATGACCCCTCCCTGGCCCGTCTGCCGTGGGGAGGGCTCCACGTGGAACTCGCTGCCTGCTCCTGCCCTGGCCCGGCTGCTGAACAAAATGCCTTTAGATGCCATATTGTGTCCTGAGGTTGTGCTGGGTTTAGTGCTTTCCTGAACAACAGGAATATTGTGTGGCCATGTGCACAAAAAAGTCTAAGGCTGCTCTGCTGCTTATGATCTGCGTAAATCAGATTAATTCTGATTTCCCCCTAACCTGAAGTTCAGGAAATGGAGAACTTCGGCAGTGTTCTCCAGAAAGCATTAAGCTGTCTTAGTCTTTGACATGGAGATTTTAATAGTTTAATTATCTTCAATTAATATCTTCTGTAAGCAAAGCTTTTAGCTTTTTAGGAATCAGTTGCAGAATTATGTCAGTAAAGGCCTTTCCTGTGAAAACAGGTATTATATAGGATGGATTTCTTTGAGAGTATTAGGGTATGTCTGCTGTATTCTTAAAGCCTCTCAGTATGTTTCAAAGTGTCCTGACTTGTATGGCCTTGATAATTCAGATGCAGGAAATAAAGTGTAAATTAGGTATATTCTCATCTGATACATTTTCAAGTGGAACGCACTGGGTTTGCATCTAATGAATTACAACTCATTTACATCTCTGCCCCTAATTTTTATAAAACTATGTGATTTTTGCATAGAAAACTTGAAGGGTGCTTTCTCAGTGTGTTCCTTAATTTTAAATAAAACATTTTTGAGCAATGGCATGCTGCCATCCTATTTTAAATATTTGTCCCTTAGTTTCTCTTCTGCCTTGTGACCTTTTTACTCTGATTGTTCTTCAGCAAAATTCAGACAACTGCATGTAGTTTTATAATCTGATCCCATCTTAAACTGATGAATTGAAATGGAATTGTGTAATGAAGAGAGTGTTGCTTCAATTTTCCAAACTTTGCTTATATATTTTGTAAGATGAACTTTGAAAATGTTTGGATGCTTTGTAGACTCATTTTACATATTAAACATTGATAGGAAGATGAATTTGTATTGTTGTCACTAGCCTGAAGCAGTAGAACTCAATTTTGAATAAAGGCTGAGGCTTTTGTGCAAAATCTGTTAATAGAGCTGAAATTTGGATAGAAAAGCCCAGTGTATGGTGCAATGCAATGAAAACTACTTGGAGTAGTATATTTCTGGGCTGCGTGGAAAAGTTTTTTGCAGAGGTTTTTCTGCTGCTTGTTTGTTATGATCAGTTACCAGATTTTTTTTTTTTTTTTTTTTTTTTTTTTTTTTTTTTTTTTTTTTTTTTTTTTTTTTGTAGACTGAGTAGATTTTCTTGGAAGAGCTTGTGACAGTCCAGGAACAGCTGTGTGTTTACACTGCAAGTGAAAGTTCTGTCTGGCCTGGCCACTAAGTTTTATTTGGTAGCACTTATGTTTGAGAACTTCAGGGGAATGCTGGGTTACTCTGTGAGCATTGTTGTGAGCATTGTACCTCTTGACTCTGCTAGTTCACATCTCATAATTTGTTTACCTTATAGAAGAGTTTCTTCATCCTTTTTTTCTGACAGCTTCCTTTACTGTTCAGTCAGTGCTGAGTTAAATCCATTCATATGGGATCTGGTATGAAGTGCTAATCCGGTTTTTATTGTTGATCAGCAATTCTCATATCTGTACTATTAACATAAAAAATCGATGTGTGAGGAATCTTACATTGTGAGACTGAAATAAGATTATTCAGCTTCACAGAAGCACTGCTTTTTTCTTCAAGGATTGCATGGCCTCATTAGGTTTCCTTCACCAATTGGTTAATGAAAAAATGGAAGTAGATCAGGTGAGGGAGAGAAGAGCCACTAAGGAGCTTAATGTGCAGGTGCTCTTGCAACCTCTCAAAATAAGGCCACATCCCTTCAAAAGGATCCTTCTGGTAGGGGCCGCAGAGGTGGGAATCCAGGTATCAGCAGCACAACACGCACTGGCCTTGTTCTCACTTACATTAAACTCATTTTACACCTCTTTTGATGAACAACTTCTCTTGTGTAGGAGCCTCTCGATAAACCTCCCTGGTGCCCAGGTGACCCCGAGGTGCTGCTGGCTGCCTGTGGGCAGTGGCAGCACTGACCCGTGAGACTCAGTGAGGGGTTGGTGTGATCCAGTGCAGCTCCAGGGGTGTGGGGGGAAGCTCTGGCAGCTCCGTGATTCAGGAATTGTGTCAGGGCTTGTGACTGTGACTGCACAGCTGCCTCGGGCTGGGCTACAGACCCCACTCGCCCGTGGGTGCAGACGCCACTGGTCATGACATGGGATTTCTGTGATGCCTGGAGGTTGGTGCTGGGTGACCTGCGGGCCTTTGGCTGCGGTCGCCCTGCAGCATGAATGGGCTCCCAGGGACAGCCCTCGGGAGTGCTGGTGACTGCAGCACTTTGCAGGAGGGATCTGGCAATACTTCGGTCTCCTCTTAGATTTCAGATGAAATTTTTTTCTTTTATGTGGTCACATTTCACAAGTTGCTGTTTGCCTTTTCTATCTGAGAGTGATCTTTGCCTTTTCTTTCTGAGACTGATATATGTGTCCACATATATATATATATAAAATACTTGATATTTTTATACAAAAAAAAAAAGCTGATGACTCAGGGCACCAGCCAGCTGTACTACTCCAACTTCAGTATTGCAGTTTGCAGCTTTAATAAGGGGATTAGAGAAGTGGTGACAACCAATAGCTCCATGTATGAAAGACTCAAGGCTTTATGAGACTGACATCAACTTGTAGGTAATGTTTATGTGAAACTCCCTTATGTTTATTTACAGTACACACAATTTTGTTTTACCTGAAAAATGAAGAAGAAACATGTTGAAGTGTAATTTATAATCATGGGGGCAGCAAATTAATGAGCTCTTGTTCAAAAAGGGCAGCGTTTTGGGAAGGGGGGATGCAGGGGGGTCCCAGGCTTTCTTCTGGTTTCTTATAAATATATCTGTGCTGTTCTGGGTTCTGCTCAGTTACCTGGTGCTCTTGCTTTAGAATTGGTTGCCATGCTGCTGCCTGAGTACACCAGGCTGCTTCAGAGAATTAAATTTAGGACTTAAAGAGGCTTGGGGTTTTTTTGCTCTTAAGCCCTTCCCCTTCCCCTCCAAATACCTTAAATGTAACTTGCATTAGTTTATGAAAATTTCCAAACATTTTAGGTATAAATACTGAGTTCTGCCATATGGGATTGTCTGATTCAAGCACCTGGGCCTTTGCTCTTCAAAATGTTTTGGGGATGTGCTTGGAGAGATTAGAATAACTTGTCAAACAGCTTTCAGGTGTGCCTTGTGTGTAAGGCGTGGAGGAAAAATGTCCTGACAAAAGCAGAGACAGTTTTTGAAGTTCCTTTCATGTGAGCTTACAGGTCCACAGCAAGGAAAGGGTGGGGGGGTGCTGGTAAAGTTAATTTTTATTGAGTATAAGTTTAATATAGAAGCTTTAACTGTTTTAATGTTTGACTTCCATGCATTGTTGAGGTGTGATTCATTGCAAGCAGTGGTGCATATTTTCATCCTTTGGTCTTAAAACAAAACAATATTTTTCTAAAGAGGAAAATAATTTCAGAAATAAAAGCTTCAGTTGGCTTTTGTGAAAACAAAGCCGTTGCTGACCACATCATGGTCTGTGTCTACAAAGCAATAGCTTTTTGTAGTGATCTTATGATGTCTGTGAAATAACACAAATAGAGATTCTCAAGTTGTGGGTGTATTTTGGCCATTTCTTTCTTTAATTGAGGAAAAGTAAGTTACTGTATTTTTGAAATCACTGAAATATTTGGAAAATGAAACACAGCAGCCTGGACCTTGGTGAAGGCTGTGTAGGGTTAAAAGGGAGTTTCTCCTGAAGTGGATGGGACCCCCTCTATGCTTCCACACTGCTGCCAGCCCTGCCATTGCCTTTGCTTCTCTGTCTCTGGAGCCATGGGCAGCCTTTGCTGAGTGCTGGGATGGGGCAGGGCTGCTCAGCTGAGCTTTAGTCTTTTTTCTGTTTTTTTTTTTTTTTCTTGTTTCTTTTGAAGGGACACTACTTCTAGCTGGACAGAAATCAGAAGTTCTTTAGCTCAGGGTGGAGTTTGTGCATACCTCATGATTGGTTTGTAAGTAAATACACAGGTTTGCATTATTACAGATAATGCTTGTTCTTTATGTGGCCATCTTTTCTTTAGCATGTCCCTGGGGTAGAGGCAAGGAAGATCTGAGTTCTTTAGCAGTGAGGTGTAACCGATTTCCTTGTGACCCACCATAAGAGCATGGGCAGGATTAAGCTCTGAAACCTCTTCCTCTGTTCCAGGGGCCTGTCTGCCATTGCTGTGCTGTGTAATGAAGTGTTCCCATACTGCAGCTCAGGCAGCTCCCAAAGCAGGGGGAGAGCCACTGTGTGGCTTTGAGGGAAAAAGTAGCTGCCGTTTCTGTATTTGTTGTTTTCTGAAGACTAAATCTCTTGCACTTGTTGTTTCTCAATGAGAGCAACTGGCTGTTTCCTTCTTCACTGTACTACAAGGAAACATCCTGCAGGTATGTACCTCAAATCTTGGACAGAAGGTGAGCAAAGCCACCTGACTGGCAGAGGACAGTCTTGACTGAGAGGACAAAACTGGTAGAAGAAGGTCTGTCTCAACTGGGAGACAGTGCGATTCACTGGTTTGGTTGGCAGAAGCCCTCCAGACTGAAAAGCAGTGTTCACGTTGGCTCAGCTGGGAGCGGAAGGGATTTTGCAGAGAGCTGAAAAGTGACTTTTTATATGGTCCTCAATTGTGTTCACACAACTGCAGAAAGCATTTGCATGCCCTTCATCAATTTTTTTTCCACATCAGGAAGCTCCTGAGTTGCTCTCACCTCGGCATGTGAGTGGTTAATTGCAGAGCTGCTGTTGTGCTTTGAGGGCAGACTCCCTCGTTTTTTCATTTCTGCATTGTCACCCATCTGTATCTTCTGCAATACAAGATTATATTTTTTGCCCCTCATTTTACCAAGCACTTTGACTTCTGCCTTTTCGTGTCAGTTTGAAGCCCCTGAAGAAGGGAGCTGGCTGTAGCTATGTGCTTTTGTACTTGGGTGTTGCCTTTCAGTGACACTTCCTTCAAAAGGGGACGAGTGTACTACGAGGTGTTTCTAATTACAACTAAATAAAGCTTTTTCCTGAAAAGCTGAGGACAGGGCACGCAGCTGTCATGACTTGCTGCTCCTTGTTTGGAGCTGGAGGTGCGGGGAGTGTTGGTGTTGCAGCTCTGCCCTGCTGTGAGTGGGAGTGTTGGCCGTAGCCTCCGTCACACCCGGGTGAGCGGCGCTGCTCGGGTCCCCTGCGCTGCGCAGCCTCGGCAGGGGAGTGGGGGACAGTGGAGCGGGCAGCTGTGAGCCTTGGTCTGTCCCCAGCATGGGCTGGCAGGATGGGCTGGCTGCTGCCCCAGTTCCTGTCCCGTGTCCACGTGTCACTCTGGCTGCAGCGTCTCTTCAGTGCTTGCTTCAGACTCCATCGTTCTTCCTTCCCTCATGATCTCTGAAGGGTTGGCATCTGGGAGTGCCCCCTCCCTCTGCCAGGACCCACGTTCTGCATTCAGCAGCTCTCTTTCCTGCAGTGGATAAGCTCCGTGTATTCTCCTCCCTAGAAAAGAATTTTTTCCGATATAACTTGCACTTGAAATGTCACTGACTTTTTTTTCCCCCCCCTCCTTTCTAGACTGACTGCATTGCCATGGAAACCATTGTTGGAAGAGAAGACTTTTCTGCTGGTAACTCCAGAAACTGTGTGGTGCTTTTGGAAGCAAAGCTCAGCTCCAGCCGGCTACTTTCATTTCCACCAGCACGGACATAGACACACATCCTTTTAATTTTTTTTTTTTCATAGACATCAGCTCTCTACAGTTGAATTAATTTGAATTGAGATTTTTTCATAGCTGTGCTTTGGTGATGGAATTTGGTCTTTCATGTCATATCTGTTTGGGAGGCAGTGTGAACGCTAATAGGAGATCCCTGTATGTCCCTTTCTTCTTGCTGCCTCTCTCGTTAATTTAAAAAAAAAAAATTATATTCTGAGAAGTTAAAGCTGGTTTCTGATTGTCTGTTTAACGTGGGATTTACTTCTCTGGTACATTAACAAGTGGTTAGCTTAAAACATGTATTGTTTAGAAATACTTTGGCAGTTCAGGATTTTTCCAGGTGACTGGGCAGAAGGAGGGAGGGAGAGGTGCACATTAGCTTGAGGGGTGAACCTGTGGGACTGGATGGGTCTGAGAAAAAGAGACCTCTTCTGCCTTTTTTCCTTTTTTTCTTTTTTTTTTTTTAAGTTTTGCTTTTATGGTACAAGAGGTATTTCTTGAGCATAGGCTAGAGGCTTTTAAATCAAGTGTCTGTCAGAGCTTAAACAGAAATTTATTTTGCTCAGAATTTTGGTATGTACAAAGTAGGATTAATGGGCTGGTTGTCTTGTAGATTGTTTTTGTTCTTGTTTATAAATATGAATTGTGTGAAATGAGGTTTTTGTTCATGGATTCGAATGGAGAACTGCGGAGTCGTATCCAATGTTTGTGACTTCTGCATTAGACTTGTCAGCTGTAGCTTTTTAAAGGGAAACCACCCTAATTGATCTTACTTTCAACCAAAGTCCCGCTTTAAATTTGGGACTATTTTTGTTCGTTCTTTCTGGCATAATGGGGGGAAAAAAGTAAAATGTTGGCTTATCAATTGTCTTTATCCCACTGACAGAAATGTGAACAATGACTATTTGACATTTTTAAGATAAGCCCTGATTTTTCTACAATTTAAATGCTTCACTCTTGTACTGAATTTTTTTTTGGTTGAAATAAGTTTAGCTTTTTAACACTGCTATGAACTTAAAAGAGCATGACACTAGTCATTGGTACATGCAATGGATTATAAAAGGCACTGACAATTGCTAAAAGGTTTCAAAGTGGTACACAAATCCTCATGCTGTACTGCACCACACAGCTGGGAATCCTCCACATGTGTATTGTACAACGGATGTGCCAGGCTGCCTCACCTCCAACAGACAACCTTTAGATTGCTGGTACAGTTTGTGTAACAAATCAGACACTGTCAGCTTGGATTGTTCAGTGATGTGTACCTGGATCTATTTCTCAGTAGTATTGAAATGTACATGTCACTAAAATATGAGGTGATTGTTTTGGGGTTTTTTTAGGAAACACGGTACCAATCAGTTTATGCAGTGTTTAGTGACAGGAAAAACTATTGCTACAGGGTTTAAAAGCACAGACCTGTTTTTGATTCTGGAAGAGAAGTTTCAGTTGGTACAATTACTTGCTGCTAAACACACAGGAATTAAAAACATGACCACTCTTACAGACCATGATACTGTCTTGCCATATAGCTGTTGGTTGGTCTCATAAATGAATAATGCAATATGTAGACAGCTTTTTATAAAGCTTTACATCTTTTCTAAGAAATCAAAATTTGGATGAAGATAGTTCTAAACATTTAATGTGAAAGGAAAAGGTTGTTTTGAAGAAATTTGTTACATACTTATTTCATATTAGATCCCTGAGGCTGCCATTGTACAATATACAGCACTGATTTAATATATGCTGAATAAATAAGTAAATGGGTAACCTCAAGTATAGTGGTACAAATACTAATAGGTACGGCATAATAAATATGCAATCTTTTTGAATCTCTTAGTTTACAGCAACTAATTTATTCAGTATTGTGCTGGAAGAACATTTTCAGATGATGTAAAACATATCACTATATATACTACCTTCCAGCTACCCGTTTATGCTGCTGTATAGTACAAAAATACCAATGATAGAACAATGTTTGTCCTGTAAATTTAATTTGATATTGGACAGTTATTGTCTGTAAAAACTAAAACATATATGGTTGAAACTGTTCATTATATTTGCTATTTCTGCTTCACAGATCTGTTTTAAAGTTGAGCTGATTGATCTGGCTTTGTCTTCCATTGTAAATATTGTTCTGTTGTTTTCTTTGTAAAACACATCGCGTTTGCGGTTTTGGGAGACTGGCTTGAAGCTCTGTATAGTGTTTATATTTATCTGACTTGGCTTTCCATAGAGCTACTTGCAGTAAATACGTGTTCATGTAGCTCCGCGTCTGGGTTTTATTTTTAAACAAACTTTTGAGCTTTTCTGTCAGAGTGCATTTCCTCCTGCTGCAGCTGCTTCTCCTGAAAGTGGTTTTGTCACCCTGTGTCCCTGAAGATTTGAAGAAATTTTAGCAGTGTTTCAGGGCAGTGATTCCCCATCTCTCCAGTTTTGTTTGCCTTTCCACTTAGTTTAGAAGGTAACATACAGAAAAAAGCCCCGAAGTTTTCTTTGCCACGGATTCATAGTGCCGGTAAACAACTAAGCTTTGGAATGAAAAAAAGGATCAGTGCCCAATACATTTTCTGCTTTAAATGTAGAAGACTCTGGCAATTTTTTTTTTCATAACTTTGTCCATGACTGGATAAGGAAGTCTCATGATCAAAAAGTACTAGTCCTGGAAGAAATTTTTAGCAGTGTATTATCAAATAGGGGCCTGACTTCAGGGTAGGAGGGAACAAGTGTGTTTTGCTGTTTTATCTTTTGCAGTGACACTTTGGTTTTAAAGTGTCACTGTAAAAGAGATGTTAAATAGGTCTCAGTATGTGAAACCCAAACACTAATAGATAATCTCATCATTTCAAGTAATGCATCCACCTGCAAAAACAACTGAAGTCAGAAACTACCAACAAAAGGTAGTATCTTTTCAGATTCTTACTGACATGAAGGATATAGCAATAATTTTCTATAGAAAGAGGCTTTTACCCACAGATGGGAACATATACGATCTCCATAAATGTGGGTGATTACTGTGAAGTATGTTGGATGAGACCTTTCTTTAAAATTACCTGAATTAATTCTTAGCCTGTTACTCAGAACAGTACATTGAAGTTACTCCCTGGAAAGGTCAAATTTGCTGTAAGAATAGGGTTTTCCTCAAATAAACCAGCCCCTTTCTGAGGGCCCCTTTGCTAGTGTGTAGCCTGTGTTGGGAGGGAAAAGAGAACAGGACTGATCAGCCACAGCAGAAAGAGCCCTACCAGCAGTACAAACAGTGACAATTATCCAAACTCTGTCCAGACTGTTGTGACAGTGTCATGGTAAGTGCTTCAAAATACCTTTGACTGACTGGATCTGAAATGGGCCAACTGCTGGAGGGTTGTGGGTTTTTTGTGCGGGGGGGCACAATTTTACACGGATTTTTCAAGGCCCTTGGGGTGACAGAGCTCTCTTGTATCTGAAGGATGGTGAAACCCCGCAGTTAAAGCCAGAAGGCAAGTTAGACTTCCTGACTGAATCTGAAGACAGGCACTAGAATACATCTTAAAAGTCTTTGGAAATGCACTGACTAATTCTCATGGCCTGTGCATCTCCCTGAGCTCTGTGGTTCTGGAAATAACCAAATACTGGGGAGGGAGGGAAAGACCTTGTTAGAGGTACCAGGTATCAATGCAATCTGTATTGCATTTTTTTTATCCCTGTATCCTCTTCTGGGTATAGTACTAGTGTTCCCTCAAACAGATAAAGAAGTTTCTCCCCTCCTTTGTCCATGCAGAGCTGTGGAGCAGCACGTCTTGGGTAGAGTAGGAGCTCTGAGCTTGCTGTGCATGTCTGGAAGGTAGAAACTTCTCCCCCCCCATGCCCTTTTGGTAAAGAAACACAGCAAGTCTGTTTCTTTGCTTTCCTTCTGAGTTAATTTACAACTTCTTAAAGCAGTATTATGGTTACAGCCTGACTGAGTGTGAGGCAACAGCTCAGCAGGCACCGAAGCTGCTGTTAGCAGAGCAGTCAGCCCTCATCCCATGCTACACCCAGAGGCAGAGAGCCCTTTGTAGGGACAGCAGGTGTCTGGTACTGACCAGTTACTGCCACCTCAGCCGAGGCTGTCCTCAAGCAGTGCTCACCTGTCTGCTGCAAAGGGGTAGAGTTAATAATCTTTCTTTCCAAAGCTTGGAGTTCTAGAAACTTCCCCTAAATTTTAAATGTAGAACACTCACTGCTCCCCTGAGCTCATCACTGCCCCCGTCTTCCCATTAGCAGGTGTCCTGCTTTTTGTCACTAGACTAACCTGGAAAGGCTAAATTATTCCAGTCTCTTGTGCAGTTTTCAGCTTGTGCTTCTAGTAGGACTAGCTGTGGCAGCAGAAGTATTGTGTGCCCAACAGTGCTGGGTTGTCTGAAGCATAAGTTTTCTGGGAAGGACCTGTTAAAAATATGTAATGCTGCTCCCAGCAGCACAGTCTTGAGTCTGGCACAACAGCCCTCCCTCAGGTATGTCCCAAGGATGGCACAGCAGCACAGTTCAGGCAGCAAACTGACTACAAAAATACAGCAGCTGGGTATAGAAAATAATTGCAGAACATCAGATTTTAGAACTTGAGCATTTGTTCCTTGCAAAATCAGTATACTGTTTTTTTCAAGTTCCAGAACTACTTTTAAAAATAGATCCTTCCTGCACCCTCTGTTGGAAATGGTCACTAGAGAGGAATTGACTTTTACAGCAGAGGACAAAGTGCTGCAGGCTTCGGAGCTTCTGCAGCACAACATTTTTGTGTGACGTCTAGTTCAGGGTACAGAAGTGCTGCTGCACTGCCCTGTGTGCCCATTCCAGTTAGAGGTTGTCCTTGGACTGCAGAAGTGCTTAAGAAGTTTAAATCCCACCTTAGAAGTGAATATGATGTTGAAGGAAGCTTTTTCCTCTTTGTAATAGGATTTCTAGAAGGAAGAAAGATACTGAAAAGTCTGCCTTAAGCAGAACCTTTTTTTTTAACACGTGAACAGTGTAAATCCAGCCTAGGCACAAGATTGCTAAATCCTGGTTTTAGGATTCAAACTAGTATTCCTTTAGAAAAATTGCACTTTTTCACTCATCATTCTGGTTGCAATTGACAGTGCCCCACCTGCACTTACAAGAACTAGGCCTGGTTAGTGGGCAAGCAAGGGTGAGGATCCCCCTCCTGGTGAGCTTCCCTGCAGCCCTCCCTGCGCCCGGCAGGGCCAGACCTGATGATGCTGCTGTCACAGCTCCTGCCAAAGCCACACGGTGCCCTCGAGTGGCTACAGCATGTCCCCAACAGCTCAGACCTGCCAGGTGCCTGCTGAGATTAACTAAAATAGCCCAACTCTATGTGATTAGTTATGAGAATAAAAGCTTTTGCAAAAACATACCAGATATCAGGAGAAGAGCCTTAACCGGAGCTCAAGTGGTGACCAGAGCTGGATCATGTTTAGGGGTTGTTGAAAACTATTTTAAGGCTCCAATGTTCAAAGCAGTGTGTCTGGGTTTTTGAGACAAAACTTCAAGGAGGAAACACTCCAGAATGAGTGTTCCTCCCCTTTTCCTCTGTCAATGAGACAAATGGGTCACAGGGAGTGAAAGTGGGAAAAAGAAACCAAACTGTTTATTAACACAGGAACAAAATAGGGTAGAACAGGATAAAAAAAACCCCCTCAAAGTACAACAAATTCCCAGAGAGGGAACAGACACGCAGGCTCGGACCAGCGGGGGCCACCCCGTGGGCCCACTGGGGCTGCCCCCACAGGCTCCCCGGACCAAAAGGAAGGGAGGCAGTGAGGCAAGGGGAAGGAAAGGGAAAAAAGAACAAGAAAAAAACCCCAACAGAACCTTTTCCCAGCTAGCTGGAACACAAAGGAAACCAAAAAGCAGCACAGTGCTCCCGGCACACTCCCTCCTGGGCCCTGCCAAGACCCCCTGAGCCCTTGGGCTGAACCGTTCAACTGCCCCTCGGGCATTGAGTGGAGGGTTAAGGAATAAAGCGGCTTCATAGCATCACCCCAGGACATTCCACTCCTTATTCCATACCGTCTGCTCAATGCCCAAATGAATATATTTCAACTTTAAACACGTTTATACGTATATACATAACTATATACAAACAGTGGCAGTGACATTAAACAAACAGATATAGGCATTCCAATGTTACAAGCAGTTCTCGCCCAACATCAAATCTCCCTGTGGTACACAATGTGTTTCTCCATCCTTCTGCATTATCCACCATGTGCAACCTGGCCACTGAGGTTGACAATCCATGGGGTTGTCTTTGCTTGATGCAGAACTAATCCAGACGGTTTTTCCCAAGAGTCGCAAGATATGCACTGCTGGGACTTTGTCTCCATCTACTGTATGCAGGGGTTTGGATTGGGCAGGGCCTGCTCGGTTGGTGGAGCCTCGAGTGTTCACCAGCCATGTGGCCTTAGCTAAATACATCTCCCAGTTTTTAAAAGTTCACCCAGTGCCTTCAAGGTGGTTTTGAGCAGGCCATTGCACCATTCCACTTTCCCAGCTGCTGGTGCATAGTAAGGGATGTGGTACACCCACTCAATGCCATGTTCTCTAGCCCAGGTGTTTATAAGGCTGTTCTTGAAATGAGTCCCATTGTCGGACTCGATTCTCTCAGGGGTGCCATGCCTCCACAGGACTTGCTTTTCCAGGCCCAGGATGGTGTTCCAGGCAGTAGCATGAGGCACAGGGTAGGTCTCCAGCCATCCAGTGGTGGCTTCTACCATTGTGAGCACATAGCGCTTGCCTTGGCGGGTTTGAGGCAGTGTGATGTAATCAATCTGCCAGGCCTCCCCATACTTGTATTTGGACCATCGCCCGCCATACCACAGAGGCTTCACCCGCTTGGCCTGCTTGATTGCAGCGCATGTCTCACAATCATGGATCACCTGGGAGATACTGTCCATGGTTAGATCCACCCCTCGGTGGCACTTACAGGTGGCATCTCTGTCTTGATGGCCTGAGGCATCATGGGCCCATTGAGCTAGGAACAACTCTCTTGTGCTGCCAATCCAAATCTATCTTTGACACCTCTATCTTTGCAGCCTGATCTACCTGTTCATTGTTTTGGTGTTCCTCATCAGCCCAACTCTTGGCAACATGGGCATCTACACAGCAGACTTTCACAGGTAGCTTCTCTACCTGAGTGGGAATATCTTTCCACTCCTCAGCAGCCCATATTGGTTGTCCCTTATGCTGCCAGCTGGCCTTTTTCCACCTTTCCAGCCACCCCCAGAGAGCATTGGCTACCATCCATGAACCAGTGTCAAGGTAGAGCTTTGGCCACTTTTCTCTCTCAGCAATGTCAAGAGCCAACTGGATGGCTTTGAGTTCAGCAAGTTGGCTTGATCCACCTTCTCCCTCAGTGGCTTCTGCAACCCATCGTGTGGGACTCCATACAGCTTCTTTCCACTTCTGGTTCATCCCTACGATGCGACAAGAACCATCGGTGAGAAGAGCGTAGCGTGTTTCATCTGCTGGCAGTTGGTTGTACGGTGGAGCTTCCTCAGCACGTGTCACTTGTTCTTGTTCCTCTTCATCAGTGAGACCAAAGCTTTCACCTTCAGGCCAATTTGTGATTATTTCTAAGATCCCAGGGTGATTCAGGTTTCCAATATGGGCACATTGTGTTATGAGGGCAATCCACTTGCTCCATATGGCATCGGTGGCATGGTGGGTAGAGGGAATCTTTCCTTTGAACATCCACCCCAGCACCGGTAGTCGGGGTGCCAGGAGGAGTTGTGCCTCTGTGCCGATTACCTCTGAGGCAGCTTCGATTCCTTCACAGGCGGCCAAGATTTCTTTCTCTGTGGGAGTGTAGTTGGCTTCAGACCCTCTGTAGCTTCGGCTCCAGAATCCCAGTGGTCGGCCCCGAGTCTCACCAGGCACCTTCTGCCAGAGGCTCCAGGACAGACCATTGTTCCCGGCTGCAGAGCAGAGCACGTTCTTCACCTCTGGTCCTGTCCTGACTGGGCCAAGGGCTATGGCGTGAGCAATTTCCTGTTTGATCTGGGCAAAGGCTTGCTGCTGTTCAGGGCCCCAGTGGAAATTGTTCTCCTTACAGGTAACCAGATAGAGAGGGCTCACAATTTGGCTATATTCAGGAATGTGCATCCTCCAAAAGCCTATGGCACCTGGGAAAGCTTGTGTTTCTTTTTTGTTGGTTTGTGGAGACATTGCGGTGATTTTATTGACGACCTCGGTGGGGATCTGACGTCATCCGTCTTGCCACTTCACCCCCAGGAATTGGATCTCGGGCAGATCCCTTGACTTTTGTTCTTTTTGATGGCAAAGCAGGCTTCCTGGAGAGTCTAGATGATCTTCACTCCTTTCCCAAATACCTCCGATGCTGTGTTCCCCCATACAATGATGTCATCAATGTACTGCAGATGTTCTGGAGCCTCACCCTTTGCCAGTGCAGTTTGTTCCAGGTGTACTGCACGCTCCTCCAGGTGAAGGCAAACTGAGGCCTGCACTCTGCTGCCAGAGGAATGGAGAAGAATGCATTGGCAATGTCAATAGTGGCGTACCACTTCGCTGCTTTGGACTCCAGCTCGTACTGGAGCTCCAACATGTCCGGCACAGCAGTGCTCAATGGTGGAGTCACTTCATTCAAGGCACGATAGTCCACAGTCAATCTCCATTCCCCATCAGACTTGCACACAGGCCAGATGGGGCTGTTGAAGGGTGAGTGGGTCTTGCTGACCACCCCTTGGCTCTCCAGCTCACGGATCATCTTGTGGATGGGGATCACAGCATCTCGATTTGTCCGATACTGCCGGCGGTGCACTGTCGAGGTGGCAATTGGCACTCGTTGCTCTTCTCCCTTCAGAAGCCCAACTGCAGAAGGATTCTCAGTCAGCCCAGGTAGGGTGTTCAATTGCCTAATGCCCTCTGTCTCCACAGCAGCAATCCCAAATGCCCACCTGAGTCCCTTCGGGTCTTTGAAATACCCACTCTGAGGAAAATCTATGCCCAGAATACACGGGGCCCCATGGCCAGTCACAATAGGATGTTTTTTCCACTGTTTTCCAGTTAGGCTCCCATTGGCTTCAAGCAGTGTTAACTGCTCCGATGCCCCTGTCGCTCCAGAAATAGAAACTGGTTCTATCCCCACGTGTCTTGATGGAATCAAGGTGCACTGTGTGCCCGGGTCAACCAAGGCTTCGTATTTTTGTGGTTCTGATGTGCCAGGCCATCGGGCCCACACTGTCCAAAAGACGTGATTTTCCCTGGTCTCTCCCTGGCTAGAGGCAGGGCCCCTCTAGTCCTGGTTATCATTCGAAACTCTTGCTCCTTCCCTTCTGGTGGAACTCCCTCTCTCAGCCTTACCATCCTTCAATTCACGCACCGGTGCTGCTGGGACAGAAGTTGGTTTTCCATCCCACCTCCTCCTCTTGTCTTCCCCACTGTCACACAGGAAGAACCATAGTTCAGCTCTTGGGGTGTACCCTCTCTCCCTAGCCGTGGGACATCTGCTTCTGGTAACAGGGCCTCTGGTCTGCACTGATGTGATTTGGAGAAGGCCCTCTTTCCGCTCCTTCCTGAGCTTCTGATGACTCTTGTCCATCCTACCTTCCATCTTCTGTATGGTCTCTGACAGACTCTTTTCCACAGCTGCAATTCTTGCTTGTGTTGGGCCATGCACTGTGTGTGCATACGCCCGGAGCCTCCTCACCACTAGAACTCACTGTCTCATCCCCGTCATTCGACGTCATCATTGCCAAAGCAGGGGTGTGTTCTGGTGGTGCATGTCGTGCAAGTTTCAGCCACATCACTGGTGTACCTTTTATCTGAGAATGTGATCTCTATCACTGCCAGTTCTCTCAGGCATTGAATCCCTTGTTCCATGGTTTTCCAGGGGTTTAGCTGCAGCTGGAGATCTTCCCGGCACAGATATCTTTCCTTCACAGTTCTTAAGAGCCGTGTCCAGAGACTGAGAGCTTCAGGCCCCCCTTGTCATCCCTTGGTTGATACTTAAATCACGTGACAGAGACCCCAAATGCCTCGCTTCAGTGCCATCCAGAATTGTACCATCACCGGCAGGATCCCAGATTCAGACCATCCAACTCAATATAGTTTCATCAGGCTGTTGGGTGTAATCCTTCCTCAGCGATTACAAGAAGGCTCTCTATGGACAGGGACTCGGTGATGATTTCAGGTTCCAATTCCTCTGCTGGCTGTGAAGGTCCTGGCTGCCCATCATCATCCAGTGGGCAAATGGATTTGGCTTTGTGTTTCTTTCTCTGGACAGGGGCAAGTGGTGGTGGCTTAGGCTCCCCATCTGCTTTAGCTGCAGCTGGAGTGATTGGGGTGTCTGCTGGCTTATTCTCCTGCTCCTCTGGCTGTATCTGCTGCCCTACAGTATCTCGCAGCATGCGGTGTAAGCGTTTAGCCAGGACCCAGCACATGGCAATGAGCCTTTTCCTTTTCATCACTGTTGTTATTGCAGTTTTCCTTCAGATACTTCCCCACCTCAGCTGGATTCTGAATTTGTTCAGGGGGAAAGTTCCAGGCTACTGGGTCAGAAAAGTGCTTCAGGGTCTAGCCTATGTCCTCCCATACCCCACACCACTTAGGATTTTCCACAACTGGGGCAGGTGTCTGGGCAACCCCTCTGGAAATCTCAGCCCTTATTTTAGACAAGCTAGAGACTACATAGAGGAACCCTGCTAGATAAAATAATAAGGTGGCATCTTTGACAGCCAGGGGAAACTGGACACCTTCAAAAGGTAACATGCCAGATCTGAAGGGGAAGAGGGAGATGAAGGGCTGGGAATTATCATCCCCTGCTTTTCCCCTAACAAACTGAGTGTAATTACTAATACATTCCAAAAGGAAACTACCAAGGCCAGAATGGAAAAACAGTATGACATACACATTCTCAATGGTTTCCATTACTTCATCAAACTTTGAGAAATCACCAACACCAGGCATATCAAAATGGCAGTCCTGATTCTTATTCCTGACTTATAAAAAGTGTAAGCCAGGGACCTAACTGCCCATAGCTGTGGACATGTACTCATAGCTAAGTTCCACAGAAGAATTATTAAATCAAACAGCATGATCTTACTGCTGTACCTCAATACAAAAGTAATTCAAACCAAAATGTTTTGGTTTTTTTCCACTTTCACATGCCACACATTGGGCGCCGAATTTGTCTTGGTCTTCGAGACAAAACTTCAAGGAGGAAACACTCCAGAATGAGTGTTCCTCCCCTTTTCCTCCGTCAATGAGACAAATGGGTCACAGGGAGTGAAAGTGGGAAAAAGAAACCAAACTGTTTATTAACACAGGAACAAAATAGGGTAGAACAGGATTAAAAAAACCCCCTCAAAGTACAGCAAATTCCCAGAGAGGGAACAGACACGTGGGCTCGGACCAGCGGGGGCCACCCCGTGGGCCCACTGGGGCTGCCCCCACAGGCTCCCCGGACCAAAAGGAAGGGAGGCAGTGAGGCAAGGGGAAGGAAAGGGAAAAAAAGAACAAGAAAAAAACCCCAACAGAACCTTTTCCCAGCTAGCTGGAACACAAAGGAAACCAAAAAGCAGCACAGTGCTCCCGGCACACTCCCTCCTGGGCCCTGCCAAGACCCCCTGAGCCCTTGGGCTGAACCGTTCAACTGCCCCTCGGGCACTGAGTGGAGGGTTAAGGAATAAAGCGGCTTCATAGCATCACCCCAGGACACAGTGTTTTCCTTTTTTAATAATAAAGCTGCAAACACAAACTTTTACCTGTAGTTTAATGTTTATATAGTGATGGATAGCACCTAGAGGCCCCAACCAACATTTGAGCCCCCCTCAATGTCTCTGCCCCAAGGAGCTTACAGTCTAAGCATCAGGAAGCAGGAGAGAATAATAACCATATTTTCTTTTATAGATCAGTAACTCCGATCCAACACAGGTCAAGTGATTTACCTGCTCTAAGGCACAGAAGGTGTGGTGGGAATTAACCCAACATCTCCTGAATCTCTGCTGCAGATCTCAAGTTAAAAGATGTTCCTTCCTCTCCAGACAACTTTTCTCTAAGTAAAATTCCTTTGGAATTCTGAGCCTGAAGCTGATTAAGGTTCAGGACTCTTGTCCAGGTCAGGGCCAGAACAGAATGGAACTCTCAAAAGCGCAGCTGCTTTCCACTTTACTTTTCTGTGGTCATCTCACAGCTTTGGGCCCTGAAGCTGCCACAAGACCAGCAGGTCTGGGTGCTCTCTACTGTAGCCTGGAATGGGATCCCTTGTCTTGGTTTTACATGCTGCAAGAGAAGCCCAGATCTTACAAGAATGCTAGAATAAACATGGTCCAATCTATCCCATGTCCCCACGTCTGAACACTTTGTGCTGGTAAACACAAGAAGGGGTCATGGTAGGGAAGGCTGGGAGAGCCCTTTCCTTTGAGAGCTCCTTGGCCTTAGCATCCATTCTTCTGCTTTTTTGGGGCTACGGATTGGCTGCTATGTTCATTTTAGACTTCTGCAGAGCCAGCAATAAGATAAGGGCTTGTGTTTACATGAAGAGACTTACTATTTTATTTCTGCTTTGGTAACAAGTTCCTGACTTGGAGGTAGCAGCAGGTTCAGTTTATTACTATATGCATCAGCAAACCAAACTAAACTGAGCTGAAAGATGCACGTTGCTGAATTGCCCACTCTCTACCAACGTATATAACTGCAGCTAATGGAAAAAAGACAAAGCTATTAATATTTTGCACTTTAAACTAAAGAACTTCAGTTTCATACTTAGTTGAAAGCTTTTGAAATCAGCACCAGTCTCATTGTATATCTCTGCCACCTGCTTAGTCACCAGTCCTATGTCTTTTGTCAAATGTGCATAAAACAAGGAGATGTCGGACGCTCCGTGTTTACAGGGATAACTGGAAGGTAAGAACGAACAGCCATTAGCAGATAAATTACTTAACAGTATTCAATAAACAAATACACATCACCTGTATAGAGCAGTACGGTAATTCACAAGTTAGGTTGTATTGATAGTCGAGGTGGCAATATACAACAAAAATGTTAAAGTATTGTCACTTGACAGAGTCCTGCATTGTCAGGGAGCTGTTTATACACGAGGGTAAATGAAACGCTCTGACCATAGAAGCTGAACAGTCATGCATACAAAAGTGATCACTTTTCAGCTATTGCACAAGTAGTGACACTCTTTAGACATACACAGGAGGATTCTTACAAACTGACATCAGAAAGACTGCATGCACCATCTTTCAAGGCCTTATGTGAACTATACATACACAAGAGTTGCTGTATACTGTGAATACATTGTGGATGTGTATAAATTCACATAAGATTAAAAGATTAATTTGTAAATAGGAAGGTTTCCACCAGCTTATGCTTTATTTTATTCCGGTTTCTTAGCATTTATACTATTTTGGATAAAACATATGACACCACTTCAGAGTTGAAGTTTCACGTAAGCATCATCCTAAATGCTTTGGTAACTGGATATTCCCAAAGGACAGGTTTGGTTAAACCAAACTGATTACTAAAATGTGAATGTGACTTGTATTCTTAAAAGAAGGATATAGAATATGGCTAATAATTTCACATATTTTCACAAGA
Source organism: Corvus cornix cornix (assembly GCF_000738735.6). Taxonomy (NCBI): domain Eukaryota; kingdom Metazoa; phylum Chordata; class Aves; order Passeriformes; family Corvidae; genus Corvus; species Corvus cornix. The sequence continues at coordinate 12,290,365 of NC_047058.1, read as the reverse complement.
TAAAAAACCCCTTTTCAAGTGGATTGGGATTTCTAAGCACAAATAAAACCACTGATAGCATGGTGTACAACATTTAAAACCCTGATCAAAATTACTTCAGAATAACTGTGCATTCCCCAAATAGATCAGGTTGGCAACTGAGGAATGAAATGAAAATTAAATGAGTAAGTTGGCATAAAAGGGGTAAATTCTCTCTGTACCCCAAGTTTCATAATAAAATACTGTCTTATCTTTTAGTTTTAGACATAAGGATTTTTATATCAGTCTGGTTTGTTTCTAAATGACTGAAAGTTTAGATTAAAAAGGTGTTTACATAATATACACATTTCATTACTTACAAAGAGAAATAAGCTTAAAATTTAATATTAAAAACCTGGGATACAGTAGGGTTAGTAGCACCATGAAAAATGTTTTTCAAAACTGCAGTCTTGTTATTTTAAACATACTCAGTGTGTTGTGTTCTTCTCTATTCTCTTGGTTGATCAAAAAGGTGCCATTTTGGTACAGGGAGAGAAATGAAAGTTTTTCATCTTCCGATCCTTTGTGAACCTCGAGTGTTCTTTTCCGTTTCCAAGAGGTCAATTCTTTCATCTTAGTCCTGTTGTCAAATATGTACTGAACAACTCTTAGTTTGGCACATGAGTGAGGTACACTTGAATTTGCATGGTTAAAACAGTTTGGATTTGTTTTTTCTTTTCTTTCTGCACAGTAGCACCATTGTTGCAGCTGGAAGACAGTGCATCTTAGGAATTTTCAACTGTTTTATAAAACATTCTCCAAGACGTTACGTCTTCTTCATGCAAACTTGACAACGACTAATACGCGTCCTCAAGTCTCCAGCTTTCAGTGTCTCTGACTGAGGTTTGCTGGTTGGAAAGGAGGACACAAAGGAAAGGTTGGATTAGCTTTTTCTTTGTTTACAGTTCATTTCAACTTCTACTTAATTCACAGTTTCATGTAACACTTAAGTATGTGAGCAGGGAATGAATCCTGAATTGGAGAGGTTTTTCTTAAGAGTGATGGTTCTGTCTGTCCCCAGGTGACAGATGTTCAGTTGTGTCAGTGTCTCAGTGTCCCCAAGGTATGCTAAGCACCTGCTTCAGGCTGGCAGGTGATGGAGCACAAACACAAACAGAGGAAGGTGAATTTTGTACATTTGAGACTATTTCTGGGGTCTGTTTCTGGCTTTTGGGTTGCTTGGTTGAAGAGTACTTTAAGAACACATAAAAAGTACTGCTACAGTCAGAGCTGTATTTAAGTGGTAGCTTTTTTATTTTGAAAGGGTAACAAGATGGGAGATTAATATAATTAGTGTAATATGTGTGTACTCAAGTCAAATGCTTAAAAGTTTCTTTAAAAAAATAGAATGAAGAAGGAAGTTATTTTTATGGGAGGGAGAAAATGGTAGAGACAAATCTCAAGGGTACATGGCAGTTACTAATAGGAAGTTTTCACAGGTGAATTACCAATAATCAACTGCCCAGAAAACTGAAGAGGGACGAATTATCACATCAAGTACCCTGATTGTAGGTGTTGCACAAAAACAGCTTAGGGGCCACACTGCTCAGAGCATAGTGCCAGCCCTGTGCCACAAAGCTACACTTTTCAATTAAGTGGCAGTGGGAATACTAAGTTTTTTATCAGCACACAAACAGGGCAGTAGCTATTTATTCTATGAAAGGAGATGATTTTTCAAAAAAGAAATTATTTTGGTACTCAACTTGAAAGGGAAAAAGTTGGAGGAGTTAAGAGACTCCAGCTGAAATGCTGACTGCAGAGAAGCTGAGGACAGAATAGCCACTGGCTTCCTTGCAGCCAAAATGTCATCCTGTTTCCTTCTGCAAAGTGTGGAAAAAAATGCTGGCCATGGAGGGTGGGAAACCTTCTTCATACAAGATTTTAAAAAACAAGTTATATGAACCTCTGCCTTAAAAGGTTTAAGTAGAGTTGATCTTGCCCTTCACATGCCCTTCACTCCTATCCCTTGTATATCTGTGAATTACCTTTCCACATATTTGAGTTTATTGAAAGGTTTGGCAAGAAAAAACCCAAAATTGTTCTTTTGTGCTCCGAATATAGTAAACACAGTAGGACTACTTTCAGAGGAGGTACTACAACAAAATGTGAATAAAATTGACACAGAAAGAATCTGACTCCTTGCAAAACAGAATGTGCCCTAGCAAGTTTTTACATAATATTAAAGGCTTACCAAAGAAACACTTGAAAAACTGGTTGCGAGGGGGGAAACAAGCTAAACTATTTCCCTATACCCCTGTAAACAAATCTCTTTTGATCTTTGGAATAAATTCAGTTGCCAAAGAGTTCATTCTGGAATAAAGCAATAGACAAGAAACAGGTTTTCTTACCTGAACATTTCTGACACCTCTACAGTTGCCAGCCAGAAACTGTATGAATTGGCATAATAATTACAGGTGCCCCGACCATGGCATTCGATGAATGGTGCTGAGCGGAATTCTTCCAGACAGGATCCAGGTGATGCCAAGGCCTGTCCAGAGCCCTCTGCTCCAGCACTGGTGTGCTAGTGGAGGAAAGAAAGACACAAACACGGATCTTAGGTGTTAAAAATTGAATAGCACAGTAGTCAACTACTGAAGAGTTCATTCTTGGCAGAGATAGTGTGGTGTCAGACACCTCCAGAAATGTCAGTGACACTGGGATCTGTGTACTGGAAAACCCTGTCAATCTTGGCTACCTTGGCTAGTGACTGAAGGTAAAAAGCTTTTAAATGACAACCCTTGCAGTTCTTATCAGTGTCCTAAAGCAGCTGAGGACACAGGTGGGCAGTACCTGCTTCTGGATTAGGAGGGAGTTCTTACCATCATGAAAGAGTAACCAATCCAGAGGGAGTCCCAGCCTGCAGGACATGAAGGGATCTGAATGGTCTGACTGTGCACAGCTATCACCATAGCAGGAGCTTCACACACAACACATCTGGACACAGGGGAAGTACCAGAGAAACATGTGATGTTAAAATACAATAGCAGTATGTTTTCTTAATAATTCTTACACTGAGAAAGGGAACAAAACTCGCCTGTGAGAGGCTCTCCTATTAATCTAGACTTCTCACATATTTTGTAACTGCAGTAAGAGTATTTTGGAACTCAAAATCTCTCTGTATTTTTATTACATTGGGTAAAATACTGAAGCAGTTCCTGAAACAAAAACTGGAAGCTTAAAGTCCCCAAGTGAGCGCCTTAATCCTAAAGCCATGGCTCCCATGTTCTTTTTCCTGTCCATGGTGACTACAGAGCTTGCTTGGTTGAGGACAGCTCGCACAGCGTTTCAGCCTCTTGTTATCACTGCTGCAGGGAGACAAACCTCTGAAGACAATGAATACTTTAAAACAAGCTATTTTGAATACTTTAAAACAAGCTATTTTTCTAGTCTCTCCCAGAATAAAACATGACAGATTCATCATTTAATACCCAACCTGCATGTTGGAAACACATGGATAAGCTGTGCTATTTATCCAGATATTAAGAGACCTGACAGCCTGCTGTGCCTCACCGGCTGATGAATGGCTGGATGCTTTGCCCAGTCAGTGGCTCCATGCTCATTGGCATCGGCTCCGGTGTCGACAGCCAGTAGGAATAGTCATTCCTTGATGCAAAGTTACAAACATTGTTGATGTTGCAGAACATGAAGGGCATGGTGCTGAAACGTCTAAGACAGCTCCCAGCAGTACCTACAGAGTAAGACATACAAGACATCAAAGTTTTCACTTCATTGCTTTTTATAGCAGTTCTTTGAGAACAGTACTTTTGGATCCTTCCTCTCCTCCTGTGAGTGCACAGCAAGTGATATCAGATTGTCACATGGGGGGAAAAATGTCACTTCTTTATTTTGGTTTACATTCTTTCATCCTGAATTACAATGTGCATCCTCTGGAGACAGCAGATCTTAGTATGCCATCCCCATCCTCATCTAAGAAATCTCCAAGACTGTTGTGTCTTCATAGAACCCAAGCATTGAAGAAGCAGCTACAACATGTTTCCTCTCAAAGACAGAGCACACAGACTATCTCACCCAAATCCTGGCCATGTGCTCTCTCATTTCCTTGCACATACAGAAGAGAGAATCCATCATATATTCTTGATGTTCCCTGTGGACATAGGGGTGTATCCGTGGTCTGGCTGTGCCGAGTTATAAGGAATCCGTGAGCAACAGAAGCTGTTCCAGGAGGACCAGGTGGGCCTTGTAAGCCATCAGGACCAGGAGGTCCTTGTATTCCTCGTGAACCTGTTCACATGAGAGAAACACAACAAACAGTATTGATTAACACCATTGCTTCCTCTTTTAGGACCAACATGTTGGTCTTGTGATGGAGTGCTTGTGAGTTAGGGCACCTGATATTTGCTAACACTGTCTTCCTGAATTTTTTTTTTTCATTTAAGCTTGGTTGAATCAGGGAGATTGTCCTAGGTGGTTGTAACAGTGGCACTTCTCTGTGTTGTAGGGGTATTGTGAAGTTAAATACTCTCAGAGCTGTCAGGCACTATGATAACTGCAGAGGACATGACAGCCACTGGAATGACTTCAGTCAGCTTTCCACTTCCAAAACATATCTGCATGTGCAGCTTAAGATAATGTTGAAACATCTTGCTCAAGATCACAAAATAAATGGCAGAGCCAGAAACAGGGACAATTCTCACTCCAGGGCATGCTGTGGTAACTCCTGAGCCAAAGCCCATCAAAATGAATAGAAAAGTTGCTGCCAGTTTTGGAATAGGTTACTAAAAGGGGAAATAAGCTAGAACAGCCTTGAATGTGAGCAAAAATGAGTCAAATGACTGAGAAATGTATCAGAAAAGGCTGTTCTTGAACAGCAATATCAGGAAATATAACTACAGATATTTAGACTGTATTACTCTGCAGTAATTATTTACATTTTTTCACTAAGATAATGCTAACATTTCATAGAGCTGCTCAGAGAAAAAAAGAAAAAGAGGTGTTGTGGATTTTTGTTTCTTTTGAACTGTTTAAATTCTAATACTTTTTCTCACAAGTTGCACTAGAGAGCTACTTAATATCTATCACCTTTAGAAAACTGTCCCAGTGCCCAGTCTGATTTCTCAAATCCTAGTTCAGCGGTTCTAAGCAATAGCTACGTGGTAGCCCAATCTCTGACTTTGGTGAAACTCTTTTATGAAGTCTGTTTTTCCCCATTCGTAATTTCCATGCAAAATAGGAATTATTTTACTAATCTCTCTTCGGTTTCCTACAATCTTCGTTATCTCCTCTGCATCATCTGTGCTGCAAAGAGGATGCCATTGAGCTTGAGAGAAAGCACTTAACGATGTTATTCAGCAATGACCAGCAATGTGTTGATGCTGAGAATGTTCCAAATCAAAGTATGTTCAGCTGTTTGTAATATTTTTGCATTAAGAAAATCCTAAAATTATGATTTTATCATTATTCCCATGAAACAAAGATCTTACTTCCCAGTATTAGCCTCCATACAGAAATGGGAGTCTCTTTTTCCAGTGAATCCTCATAGGATAAACACCATACCTGGTTGGCCTGGAAGGCCTCTCTCTCCTTTACGTCCTGCTGGACCATCAAAACCAGGAAGTCCATCTCTCCCTGGGTCACCAGGGAGACCAATTGGACCTAGAACACAGAATAGCGTAACTGAAATAAAAGCTCTTGAAATCTCACTACAGAAATCTTTAAGTAGTCAGTGACTCAGCTGTTGCTTCTTTCTGATACATGAGACAAGAACAGCCCACTAAACCAGATGTACATGGTAGAATCCAGTGCTTTTCTATTATCTATTAAGCCTGCATTTATCTATTAACCTGAATTTCTCTCTTGCCTCTTGCTGAGCTCAGTAACTCATCTTTGCAGCCAGTGCCATGTCACTGGCACTGCCACCTGCACTCAGATACACTTCTGGTCATTTCTTCTGCAGCCACCTTGGAGCATACCTGGCAATCCCTGTGGCCCTGGCAATCCAGGTGGCCCTTTGGACCCAGGCTGTCCTGGAGGACCCGGGGGACCAGGATCACCTTTGACAACAATGCTTCGTCCAATGGTACCTGGTAAACCTGGTGGACCTGAGAGAAAGAGGATTAGTATTAGATAAACCAAGGTGGGACACAGCATTAGAAACAGTTTCTTTATTTCAAAATTAGAAGCCAAGAGCTCCATCACTGCAAAAAAATAAATGTATATACAGGACAAAAAAGTGCTCTTGGTGACCCCCTCTAAGGACCCCTTTCACAGGAATTAATCTATGTAGACTAGCTACATAGTATAAAATATATTAAAATTACTTGTAGGGGCTAAAAAGTACAGCTTGGAATTGTGTTGAAGAGCTTGCTCACTTTACTTTGACTTCTGGCTGAGACCAACTCAGTCCTACATCCCTGTAACAAATTCCACTGATGGGGAGCAAAAGTGACAGTGTCACTACCCAGGACTCCTACCTGGTGGGCCGGGCAGTCCCTGGCTGCCCGTGAGGCCAGCGGGTCCTGCAGGTCCAGTGGGACCCTTCATACCTGAAACATCAAATTCACACAGTCACTCAGTGAAAGAACATGCTGTTTTACAAAATCTGCTGCAGGAATGGCCTAAACAGGCTGTTACTGTGTCTGGAGGTTTTCACTTGAAATGCTGGTTAAATGCCTGGGAATACCCCGTGAAATACCTGGGAATCCTGGAACGCCTGGAACCCCGGGGTCGCCCTTCATTCCATTCAGACCTGGACGACCAGGATCCCCCTGGAGAGAAGAACCTCATGTTATTTCCCCATCTCAGCAATTCCAGAGAACCAGAATGGAACAGGTGGCTGGGGACAATCAAGCACACTGGGGGCTGTGGAGGACTGAGGCCACAGGGGGCTGTCAGTGAGAATGGGAACACGAGGCTGAACTGACAGCTCCAGCTCCCATGGGAATATAGCAGGGACACCCTGCCCAGATACTGGGGGATAACTGAAGAGGCAGGGTGTTAGTTACCACATTTTGGCTTTTATTTTATTATGTTAAACTGCAGGTTCCACCCAAATATATTCCATTTTTATTGGATTTAAAAATTAACTAGAGGAAAACTCCATTTCTTTTCCTACCTGGCGTCCGGGTGGTCCTCGGTCTCCCTTTGGACCTGTCAGGCCAGGTGGGCCAGGTGGACCTGGGTTCCCTTTTTCCCCTTTAAGTCCTCCACTGCCTGGTGGCCCTCGTGGACCTTCTGGGCCTGGTGGACCTTAACATTGCAGAACAAATATGCACATATCAGTATGTATCAATCATTCTCCACCAAGTTTGTGCCTTCAGTGTTTTAAAAAAAAAAAAACAAAACCAAAAGAAACTAAAAAGAAAGATATTTTGGTTTCATTTCCCAGCTCTATTTCAATGCTAAATTCAGAGTAAATGAAAAAGAAAACAAATAGAGGAATTATTTGCACTACCCAAATCAGGAACCAAGGCTCCTTATCTAGCTGATGAAGCAGGTCTTTCCAGAAGGCAGTGCAGCTCACCTGCATCAGCAGCTTACTGGTGACCAGACCCAGTGTCTTTACTGGGAGCCAAGAAACCCAAAATTAGATGGTACAAATATCCCCTCTGCTGACCTGCATTACATTCCCCACATCTTAAGTGCTTCTTAACAGCCTGAATTCCTTTTGTAAGCTAGCCTCAAGACTGTAAAACACTGCTGCTTTTTTGTCACAATTTGACATACCTATTAAGGAGCACACATGTACTGTCTCCTGACTGCTGGGCAGCAGGAAGCTCATCATTCTGCCTTGCCTACGTTAACAACCTGATTTGCAGAACCTTCCTTATGTTGAATAACTCTCCCTCCAACTGACTTTTTTATCTTTAGTAGAATTACACTGTGCAAATCTAATAGAAAAACTGGACTGGTCTTTAAATATTTTGCCTTTGCTATAGCCACCTTAATCCAAAAGCAAAGCAGTAGCTATAAAAGAAACTTTGATATCTGGAGAACTGAAAGATGCGACCTCCACCTTTGTCCCACCATCTAAATGGAAGGTAACCAGTATTAATTTGTGACAAAATAAACCATAAGCAAGTGCAGCAACAGCTTATAACATTTTACAAGTTAGATCTCGTAATTGGATTAACAAAAGGATTTCTTTTCAGGACAGTGCTATGACAGTCTCTCCTGTAGTACAAATCTAACATTTATCAGTGTGCTGAATTTTCATTCTCCTGGAACCTTGAATAACTTAACATCTCCTTTGACATCCTCAATGGATAAATTTGAGGATTTGTATTTCTGCATGCAAATTTGAGTATAGAATTCCTTCCCTTTTAAAATCAACAGCAATTTTGTACCAGATTTCACACATACCCTGTAGCAGTTTCAGCTACAGAAAACATCCCATCATGCAAGGATTTTTTGTATTCATTTTGCTCTTTTATACATGCACAATAATACCAGGTTACCATCTGGGGCATGCTAATCAAACACATACGGTCCGCAGGGTAACCACAGCCCTTAAAAAGACAATCACAGAATTACAGGAAAACATCTGTTTCTCTTACATCAAGTGCAATGCAGTAAAACAAATTGCCCGAGTTAAGAGTCTAACCTGGAGGACCTGGAAGGATCAGAGTTCACCAAAGCCCAATGATCGATGTTAGAAGGGTCAGACATCACACAGTACAAAACAAGATTACTAGTTAGAAATAGTACAGATGACAGCAAATACACTGCACAACAACCCATTTCACCAGCATATTTTGTATTTACAGTATAATCCACACGCATGCATAAAACCACACATGAATACACAAACACAGGTATTTTCAGATACAAGTTATTCTGGTGACTAGGCTCTACTGAAACTAATTTGACACTTCATTTAATAGCAAACTTAAAGCTTCACTAGAGAATGTGTTATTGCTTTAACATTACAGCTAAGGCCTATAACTGGTTAGTCCTGCTCACAACAGGGTTTGGACTATGTAACCATTTCACTGACAACATTTAGCCTCACAGGGCCTGGAGCTTGACAAATAGGTAAATTGTGAATTACAACTTACTCTTGTGGAAAATTCTGCTTTGGATAGGGGGGAAATGTGACTAGCGGAAGGACTAATCACGTATGAGCCTCAACTATCTGTGAATACAATTCCAGGACTCAAAAGTAGGCTTACACCCTCTTTAAAACTAAGCAGAATTGACATGGATCAACAGGGCTGCAAATGCTGTAAGCAAAAATACAGCAGAACTTGCAAATTTAGAATTTGTTGCCTTTACTGTTGGCATTATTTTGTCTTGAGAAAAAATATTCCAAGATGCTAATTTACCTGCTTAAGGTTATATGGAGAACGGCATGTGATAACATCTTAGAAAAATGATTTAAATGTCCTCTTTCAAAAGATAAGCTGGTTGTCCCTACCATGCTCCTAAGTTAATATATTATTTTAGCTCCTGTGCCACTTGCATATTTCATGTCAGTGAAATGATTTAAATATATCACCATGCAATTTGCAGCTAAAAACGACAATAAATACACATCACATTTACCTCATAGCACTATTTCTTACATATTTGGTAAATTATTTTAAATACTAACTGTAATACACTTGTTAAAAATAATGACGTGGACATACCATTGTTACTGTTAAGTACTTATAAACTATATTTCACTGATAGATAAGTTTTGCTATGATTTATAAATCAGTCCTACGTGTGTTCATCACTGAATTCTGGCTGATCACAGTCAGGGTGGAACAAAATGCGATGCAATCACTCAGTTCCTCTCAGCACCCCACGATGGCAGCTCTCTTTGGAAGTGTGGTTACTGCTTGGGTGACCACAGTTAAATTAAAAGGTAAAGCCACATTCCCTTTTTTTACATGGCTGCATAAAAATAGGATTCAAACATCAGGGGCTACCACATTTTCTACCTCATGGTGCTTAGGACAGCAGGCTGAAAACAAAAATGTATTCCTTTATTGAATTTTCATGACAGTTCTTTGCTTCCTGAAAGTCATCATAGCAAAACCTAAAGACATCATTATTATTAAATAGATATACCAAGTCATTTTCAGTCTAGACACAGATGTTAAAATCTTCCCAAGTGCCAGTTTGTGCTCCATGCTGATACACAAAACTTACAATAAACTTCTGGAAACGACTGTGTTCTCACCAATTCTGTCCCACTGCCCTAGTGCCAGGGAGGGCAGGGCTGTGAGCTTTAGTTTCATTAAATACTTGTGAAAGGAAGAACTTTCCTCATTTCCTCTAAATGGGCTGGTGAAGCAAAACAATGGAAATAAGGATTTCTCTGCACTGAAAACTTACAAGGCTCTAAGTTGGGAATCTAAAGCATCACTGTTAGTCTATATAAATTTTCCTACAGATACTGTTGGTATAAAAGAAGCATCTAATTTATTTAAGTCACTTGAGAGTAGCAGGTGCTACAAAAATGAGTACTGTCACTTGCCCAAGCTGCAACACACAATTATACAGCAAGGCATGGGAGGACAGTGCAATGTGCTTTTTTAAAAAAAGCTGAAAACCAGAATATATTGTTTCCAGCTGCACTGAGGGGGAAAAAAAAAAGAAAAGCTAAAACAAGTTTCACAGCTGGGGACACTTTATAAAAGCCTTGCAAATCTAGACCCACAAGGTCTTCCACCATGGGCAGAGCCAGTGTCCTTCCAGTGTCAGTCCCAAAAGAACATGGAGGAGGTGGCTGAAAGCCAACTCCGAGCATTTCTTTCCCACCACAAATTAAAAGGTGTGTCTGAAAAATGACTCTGCATATCTACATTTAGACACTACAGAAGTAATACATTCATTTTCATGCAAAGTTATTATTTTGGAGTTACGGGGCTAACCTGAGGGACCTGGGAGTAGGGGGTCAGAATTCACCAAGGTCATCATTAGAACAAGGGGAAAAACATCAAAATTGTTAGAAATATAAACAAACTAACATATTCAACTAAACCTTTCTTTTTAGATTTAGCTCAATATTCCTTTACATACAGTATGCAAAACACCAAACTATTATTATTCATAGCAATGAAAATAGACATGTGGAGTAACAGCAATGTTCTGTTGCCCTGGAAATTGGCTTAATTTTATAATGAATTAATAAATCCATCCCAACACCACCTATCAATGTTTATTTTAGGGGTAACTCCACTGGAATCAGAGAGCTACATCATGTTTAACTTCATCTCTTTTACTAATCTTAGAGTTTTACCCAGAAGTCAACAACAAACAGTAGACAGCTTCTGGTTTTATTTTGGTCCCTAGAAGGGGTAATTCGACAGCCACACAGCTGCTTTTATGAGTAACTGCCTTATGTTGAAATGTTACAAAATCAGCATTCTAACAATAGACTCTGTTATCATCAGAAACAAAAGGCTGGAGTGCTGATTGTACCAGAACTGCAATAATAGTTTGGTTTATCCACATTAGTTCACACATAACTGAGCAAAACAAATGCTTCACTTTATACATTGCATGCAACAAAAATGGAAATAAGAGAAAGAAAGAGAAGGAGAGAGAGAACATGGCTGAGCAGAACCTCACTGGTTGTTTCCCCTGCTCATAAACCTGCACAAAATGATCACACCATTGCTCCACCTCCCCAGCTGATCAGAATCAGTAAACACTTGATTTACACAGGGAAGTGTGAACAGGATGAGCAGCTCCATAAAACCCAATGCTACAGCAGACCAGAGAATCTCAGCTGGTGCTTTCACCATACCTCAGAGGTTGCTTAGCCTGGTTTACTTTTAAAGATTTCTTTAGAGTTTGGAGATATCCTCTGTATAAGAATGTTTTAAAAATGAAAGCCTATACTGTTATGGACCAACCACTGTCCTGGGCCAAAATTTTAACTGCTGCACTACTCTATATACAGAAAAATTACAGACAGTCAAAAGCAAACTGGGGCTACAAACGTGCTGCAGTGATGCTCCACTGGCTGAGTAGAGCGCCTGGGGCACAGCACGGAGTCAGTTCCTCCAGCAGAAAGGGAGAAGGCAGGTACTCCTCATTCCACTAACCAAATAGGAAACCCGGAAGACCTTGTGACTGGCTGGGGATTATTAACCCATAGGGTTGTTGTTCCATGCCAGTCACACACAAAGCAGGTTTAGGATACAGCACAATTCAAGTATTTTTACTAGGACTAAAAGAAAACCTCATTACACTGGCAAACAGCACCCCAGTTTTAAGGTGTCATAAATTAAAAACAAATGTTTACAATGACTCATGTTTTAAATGCACAGTTAGGGTAGATGAGTTCATAGCCTACTCTGCAACACAAAAAACTCATATTGCCATTGATAATAACAACATATGATTCATTTTCAGCTCTAGAGAAAATATTTTGATAAAATTCCATTCAAAAAATCCATTTTCCATTGTGACTGTCTCCTTTTGTGTCAGAAGCAAGCATGAGGAAAGAGCAAATCTTAAAATCTTTCCACGTGTATACTGCAAAGCTAAACTCTCCCTTGATACCCAAAATTCAACAACATCTGTGTTGCAGCTATTTTACAATTGTACTAATTCAAAACTAACTTTCCTCAGAAAAGTCTTTAAATAAAAGAATAATTTGAGGCCAATAAAAAATATTACTTCACCATTACTATGCAAAGGAAAAAATCTGTGTCATCAACCAATGGCTTGGTTTGAAAGCAGTCTTCTTTAAGGGAGAATGTCAAGCCTGTTAAGTGAGATGAATCTTAGAGGCAGCAAAGTACTTCTGGATTCAAGATCCAGCAATAAGCTTGACCTGGAGCTGTGACAGGTTCATTAAAGTTATATTTTTTCAAGAGCAGTATCTAAATGCAAATAAACATTCTATAACACAAAACAGAAATCAATTTCTAACACAGGCCAGGTAGTTGCTCAGCAATGTTAACTCAGTGTAGTGTTTTCTCATTCCCAGAATTAGTTGGTGCAGGAACAAAATGCAAACATGGAATGGAAAGATGAATACGGCATGATGGAGTCCATGGGAGCCACGTGACACAATGGAGCAATGACTTGTGTTACATGGCCCGGAGATGAGGAGCAGTATCCAATCTGATCATGCTGGGATGCTAGTGGGAATTTGATTTTCATGACTCTTAGAATGATGGGGTTTGTTACTTTTGGTTTTTTGTGCACGATGACGTTTGCTGATCGTGTGCCAGCACTGCAAAGGTCTCAAAGTTCAGAGGTCGGATGGTGCTTGCGAGTGATTACTGGGGCAGCATGCGGAGAACCTCCCGCGCAGGAACGCCTTCGATTTTTGCTGCCAGGCATCAGAAATTTAGAGAAACTGAGGCTAGTTTATTTATAGATACCAGGGCTTTTTGGCAACAAAATGCTCTGGTTGCCCACACACCTATGCCATGAGGCTTGACCTTATCCATCCAAATAAATTGAGAGAATTTAAAGGCTGATGACCTACCAGCAAAATATCAAAGTACTGGCAGATGTTCACAGGTATGGATCATGCTCTTACCTGGCCTTCCTGGAACACCTGGTGGGCCAGGGCTACCTTTAGGACCTTCCAGAGGTGGCCCTGGTATTCCTGGTGGGCCTGGGGGACCCTGCAGACCAGGGAATCCTTGGAAACCTGGTTCTCCCTTCAGACCTGGAAGTCCAGGGGGTCCCGGTGGGCCAGGTAACCCCAGTTCTCCTTTTTGCCCTGTGAAACCAAACAGCCATGTTTGTGAATACTGTTACAAATTGCCATAAAGTCCAAAAGCCAACTTGCAAAGCCATTTCTCTCTCTTGCAGAAGGCACAAGTCTGGCCACAGCTCCAAAATTTTCAAATAAGCCTGAGGAATTTAGGAGCTTTAATGCTACCAGAGAGGAGCAATGTATCAAGAAGCTATACTTTCAAAGCAGCTTCATTTGTCATCTGTTGTATGAATGCTTTATTTACTGACACAAATCAGCAAAGTTCCATACAATGCAGTAGGCTATTGCTCTGTGTGCATTTATTCTGGCTGCATAATTGCTAGTTTACAAAATACAGTGGTCAGTAATAAAATGTCTTTATTGCTGTGGTTAATTGAAAAAAGCCTGCTGACAAAAAAAAATTTTACTTGTAGCTGTAGTATTCATTTGCTGCAGAAAATACAACCCACCCTTCTTGTTTTTGGTGTGTAAATATATTTTACATTGAACCTTTTTAACAAAGGGCAACAGAAAAGCTTTACCTGACAATCCTGGGAGTCCTGGGGGTCCTGGACGCCCAAAACCTGGTAGACCTGAAAAAAGAGATTTAGACAAAAATGAATATTTAGCTTTCAGGTCTCCAGGAATGGGAATATGAGGCTTAGAAGAATGAAATATGTGATTCCTTGAGATTACTTGTATTCTCATTCACTCATCAGTCTTCCCTAAAGTTGGAGGTTTTGCTATTGAATGCATCTGCAGCTTTCCTAAGTGTTTCCATCCCCTCGCAATCCACGTTCTTTCAGATTTTGGGAGTTACTATGTTTGCATTTTTGTTCAAAGATCTATCTTTAGAGCAGGGATTACACTGTTAATCCACTGTGTAACTGGGCTGAAGCAATGCAGCTACCATGGAATACAGGAACAGGGGCTGGTGTTAAAGCCAGGTAATAAAATCCGGGAGAGCTGACTGAATTCTTGTCCTGTGCTTCCCTGGCAGCTTGACAGCAGTCTTTGTGAGCCACCCAGCAGCCAGGAACCACAGGAGCAGCTTTGAAGGTGTAAGGGCAGTTACAGGAAAGAAAGAATAGAGCAAGCAGGACATGCCAGTGTAGAGTGAAGAGGAGAAAACAAACAGGAAGGACACCTAACCTGGTTCACCCTTCTGACCCGCTGGTCCAGGGATACCATCTCGACCAGGTTGTCCCTTTTCCCCTGAAGGACCAGGAGGGCCAGGACGACCAATATCACCTAAAACAGGGACAGAACACATTAGCACACTTGCCTAACCTGCAGTAAAATAACCCAGCATCCCCTTCCCCACCATCTCAATCTAAAGGTGTGGTAATGCAATAAAAGATTTACAGGGGTGTAATCTTAAACCTTTCTCTCTCTCCCCTGACAATTTAGAAAAGGCTTTTAGACCTGTGAATTTTCAAGCAGTCACTGTTTGCTAAAAAGATAATGCTTCCCTTTAGTAAAAATCAGGATTTTGCTCCTATAAAAACAGGTTAGACCATGGGAGTACTTAGCATAAATAAGGCTGGTAAGTACTGAAACAGTTAACTTCTTCTTTCAATAGCTAATGAATTGACAGCAAATACAAGTCCTCAAAAGAAAGTTTAAATTTCTTTCTTTACTGTTTAATTTCAGTGAATTAGGTGTGTGCAATGGTGTTTGAGCACCCATGTACATATAGATGCATTTCCATGATGCTAAGAAGATAAGAAGAAAGGAAGTGCCTTCAATGTGTTATGTTTTTCACAGAAGCAGCTGATCTCTGCTGCACTGTCCATGCTCACCTACTGGCCCAGGTGGTCCAGGCAGGCCAGGATTACCTGGAGGGCCCTCAATACCTTTTGGTCCTGGAATTCCTGGCGTTCCTGTAAAGCACAGGCATTTCAATCAAATAATGAACAAAACGGACTTTTCAGCAGATCTTTAAATGCTACAGTCTGAGATGCCCTGAGTAACAAATGAGCTAATTCTACCAAGATACTGTATTTATGCTCATTTTGCAGATTTACAGCTGATCAATGAGATGAATTATAAAGCAAAGAATGTACAGAAACGAAACATACTGGTACAACTGCCCTTACTGCTACTCTCAAGCCTCCTCTTAATTGTTGAGTGCCCATGGCCAAGCACACAGCAACTCTGGCAGTCTGCTAGAAAATTACTATTTTAGAGACAGGTGTTTCTGCTTGATGACAAATTGAAAGCATTATGAACTGGGATTGAATAGTCCTTCCCCAATCCTCTTTTTACTTCCTGAAAAAGGAACTTAATAAAAATGGTCTTAGTTAGAGTTTATACTGGATTCTCACCCCTACAGCATGAGCTGAGTGGGAGGTAGGAAAAACTCCTGATCTGTTGCAGTGTCTGCTCTGAACAGCACCTGAGCCTGATCAGGTATTGAGGCAGGGTCTCAATGCACGTTGTGGCTGTTCAGTCTTTTAGGCATGACATGAAACAGAGGGTAAAAACTGTCAGGTTCACGGTCAGGTTTTGTTTTCTTCTAAGCTTCCTGCTGTCATGACCACAGTTGTAAATTCCCTAATTTTCTACATCAAAGCAGCCCAAGCACACTTGTAAAACAGCCTTCAGTGCTGTAAACACAGCAGAGGTAGAAACTTTGTTTCTTTAAATTTTGCATCAAAAAACTGACATATACCTGTGAACAACTTCTATTAATAATTTTTAGAGAACAGTGCAAAATCTATTTTAATTGTATTTCAGAGATTTCTCTTAAGAACACATTTTTAGACAATGAATGCTATGAAACAAAGTGCTAAGTTTTCCAGGGTGGCACTTTTTTATTGATTCATGAAGAAAAAATACGGACACCTTGTTTTGCTTTTTTTTTTTTTTTACCCTAGTATTTGTGGGTCAGAGGAGGTAAGAGTGCGTGCTGTGGGACTGGAGAATATTAACAAACATAGCTGCTACATCCGCTCAGAGCAGATGAAGGATTTCAGAAGGCACACATAAGAAATGCATTCCAACACTTTTCCTGTGACAATTCCAACAGCACAAAGCTTAGAAGCAGCAGATTGCCCAAAACTCTGAAAAGCTGGAGTCTCCCCCAATTAACCACTGTGTTTAGCTGTTCATACCAATATTAGCAAGAGGGGAAGTGAAAAAAAAACGTTGAGAATTACCTGGGAATCCAGGAAGGCCTGGCTCTCCTTTTGCACCTGGACTGCCCGGAAATCCAGGCAAACCAGGATTTCCAGCTATACCTTTAGAGCCTGGACCACCTGGGTATCCAGGCAAGCCAAGATCTCCCTAGAAAACATTAAGCAGAAATAAGAACCCAGACTTCTTAAGATGGGGAAGCCCCTACTGTATGTTCCCCATCTTGCCATCACATCAAGGTCACAATTATATTGTGTACACCTCTCCTCATATCCAGTAATGTGAATCATCTCAACACAAAATTAAGCAGAAATAGCAATAGTAAAGACTTCAACAGTTTTCCCCTATAATTTTGTGCACAGTATTTTTTCCTCAGAACTGGCCTACATTAAAGAAAAAAAGTATCTTCCTTTCTTCCAGGAGGAACAGAGATTTTTACCCCATGATAATGCAGAATTAAAAAAAGAAACCTGTGGAGCTTCAACCATATAATGTTTTTGCTAAGTTAATTGTGCTCAATATCAATTGCAAGGCATCAGTGAAGACTGCCAGACATCCTGAAGATCTTTTTGTCACTTTTTTGTGGGTGGCAGAAAGGATGATATAGGGAAATATTAATTCAAATACTGTATACAGACCTTAAAATTTTAAGCCGCAGTAACCATGCTATATTATTAATAATTTGTTCTTAAATGCACATCTTAATTTTTTAGGAATTAACTACATAATTAGACAGCAGGACAATGATAATTGTATAAATCCCTACCAACTACCAAAGTGTCACAGTGAAGATTAGGCCACAAAGTAAACCCAACTTGAAAAGTCTGGTAAACAATCTTCTCCTTTAACTTGATTAAGTTACATATAAACAAATTCACCTTTAAAATTAGAAATTTTTATCCCACCTGAAAAGTCGACTTTGCTTGTTACTAATATATTTATATACATATTTACAGTTATACGTACTATCTATTAAGTAATAGTTGGGGGGAAAAAATCAACACAAAATCTAGTTTTGTCATGGAATTTTCAACTGAAGAATTTTGTACCTTTGGTCCCGGGGGACCAGGAATACCAATGCTTGAAAGACCAGGGTCACCTTTCTCCCCTTTCAGTCCAGGAAATCCTGCAGGCCCAGGCTGCCCTGGATGTCCTGCTATTCCTTGGCTGCCTTTAATCCCAGGGGGACCTGTCCAAAAGATAAAATGAAATTTTAAAAAATACAAATAAAACTTCTGCAGTAATTTACAGAAATCATTTAAAGTACAGCAACCAAACTAGAAAGGCCTGAAAATTTCACTGGCTGGCCTTGAACACCTAATGTTTTTTTGCACTTCTAAAACCAAACTAAAACAATTATCTAAAAATATCAATTATGTATGTAGGGTTTTATGCAATCCTCATCTTTATTGCTATTTATTATTACATACTACACACAAACAGGGTCATCTTCGGAGTATGTAGAAGGAGAACACTGGCCCAAATGAAGTAAAATTCAAGCACAGACACTAACCTGGAAGGCCCATCTCTCCTACAGCTCCTTTTAATCCTGGAGGTCCTGTTGGTCCTGGCTGCCCAGGAAGCCCCATGTCTCCCTTGATGCCTAGGAAAGGTGTGATTGAGTTAATTAATGGCAATAACAAAAGGTTTCTGATATCCATGCATTCTCATATGAACATGCTTGTTGTCATCTGATTACAAAGGCAATGGATTTGGAGTTGCTTTAGGCCTCATACTGTTCCTACATGCTTTTTCACACATTTGCAGTAAAATATTCAACACCTGCAGTTTGTTCTAAGCCAAGATTTGATCAGGGCCACTGCTTATTTGTTTTGAAGATTAGTCTAATGAAATAGGTCAAATCCCAGTCCATGATTTAGTCACCATCTGAAAGGATTCAGGACTGGTGTGACTTGGTCTCTCATGAGTTCCTCTGCAGAATGAACACATTACCTCTTTCTTATGTGCAACATGTATTCAGCAGCCTCAATTACAGAATTTAATGCAACCTACAATGGCCAAACTAGTTTGAGTCCTGGATGGTTAACAATATTCCCCAAGCCCAACAAGATATTTAGAGTGAGGCCTACATTAGACACAAGGACTCAAGATCTCAGATAAATTGTTACAGCTGTAGGGAGTAGCAATGCAAAACAGAATTTGTTTTCTTGGTCCTTGCAATTCTTTAAAGCAAATATGTGACACCCAGACAGCCTTTGTAATACATCCATTTGGCCATTTGCAAAGTATAATGCTTAGCAATATACAAAATAAATATATAAAATGACAAGTCCTGTTGGCAGATCCTGCAGTCACGTCGCTTGCTCGAGCAACAAGTACTTTTCCAGTCATCCTAAAAGACACCTTAATCTTTAATGGGATCCGTTTAAATCTGCTCTTGGGTCTGTTTGAAGGAAAAAGCTTCAAGCATATTGTTTGGATAATGACGTTAAATGTCCCAAAACTGTGCTGCAGTTTTAAGTGCAAATCCCTAAGGTTAGTTTAGATATAAGTGGATTAACATCCCAACTCCATGTGATAAAAACACATGCAAATCTTTATTCATCAACGCTGTCCAGATGAGGCCTTGTTTACTGACCTGGCAATCCTGGCACACCTGGTGGGCCACTAAGTCCCGGTGGGCCTGGGTCACCTGGGAGACCTTGATAACCTTTCTGGCCTGATAAACCAGGAATACCTCGAGGGAAAAAGTCACATTTTATTATTATTACTACTACTGTATGTTTTCTTTTACCTTGAAGAGATCAGATGTAGCTATGGATGAATAAAAAACCAAATAGGGATTTTTCTTCAGTAAATATAATTCCTCCTAGTTTAGCAAAGAGAAGTATCACAGAACACAAAATATTTGTTCTGGAAATTTTAAAATTACTACAGAGCAGGAACAATAGAAGTAAGTAGAGAAAAAAGTAACTTCATAACTAATGCCAATATACTTCATTCAAAGGGCTGTCTTCTGGATGAGCAGACTCCATGCTAACCTCTGCATTCACCCAGATTATTGATGTACAAGTTTAATTACATTGCTACACCAAAATCACTTTGGGACTAACACATTATAAAAATTAATACAGGTGTTTTAGCAGATTTTTACAAATTCTGTGTGGCTGATATTCCATGGAATAACTTTGTGTTGCCCTGCTGACAGTTAAATCTGCCTTCCACAGAAAAAGGAAAAATAGTGTCTTAGGACCCTACCTGGGCTTCCAAGAAATTAGCACAATAGGTAAATTAGCACAATAATGGCTGGGACAACACTAGGTAAAAGCATTCTGGCTCTCTCTAGGGTACAATATTTTTTACTCTTCTCAAGACTAAATTAGAGTTCAAAGGAGACATCAGAACCCTTGGTGGGGGAGGAAAAGGAGGCCAGCAAAAGTGAGAGAGAACACAGACTTGAGAAAAACTTCCAGGCTGCTAACTTCCCAAGTAGAAACACACACACAGATAACATTTAGCTCAGAGGTGGTGCACAAGCAGATGACCTGTGCAATTTCATCCTACAAGGAAAAGACCCAAGGGCCTTTGAGACAGCAGGAATGCAGCCAGCACAGAAGCTATGACAACTCTCTCATCATGCTTAGGAATAACTCCTAGAAGACTGAATTGTAATCCTGCTGAAAGCACCTTAGTGCTATTACAAAACTGCCATGTGCCAAATAATAGTTAACAGTTAATGAGCAAGGACATTGCAAACTAACCATAAAGAGGAACTTAGTCACAAAATCCCTTTAAAAAAAGCCTAAATACAAGAACCTTAAACCACATCTATATTTCAAATTAACTTTTTTCTGTAAAAAAGAATGAACAGTAATGGATTCAGTCACAGCTCACTACTATGTGTAGAGGACAAAGCACCTCCCCATATCCACATGCAAAGTTCTTTACCTGGAACACCTGGCTCGCCTTTTTCTCCTTTTGCTCCCAGCTGTTTGGGATCAACTGTTCCGGGTGGACCTGGCAGACCTGCTTCACCTTTGATGCCTTTCTGCCCCACTGGTCCAGGAGGCCCTGGCGGACCAGGTAACCCACTATTACCTACAGGAGGTACAGACAACAAAAGGAAAAAAATATAATCCTTAAGGTAGGCTAATGTATTTGTAATGCTTTTTCTTACATAGGGATTCCATGACTTATCCATGAAGTTGGAATTCACTCAATGATCAGGCAGTTTATGGAAAGTGCTCCACAGCATCTTTAGCCCTGGAATAAAGCTGAGTGAGTGGAGTGCACAGGGGTTTTGTCAGCTCTGGGCAGCAGAGGAAACAGCTGTGCCTGTCTAAGCCTTCCAGAGCTCCCAGAGCCCCACTGCGCTGTGCCACCAGCACAGAGGGGTCACAACAGCTACAGCTACAGCAGCTTTGGATTCAGAGCCTCCTTGTTCTGGGGAGTTGAATCAGGTTTTTTGCTACCAAACTCTTTCAAAATTCACCTCCAGCAAGGGGGTTGGGAAAATGTAGAGAGAAGAGATTCTCTGTGATACCTATATAGCTAATTCTGGATGACTACATAACCCTAAGGTACTGATTTTCTTCTTTCTGCTGTTTTAAGCAGATTTCAAAACACACTTCAGAAGTATTGCCCTACTTCAATGCCATCAATCCAAAGGAAATGTTTCTAAAATAGCTAACAGTTCATGACATCATCTAAATAGAGTGATTGAATGCTATGGCTTAAAAATGCAAAGCAATTCTGAACATCAGCACTGTCAAAAGACGATAACTTGAGCAGGTCCCAGAAATGAAAACCTACATGTTAGTATTACAAAAGCTTTCAACACAGGACAGGGAAAACAGCATTCTGCATCCCTTTCAGGGGTGAATAAAGCAAACATTACCTTTCAAGCCAGGCAGGCCATTTCTTCCAGGAGTTCCCGGAGGCCCTGGAGGACCAGGAGCTCCCATGACACCCATCTCACCTTTGGCACCTAAAAGCATTGAGCTACATTGTCATTTTGAACAGAAACTCAAAACCTATCAGGTACCTTAAATTTGTTTCCCTGGATCTCCATGGTATTTAGTAACCAGCATATGCATATAAGCCTGTTTGAAGGGAATTAAAAGCACTCAGTTGTTGTATAGATTTAAATCAGATAAAATGACACTTGAAAATTGTGGCAATTTTTCCAGTTAGGTCCTGAGAAAATGTGCAGTGCTCTGTTACAGTAGAAGGCATGTTTATATCTCCAAGAGGTTTAGTTCCCCAGTTTGAAACACAAATCCTAGCTTGAACAAACTTGAATTTAGGGAAAGGCAAGAAGACAATTAAGTATACACTATTTCTAGAATCTTTTGTATTGCTCCCTCTATCCAAGAGACATTCTCAAAGTTCATTTTTAACATTGCTATTTCAAAGGGCAAAACAGACTAGCTTAACTGAATAGTCTAACACTTAGAATAAGGAAATTAATACTTAAAACTAAGTAGCATTTATCATTATTCTTTTTAAACAAATTTTATTCTAAATTATAGCAGTGACTAGAAAAAAAAAAATCGCAAAATAAATTAGAGAAGTATCATAACAATGATGATCAAAGCCATGTATGAAAGCTATGAAAAAGAATAATGTATAAAAAATTTAAATCAAGTTATAGGGAAGAGTGAAAAGGTAACAAGAATTTTAAAGCAACATATTTTATGACAATGTTTTTTAAAAGTATGAGATGTAATGGTTACATATATCCAACTTTAAATAGGTAGGATAAACACCCAAGTGCTTTAAGCTGGCATGGGCAAGCATAACGAGCTACCACCCATAACTGCAGTTTGGTCTTTGTCCACAGGTAAAATAAATGAACTTACCTGGAAATCCAGGTATTCCATCCCTGCCAGGTGGCCCAGGTGAACCCTGAGGCCCTGGGAGTCCAGGGGGTCCTGGATATCCTGGAGCTCCTTGGTCACCTGGAGGACCAGGAACGTCGAAGCCTGGAGGACCTGGATCCCCTTTCTCCCCTGGAATGCCTTGCAACCCTAGACAATGTTTTAAGACACAACCTTTTAGCAAAAAGTCAGGCAAGGCTGAGATCTGTTTGTCTGGCTATAGTACTGTAGAAATAGTTTTAGTTGCAATCCATTCCTACCACGGATGAAAACCCTGCAATTCTTCTAAATCCTTTTTTTTTTTGAATGACTTCCAAGTGTCACAAGGCCATATTCTCTTGAAGAGAAACATGACTAAAATTTTACTAAGATGTAACAAATGCAATTCAAATGAATCTCAAAAGGAAAACAAATCTCTTCAACAACCCTTCAAGTCTGATTATTAAAAGAAAAAGCCAAATTTATTAGACTAGTTTGTATTTTATAATTAGGTATTCAGATTCACATATTTCCATTAATTATTCCATTTTCCTACATTCTAAGATAACATTAGCTGAATATTTTTGAAGGATAGCAAAATTCTGCACTGCATTGTATTTTCCCTGAATGAAAAACAATAATTGTCAAAAGATGCTTAAGATTGTTCCATGCTAATGACACTGAGCTCGAGAGGCGCTGCTGAAGCAAGCAGGCAGCTCGTTTCCCTCCAGTGCATGGTGTCAGTGAAGATGCTCACTCTGGAGAAGTAGCTGACCAAAAAGCAGTATTCATAAATCTCAACTTAAGAAAAGGCTTTGGTAAAGAAACCACAGTACCTGGGGGACCTGAGGTTCAAAAGCCAACGAGTTAGAGCTCATCAGGAAGTTGAGACAGGTAGCAATAAGGAGTTGTAATAGTCGTTAAGTTAGGAAACAAAATAAAGCACATATAGGTTAGAACAAAGACAAAAATCTATCTAAATTACCGAAAACAGATCTAAATACAAAGAATTCAATGCTAATGCAGCTGAGAGAAACCAGACTGCAAGGAAACTTGGAGATTTTTTTCAAAGTGCAGCCACCACTGTATGCAGAAAAAACAAACATTGAGATATTTTCAAATATTGATGGTACATTTTAAAAATAAAATTATTTTTCCTTCTCTCCTTGTCTAGTATTTTCCACAAAAGTGGGGAACAAACTTTTTCTGATACGTTTCTTATAAAACTCATTTCTAGATACTGGCTTGGACCCCTTCTGAACACCAGAGTACACCCTACCAATCAGCTTCTCATTGATTGGCCCCACATTCTGTTAAATCCCTTCAAATAGCGATTTTCAAAAGACGTTCCTTCCTTATTACACAAAAAACCTTTCCATATTTCCCCCCATTCTTTTAGTGCTATTATGTAAATGTACATTGTTAC
Organism: Corvus cornix cornix; assembly: GCF_000738735.6. Classification (NCBI taxonomy): domain Eukaryota; kingdom Metazoa; phylum Chordata; class Aves; order Passeriformes; family Corvidae; genus Corvus; species Corvus cornix. Next base: position 12,266,352 of record NC_047058.1, on the reverse strand, counting down.
ACCCACAGATAGTATATTGCGTGTTGCATGCCCTGGCATAGTCTGAGATAATTGACACCACCATGCCAAAACCTCATAAATAACTCCAAGGCAGCAGTATTCCAACTCTGTAATGGTCACCCCACTCACAGCTGCATGTGATGTCATCACATGTTCTTTGCACACTGGAAAGGCAGATTGAATTTTCTTGATGGAGTAAGCTGTAGACTTCCACTTATTTAATACTAAGCATGTGTCCTGGGTTGCAGTGTATTCTATTACCATCCCCATCAGCCGTTGAAATCAGGTGGGGCAGTGTTTCCTTGCCTCCTCCCCCCAGACTATCTTTCTGTTAATTGCCCATCATTGTCCTGCCGCCTGACTCAGAGATAACTCCCTCCGGACTATCTTCTGTTAATGAGCCTAATCAACACTTTGCCTCATGACTCGTTACCCCATTGTGAGATGCTCCACCCAGAGGGAGGAACCAAGCATCCCATCGTGGATATAATCTGAGGCTGAACACCAGAGACACCGGCTTCCCACTGGATTTCCAGAGGACAGGAGCTA